>NC_136265.1:106343838-106696338 GCF_964187855.1 Myxine glutinosa | reverse complement strand
ATCTCTACCTTCTACTTTTCCCCTCTACCCCCCATAACGGCCTTGCTGCTTTGGCAGCTCTACCTTTAGAATTCAGATGAATAATTTGATTGTTGTTGTTGCAGCAGGATGACGTTGCACCTATCGATCCCTTGATGCGGAAAGCTGGAAGATATTCCCTCGTCGCGGAAGAATGCAGTAATATTCTCCGGACCGAATCTCAGCCTCCGCCATTTGTGAACACCCAGGAGGATGTGGCGTCCGGAAATGAAACGTGGTGATCACGGGCCAAGTCGGGTCAATTACCTTGTGTGGCTTTTCTTTTCGTCACGTGCACAAACTTGTTGGCAAATCAATGATTGTGTCTGAAATCAGGCCGGCCGGTGGCTTGTAGCATGTGAAGTTCTTTACATTTACATCAGAGAAATAGAAATAGCAAACTGGACAAAAAAAACCCTAAAAATTCCAACCTTGATTCCTGTAACGCCATCTCTATCTGCAGGTGTGTTCTGGAGCGAAATGAGAAAGATACCATCCATTCCTGTCCATCTCAGTACGTTGAAGAGGCGTCCTCGGAGTCTGCTGTCGCACCTTGTCGAAGAGATGCTGAGAAAGCGCAGTCCACCAAGTCTCCATCCCTGATTCCACAAATGTCCGTGAACCACACGCGTGAACGTCCTCTGACTTCCACACAACATGGGGAGTTTAATCGCGTCTGGCCTAACCTGAGGTCCACTCGCTGCTCACCTTCCCCTGCACTGCCCATCCGTCCGGAGTGTCCAAGGTTTGGTCACGGAAAGCGGAGAGTCCAGAAGGTTACGCGTCCATCGAAAGAGATTGCGGAATCGTGCGATACAGATTGCACGATCATCTATGATGATGCGATGCCAAGAGATTTCTGTTTACCTGCCATGCATCAAGGTAAAAGTTTTTTTTGTTTTTTTTTAACCTGTATTTTTTAACCCCCCAATGGGATGTCGGCCCATTTGGAGGCTTGTTTTTTGTGTACTGTCTGTCTGTCTGTGCACAGACGGTCTGTGCATCCGTCTGTTTGTCCACGCCGCTACTTGAAAATGACGTGTTTTTCATATTTGGCAGGTGTATGCAACAAATAGGTGAAGCACTTCAAATGATTTTGGGCTCAGAGTCCATGTTTCTTTTTGTTTGTTTGTCGTGTTATAACTTGAGAATGGATTAACGGATTTCGATAATTCCGACTCCGGTGGATTCGGGGAACGCCCAGGAAGATTTGTGATGCAAACAAATTATTTTCAAATTGTTTTATGCGTGCATGGGCACACCTGTTGAAACTGCAAACGCCAACCGGACGGGGGGATCTCCCAGGAATCCTTTTAGCGCACCTGTACCTCAGTCCGGTGAGATTATCCGATCAAGCAGTGTCTGTAGGTAAGTCAGTGGATGAATGGGTGAGTGAGTCTGTAAACACTTCAGTCGTTGTCGCTTCAACTAAACACGATTTCGATGAAACTAAGCCACAAGCTTCACATCTGATGTCCAGCGAAGGTGTATTTACCGCATCAAATTCTGCGCTCATTAAGGGGGTCTACGGGGTGGGGGAAGGGTTGACCTCCTTCCACCCCCAACCGCCCCAAAAAATGTTTAGGTATCTGTTGTCTTCTCCAAAACTACACACAATTTGGCCAAAACTTTACGACAACCTGTATCACCTGTGATGTACCAAAGTCTGGTCACGGTTTGATGAGGATACCTGAGGGTTTGTTTTTTGGCATGGCCGGTGTCTAAAACATACACCAAACGGTCTGATCAAACGAAAGATATATGGGGGGGAGGGGAGGGAGGTAGAAATAATTTATATTTTGATCTTCCTTTTCATGTGTTGTGTATTATTCACAATTCAGCATCGAAAAAGACTGTGATGACTATCCCAACAACAATCCCCCCCCCCCACACACTTCGCTCCAAGTATATAACTGGGCCAGTAACTATACACCGTCTAATTTAATTTTTCCCATGAACAAAATGTTGTTTTTTGCAATTGCACAAACATTGATCCTGTCAGCGAAGCTACGGGTCTTGTATTCCAGTAATAATTAACTATGGGAGAGAATCCAAATATGCTTTTAGGATCCATTATTAATTTATATACAATTTACCGTCTCCTCGACAAACGCACAACCTTGGATTCTTTATTTATTTATAAACACTTTACCGTCTCCTCTACAAACGCACAACCTTGGATTCTTTATTTATTTATATACAATTTACCGTCTCCACTACAAACGCACAACCTTGGATTATTTATTTATATACACTTTACCATCTCCACTACTAACGCACAACCTTGGATTATTTATTTATTTATATACACTTTACCATCTCCACTACAAACGCACAACCTTAGATTATTTATTTATTTATAAACACTTTACCGTCTCCACGACAAACGCACAACCTTGGATTATTTATTTATTTATATACAATTTACCGTCTCCACTACAAACGCACAACCTTGCATTATTTATTTATATACACTTTACCATCTCCACTACTAACGCACAACCTTGGATTATTTATTTATTTATAAACACTTTACCGTCTCCACGACAAACGCACAACCTTGGATTATTTATTTATTTATATACAATTTACCGTCTCCACTACAAACGCACAACCTTGCATTATTTATTTATATACACTTTACCATCTCCACTACTAACGCACAACCTTGGATTATTTATTTATTTATAAACACTTTACCGTCTCCACTACGAACGCACAACCTTGGATTATTTATTTATTTATATACAATTTACCGTCTCCACTACAAACGCACAACCTTGCATTATTTATTTATATACACTTTACCATCTCCACTACTAACGCACAACCTTGGATTATTTATTTATTTATAAACACTTTACCGTCTCCACTACGAACGCACAACCTTGGATTATTTATTTATATACACTTTACCATCTCCACTACGAACGCACAACCTTGGATTATTTATTTATTTATAAACAATTTACCGTCTCCACTACGAACGCACAACCCTGGATTATTTATTTATATACACTTTACCATCTCCACTACGAACGCACAACCTTGGATTATTTATTTATTTACATACACTTTACCGTCTCCACTACTAACGCACAACCTTGGATTATTTATTTATTTATAAACACTTTACCGTCTCCACTACTAACGCACAACCTTGGATTATTTATTTATTTATATACACTTTACCATCTCCACTACGAACGCACAACCTTGGATTATTTATTTATTTACATACACTTTACCATCTCCACTACCAACGCACAATCTTGGAGTATTTATTTATTTATATACACTTTACCATCTCCACTACCAACGCACAATCTTGGATTATTTATTTATTTATATACACTTTACCATCTCCACTACCAACGCACAATCTTGGAGTATTTATTTATTTATATACACTTTACCATCTCCACTACCAGCCACACAATCTTGGATTATTTATTTATTTATATACACTTTACCATCTCCACTGCCAGCCACACAATCTTGAATTATTTATTTATTTATATACACTTTGACATCTCCACTACCAACGCACAATCTTGGATTATTTATTTATATGCACTTTACCATCTCCACTACCAATGCACAATATTGGATTATTTATTTATTTATATGCACTTTACCATCTCCACTACCAACGCACAATCTTGGAGTATTTATTTATTTATATACACTTTACCATCTCCACTACCAGACGCACAATCTTGGATTATTTATTTATTTATATACACTTTACCATCTCCACTACCAGACGCACAATCTTGGATTATTTATTTATTTATATACACTTCACCATCTCCATTACTAACGCATAACCTTGGAGTATTTATTTATTTATATACACTTTCCCATCTCCACTATCAACGCACAATCTTGGATTATTTATTTATTTATATACACTTTGACATCTCCACTACCAACGCACAATCTTGGAGTATTTATTTATTTATATACACTTTACCATCTCCACTACCAACGCACAATCTTGGAGTATTTATTTATTTATATACACTTTACCATCTCCACTACCAACGCACAATCTTGGATTATTTATTTATAAACACTTTACCATCTCCATTACTAACGCACAATCTTGGATTATTTATTTATTTATATACACTTTACCATCTCCACTACCAACGCACAATCTTGGAGTATTTATTTATTTATATACACTTTACCATCTCCACTACCAGCCACACAATCTTGGAGTATTTATTTATTTATATACACTTTACCATCTCCATTACTAACGCACAATCTTGGATTATTTATTTATTTATAAACACTTTACCATCTCCATTACTAACGCACAATCTTGGATTATTTATTTATTTATATACACTTTACCATCTCCATTACTAACGCACAATCTTGGATTATTTATTTATTTATATACACTTTACCATCTCCACTACCAGCCACACAATCTTGGAGTATTTATTTATATACACTTTACCATCTCCATTACTAACGCACAATCTTGGATTATTTATTTATTTATATACACTTTACCATCTCCACTACCAGCCACACAATCTTGGAGTATTTATTTATATACACTTTACCATCTCCACTACCAACGCACAATCTTGGATTATTTATTTATAAACACTTTACCATCTCCACTACCAACGCACAATCTTGGATTATTTATTTATAAATGTATTTCTACTTTTAATAATAATAATAATTCATTTATTTTGTATAGCGCTTTTCCAGAAGCCCAAAGGCGCTTTGACAGAGTGGAAAACATAATGCATAACAATAGATGAAAACAACAATTGCTAAAAGACAATCAATAGGGAAATATTTAAAGCAAAAGGAGGGAGAAGGAGAAGAGATAGTCAGGGGTTAAATGCTGTGGGTTGAATGTTGAATGCAGTGTTGAACAGGTGGATCTTTAGTGATGTTTTGAATGTGGTGAGTGAGGAGGAGTCTCTGATGGTGTGAGGTAGTGAGTTCCAGAGGGTGGGAGCAGCGATGGAGAAGGCCCTGTCCCCCCAGGATCTGAATTTGGTCCGGATGGAGGGGGTCAGGAGGTTGCTACCAGCAGAGCGGAGGTTGCGGGTGGGAGTGTGTCTGGAGAGGAGGTCAGCCAGGTAGGATGGGGCCAGGTTATGGAGGGCTTTGTATGTCAAGAGGAGGATTTTGTACTGGATTCTCTGGGGGATGGGGAGCCAGTGAAGCTTGTAAAGGACGGGGGTGATGTGGTCACGGGTCCGGGTCACGGGTACTTTTCCCTTTCTGTATATATTTATATACCTACAAACCCTGGTGTTGGGCTAGCGGCTAGGGTGCCGGCTTAGGATCCTGGGATCCTGGGTTCGAATCCCGGTCGATCGCTGAATTAACGCCAGGGGGGTTGCCTCAGCCTGTCATCCTTCCGAGGTCGGCAAATTGAGTACCAGTTCACTGGTAATTCCCTGCTTGTCGTAAAAGGCGGCAAAAAGGGTTGGCGACAGGAAGGGCATCCGGCCGTAAAACATTGCTTCAAAAAGGGGACCGTAAAACAACAACAACCACGGTTCCCGAAAAAAGGCCAACCCCCGCTTTGCGGGGAAAAATGGCCTCTAAAGGTGTTTTTTTTTTTTTAATACCCCTTACCTTTCAACATTGGTGTTTGTTTGTTTGTGCATATGTATTTTATATACATTTATCATTCTAATCCCCACAAACCACTTTTCAGGTGTGGTTGAGGGCTTTCCTCAATGAGGACTTGCATCCTTGTTTTTGATGTTCTCTATTTACCCTCTTGTGGTGTATTTACAAAGTAATAACATAATGTTGTAGTCCTAAAATGTTATTACAATTGACTTATCTGCCAAACCTGCTCCACAAAGCCTGTTTTGTATTTTTCTCGTCCTCCAGCGCCAGCGGTCCGACCTTGCTGTCAGGACTCCATTTCGGTGCTTTTTGATCGCACGACCAGTGGTGACTATTTGTCCTACCTTGCTGAACCAGGCCTGCCCTCAAGAACCGATCATCCGAGAGCCGGAGGCCACGCTGAACTCGCCGAGCCACTCGTCGATGGAACGACCGACGAGAGGTCGGAGGACGGGGACGACAGGAACTTCCGAGAGAGTGAGATCTGTCTGAGGGATGAAGACGAGGCTCGGCTGGGCTCGGACAAGGAAAGGCCTTGTGGTGGTAACGGAAAGGATGTTGGCGATGAAGAGGGGGCACCTGGGCAGAAAAATGGAGACACGGGGGCGGAGGGGTTGAAAGGAGAAATTGTTGAGGATGAGATTCCTGCGAAAACGAAAGGAGAATACGCTTACGTGGACGTTGTCCGCAAGAAGGACGAAAGGTTGAAGCTTCCGGGTCACTCTTGTAAGGAATGCGACACCGTAAGTTCGGATTTGTTCTCTTTTTGCCGCAAGTTCTGATGTATGCAGACTATCCAGTGTGGTAATCTTGTACTACTGTATGCAGACTGTATCCAGTGTGGTAATCTTGTACTACTGTATGCAGACTGTATCCAGTGTGGTATACCTGAGGTCCTCCGTCTAGAATAGATCCACAATGGAGTTGGGCAACCACAACTTGTCATTGTGGCTGTTGTTCCTGTATGACGTCATGCATCTCGGAGCATTCCATGCAGATGAAAGGCTGACTGATTGGATTTAGATGGATGGTGGATTTAGATGGATGGTGGATTTAGATGGATGGTGGATTTAGATGGATGGTGGATTTAGATGGATGATGGATTTGGGTGGATTTGGATGGATGGTGGATCTGGATGGATGGTAGATCTGGATGGATGGTGGATCTGGATGGATGGTGGATTTCGATGGATGGTGGATTTCGATGGATGGTGGATTTCGATGGATGGTGGATTTCGATGGATGGTGGAATTCGATGGATGGTGGAATTCGATGGATGGTGGAATTCGATGGGTGGTGGAATTCGATGGATGCTGGATTTCGATGGATGCTGGATTTCGATGGATGCTGGATTTCGATGGATGCTGGATTTCGATGGATGCTGGATTTCGATGGATGCTGGATTTCGATGGATGCTGGATTTCGATGGATGGTGGATTTCGATGGATGGTGGATTTCGATGGATGGTGGATTTCGATGGATGGTGGAATTCGATGGATGGTGGAATTCGATGGATGGCGGATTTCGATGGATGGCGGATTTCGATGGATGGCGGATTTCGATGGATGGCGGATTTCGATGGATGGCGGATTTCGATGGATGGCGGATTTGGATGGATGGTGGATTTGGATGGATGGTGGATTTGGATGGATGGTGGATTTGGATAGATGGTGGATTTGGATGGATGGTGGATTGAGGTGGATGGTAAAGCTCCGCACATCTCGAGGAACAGGCCATTGTGTGTTGGTGCCCCTGACGAATTCCTCGCTTGGCATTAGCTGCGCCGTTGGCATGGCCGGGACGAGGCGGGCGCCCTGGGATGCTGCTGTGCACAGGTGTGATGGCCCAAATGGCCTTGCCTCTTACCTTGTGATGTAAAACCGTGCGTATCTCCCCGTGCACAGTACTATGCGCACCTGCCACCCGAAGAGCGTGCCAAGAAACTCCAGGAGTGCTCCCGGCACAGAGCGCGTTACGCCGCGCCCTCGACCCCGGAGAATTTCTGGGAGATCGGATTTCCGTCAACGCAGACGTGTCGTGACCGTGGTGAGCACAGTCGTTCCGAACGGGAGCTCAAATACCTGGTGTGTCGTTGGACACGTTGAACTATCCGATGTGCCATCCCTGTCCCTTGTCCCTAACAGGGTACCTTCGTGAGGAGCACACACCTGTACACAGGCTTCGCCGGAAACGACCTTACAAGGGCAACTTCTGCCTTTCCAAGAAGTGACTGTGGCACCTGTGCATGGAATACTGCAGTTTTTTGTTTTTCAGGTTGGCATCTTTTGTGCAGGTCAGGATGTGAATGGTCACCTGTGCAGTTTGGGTTCGTGCCACATCTTGTTTACCTCTCACCACGTGTTATATTAAAAACAAAAGCAAATTATCCAGCCAGGTACAGCACTTTGGCGCAATGCACTGAGAAATACCTGGATTTGTTTCGGAGTGGCCTACCTCATCTACCTCATCGTCTGAGCATTCGTCAAACGCCTCGGAGGAATCGATCCTTGTCCCTCAAATTCGTGTGCACACGTCAATCTGTGCCGTCGACATAACGTCTGCTTTACCTGTAAATATCCATAACATAAATTGGATGAACAAAAACTGTGTGTCGTGTAGCCTGCCGTGTCGTGTAACCTGCCGCGTCGTGTAACCTGCCGTGTTATGTCGTGTGTCGGTCAACAAATCTGTTTATATTTATATTTTATATTCACAAATAAAGATTTGATTCAGAAGCTCATTTGGTGAAAGGTTTGGTTTCTTTAAATCAAATTGATATTCAGCTGGTTAATGTTACATGTAAAATTAACTGAACCCTGGCCTGACAAACATCGCACACCTGGACATTCACACGCAAGTCCGTAGCTCCCTGTGCTGACGCGGACTCTCTAACCATCGCCACGTGTGGAAGCAGACTCTCTAACCATCACCATGTGGGGAAGCGGACTCTAACCATCGCCACGTGTGGAAGCAGACTCTCTAACCATCGCCATGAGTGGAAGCAGACTCTCTAACCATCGCCACGAGTGGAAGCAGACTCTCTAACCATCGCCACGTGTGGAAGCAGACTCTCTAACCATCGCCACGTGTGGAAGCAGACTCTCTAACCATCACCATGTGGGGAAGCGGACTCTAACCATTGCCACGTGTGGAAGCAGACTCTCTAACCATCACCATGTGGGGAAGCGGACTCTCTAACCATCGCCACGTGTGGAAGCAGACTCTCTAACCATCACCATGTGGGGAAGCGGACTCTCTAACCATCGCCATGAGTGGAAGCAGACTCTCTAACCATCGCCACGAGTGGAAGCGGACTCTAACCATTGCCACGTGTGGAAGCGGACTCTAACCATTGCCACGTGTGGAAGCAGACTCTCTAACCATCACCATGTGGGGAAGCGGACTCTCTAACCATCGCCACGTGTGGAAGCAGACTATCTAACCATCGCCATGAGTGGAAGCAGACTCTCTAACCATCGCCACGTGTGGAAGCGGACTCTCTAACCATCTCCACGAGTGGAAGCAGACTCTAACCATCGCCACGTGTGGAAGCGGACTCTAACCATCGCCACATGTGGAAGCGGACTCTCTAACCATCGTCACGTGTGGAAGCGGACTCTCTAACCATCGCCACGTGTGGAAGCAGACTCTCTAACCATCGCCATGAGTGGAAGCAGACTCTCTAACCATCGCCACGTGTGGAAGCAGACTCTCTAACCATCACCACGTGTGGAAGCAGACTCTCTAACCATCGCCGTGTGTGGAAGCGGTCTCTCTCACTATCGCCACATGTGGAAGTGGACTCTCCAACCATCACCATGAGTGGAAGCGGACTCTAACCATCGCCACGTGTGGAAGCGGACTCTCTCACCATCGCCACGTGTGGAAGCAGACTCTCGAACCATCGTCACGTGTGGAAGCGGACTCTCTAACCATCGCCACGTGTGGAAGCAGACTCTCTAACCATCACCATCTGGGGATGCGGACTCTCTAACCATCCCCACGTGTGGAAGCAGACTCTCTAACCATCGCCACGAGTGGAAGCAGACTCTCTAACCATCGCCACGTGTGGAAGCAGACTCTCTAACCATCGCCACGTGTGGAAGCAGACTCTCTAACCATCGCCACGTGTGGAAGCAGACCCTCTAACCATCGCCACGTGTGGAAGCAGACTCTCTAACCATCGCCATGTGGGGAAGCAGACTCTCTAACCATCGCCATGTGGGGAAGCAGACTCTCTAACCATCGCCGCGTGTGGAAGCGGTCTCTCTCACCATCGCCACATGTGGAAGCGGACTCTCCAACCATCGCCACGTGTGGAAGCGGTCTCTCTAACCATCGCCACGTGTGGAAGCAGACTCTCGAACCATCGTCACGTGTGGAAGCGGACTCTCCAACCATCGCCACGTGTGGAAGCAGACTCTCTAACCATCACCATGTGGGGATGCGGACTCTCTAACCATCACCACGTGTGGAAGCAGACTCTAACCATCGCCACGAGTGGAAGCAGACTGTCTAACCATCGCCACGTGTGGAAGCAGACTCTCTAACCATCGCCACATGTGGAAGCAGACTCTCCAAACATCACCACGAGTGGAAGTGGACTCTCTAACCATCGCCACGTGTGGAAGCAGACTCTCTAACCATCGCCACGTGTGGAAGCAGACTCTCTAACCATCGCCACATGTGGAAGCAGACTCTCTAACCATCGCCACGAGTGGAAGCGGACTCTCTAACCATCGCCACCGAATCTGGTTCTTCTAGATCTTGGTTCAATTCCCGACTGAAGTTGATTCAAACAAAACTAATGCTCATGCTCACGTGGTTCTTGCATGGGAAGTTGTTTTCTTTCTCAGCGATGCAAATTCAAACCTGTTTGTAAACATTTCATACACATTTCATTTTTAGCTCTTACACGAGTCTTGACTTATTGTACAAAAAAAAAATTCAAGTTTGTTTGTACAACTGCTTTCTCTCATGCACAGATTTATCCCATCTCTTCTTCAGTTGTCTTACCCTTCCTCCCCTCCATGGTACACTGAGTCTTGTGGTGAGGCAGTTGCCTTGAAACAACTTGCCTTTGCCTCTTGGAAGGCAAATCCAACTGAAGGCAATCTCAGTTCCTTCCACCAAGCTCGGAGCAAGTGTGTGGCTACCCTGAGGAGTGCCAGGAAGCACTATCTCTCCACACTCAAGATTGAACTCTCAAACCTGTCTCCTTCCTCCAAATCCTGGTGGCGTCTGGTCAAATCCGTTTCTGGTGTTTGTTTCCCCTCCATCCCCTCCCTTACCTCAAATGGCCACACAGTTGACACCGCACGTGACAAAGCCGAATGCCTCAACTCTGTGTGTGCCTCTAAATCTTGTGTTCCAAACCCATCTCTCTCTGTTCCCACCTTTCCCAGTCAAACCCAACTACTCCTGGACTCTGTGTCCTTCTCTCCTGACAAGGTGGAGAAGTTTCTGTCAAACCTCGCCTCTGACTCTGCAACTGGACCAGACGGCATCAGCCCACGGGTCCTAAAATCCTGCTCTGCCACTCATTCACACCCTCTCTCTGTTCTCTCCACCCTCTCTTTTGCTCAAGATCATCTGCCAGCATCTTGGAAATCAGCCAACATCACCGCTTTACACAAAAAAGGTGCGAAAACAGATCCTTGAAACTACAGACCAATCAGCCTGCTCCCAATTATCAGCAAAGTCATGGAATCCATCATTGCTTCGGATATCAAATCCTTCCTTTCCTCCAATGGCTTGATCTCTGATCATCAATTTGGATTCAGACCTGGTCATTCTACTCTGGACATGTTGCTTCTGCTGTCTCAACAATGGATGGAGGTCCTCAATGCCAAACAGGAAATCAGAGCTGTCTCACTTGACATATCACGTGCCTTCGATACGGTCTGGCACCCAGCTCTGCTCACCAAACGCTCCTCCTATGGTATCCATGGAAATCTCCACGCATGGCTGGCGGACTTCCTCTCTAGTCGTAGTCAACGTGTGGCCCTGAATGGATTTCTCTCATCTCCTCTTCCTGTTCAGGCTGGAGTTCCCCAAGGCAGTGTTCTGGGCCCTGTGCTTTTTCTGGTCTTCATCAATGATCTCTCCGACTCTCTGGAAAATCCTCTCTATCTCTTTGCTGATGACTCTACTCTCTGTCGCTCCATTCTTCATCCCTCAGATCGGCAGTCTGCAGCCTCCTCACTCTCTAAAGACCTGGACAAAATCACAGACTGGGCAAACAAGTGGAACATGTCTTTCAATCCTGACAAATCTCACACTCTTACGATGTCTCTCCGAAAAGACCAACTGGACAACCCTCCCATCCACTTTCTCAACAATCCTCTCCAAGAAGTTCTGTCGCTCAAGCTTTTGGGTCTCACTATCTGCCATGATCTTTCTTGGGAAAACCACATTTCTAAGCTGGCCTCCGAAGCCAGTCGCCGACTGGGCATCCTCCGTCGTGCGAAGTCCTTCCTTGGCACACCTGAGCTCCTCACCACATACAAGGCTTTCATCCGCAGCTCAATGGAATACTGCTCTCCCCTCTGGGCTGGTGCTCCTGCCTCACACCTAGCTCGGCTTCACGCTGTTGAAACCAAAGCTTTCAGAATCATTGGAATCTCCCGCGATGAAGCCGATTGTGAGGGCCTTTCACTCACTCACCGCAGGCAGGTAGGTGGTCTTTCCGTCAGCTACCGCCTCCTCTCCGGCCTTGTCCCCCCAGCTCTCTCTGGGCTCTGTCCCCCAAATATTCCTACATATCGCACAAGATCTGCCAGCAACCCACTTCTGGTTAAACTGCCAAAATCTAGGCTCTGCTCACCTTCACTCTTTCATTCCTCTTTTCTCCCGCCTCTGGAACAAACTCCCCCACTCTCTTCAATCCCACTCCTCCCTCCAGATGTTTAAAACAGCTGTTCACCACCATCTCTTATCTTCCCCCATCCAAAACCTTGATCTTTTCTACCCCCGCTAATTCACCCCAGATACACTTTTTTGAAATTCCAACTTCTTTCCTGGAAGTCCTAGCAGTGTCCATATGTTTTATACCTCTCCCACCTCCCCCCCAAGCCCTCTCCCTCCCACAGTTCTCTTGATGTCCCTGCTCTCAAATGTTTTGTTTGCGTCCTTCCCCCTCTCCCCATCTTGTCTTCCGCTCCCCTTATTTTGTGTTTTATGTGTCGGTTTGACTTTTTGTGTGATTAATGTTCGCTCTTTCACGAGCCTTGATCTTGTATACAAAACAAAAAAAAAACGTTGGTGATTCTTGTAAGTTTCCCTGATTTGCAGACATAAAACAAAGGCTCATGGTTCTCCTTTTCCACTTGGAATGCAAGTTTTCCATTTTATTTTCCACATTTTAAGAGTTCTGCACATTAAGGAAAGCACAGCATGGTAGGTAGAAAGTACTGTTACGACTACTTTAACAACCACAATGATTCACCTCCATGTTCTTGTAAGTTTGGCCAGGGAAAGATTTGGCCGAAGTCTTTCACGAACCGGCTGGCCATGCCTGACGCTCGACTAAAGTAGTTTGGGCAGGAATTTGTTCAAGGTGCTGGCGATAACTTGCAACCTTCGTGAAGATCTTTATGGTCCACCAACGAATGCCGACAGATGCGAGGACCTCTAACGTCCATCCACGGCCCGCACATTGATGAATTGCCAGGCCTGTGAAACACCAGGATGGCAGTTTATAGGTGGGTCAGGAATCAAACCCAGGCTAGAGAGCGTGTAGGTGTCCGTGCCCACCTGCAGAGTCTCGGCTGTCTTTCGAGCGCAATATAAACATCAACATTTTGGTGAATCGTCAATGTGGAGACCGATTTTAAATCCGATACACTTGTTGCAAAAGCACACCTGGGAAGCAATTATGGAGGGAAACAAGCAAGATGGTGTACATACAGCTCAAACTGTACACTGATATACATGTACAGTACAGGTATTGTACAAACCACACTTAGTGCAGTAGATTATATAGATTGTCATGAAACCACATTTAAAATAACCTTGACAAAAATATTGAAAGGTTCAATTCAACCCTCTAGACTCGAATCATAGACTTTGGAATTCGGTTCTGCTTGTTTCCCTCCACCTTGCGCTTCTCTTTCCCAGGTAGACTATGGAATCATGAGGGAAGCAGCGCTTTAAAATTGCAGCGTCGTTTGAAAAGAGATGCGTTCAGTGGCAACGATGGATTCTGGGACAAGATCCTCTACCCGAAACACCTTCGGTCTAACGTCGAGCCTGGCCAACCTGTTTGGGAGAGCCGTGGGACATATTCCTGCACCTTCAGTCGAGTGCTCTGCGTCAGAGTGGAGACCTGGCGAGGTTTGGTTCTAGTTTAGAAACGTTTCTCGACCCACACTGGTGCCTTGCTCTACCTGTGAAACACCGGGATTGACGGTTTATAGCACGGTCAGGATTCAAACCCAGGTAATCTCATGATTATCGTGTGGCCATTGGCAACTGAAGGGTGGGCCATGATGTTTGTTTCTTCCCCTCCACTGCCAAACTCTGGAATTCTTTACCTTCCCATGTTTTTCCAAACGCTTATGATCTTCCCCTTTTCAAAAAGCAGATTTTCTGCTTTCTCAAAAACTTAGATTATTCTTTGTTTCTTCACTTTTCTATCCATGCAGCTCTTTTCTTTTTAAGGCCTGGCCTCGATGAGGCCTCTATAGTCCGTGACAGGAGCCTTCAACATAAAAAGACACCTTAGAGGTGAGTGTGTGTACCTCTAGGCCATCCAGACAGCTTGGCTTACCATTACCACAACCTAATGGTCATGATTTCTTCAACTTCCTGAAGGCAGCTTGTTGGTCCACTTCCGGTTTCACCGGATGGGATGATGGGTTTGCTCTCTGTCTGTCCGTCCGTCCCTCTTATCGTTTTTCATATTTTTTCCCATACCCCTGAACATATTGTCCAGTCAGCCCAGTGGTTAACGCCGCTAGATGACGAATAGCCCTAACGGTCCTCAAGTCCGAGGCGCGTAGTCGAAACTGGCTGTTGGTCCGTCGCACGCGAGTGAGGGAACCAAAGCGCTTACCTCAGATGGGAGCCACACAGGTTTATTCTCGAACACACACAGAACAAATAAACACACACGGCACAACAAATGAAAGTACCACGATAATGATTTAGTAAATGAAAGGTGAGGTAAATCTAATTTTAATTTGAGACGTTTCCACTCAGACAAATACACAGCAGACAAATGGTCAAATAAAATAAATTGTTATTCTTTGGTCGGCTGGTACTCAGCTCCGGTCCAAACTGTGTTAAGGGGCTTGTTGGCCGTCACCACCGGTGTAGCCACTTGCACAGGAAGCACTCCGACAATGGCACCGAACCCCCGCATCAAACACGCAGGTGCGAAGAAACCAGTGAAACGGCCCTTTCTCACTCTACCGCCGAACACAACGTGGATCCAGCTACACCTAAAATCACCACAGTCCAACAACACACCCCCTCCTCCAACGTTTCGCAGAGCTCCGAAAAGGTCTCTTCACAAGCGCACACGAGAAAAAGCGACCGCCCGAGACGAAAGCCAGAGAGAGAGAGGAGAGGGAGAGAGTCTTCTTCTTCCTGCTCTTGAACCTTCTAGCTCTGACGTCACTCTGTCCCACCACTGAGCTCTCTCGAAACCCCCCATGGTCTTGCTTGACCAATGACGAACTTCGGGGCGTGGCCTGCCATCCTCTGGAGGCAGGTTTTATTTGTCGATCGGCTTTGCCTGCTTGCAGGGGACGGTTGTTGTTGTTGTTGTTGTTCTAACGAACGTGAGTTTTTATGGCCCGCCTTGTTATAATTGTAGAAACGTACAGAAAACCACAGGAAGCAATCACAGATTGGGGAAAACTAACTTTAATCCCTACCTAATCCCTACCTAACAACACGTGGCTGTACTCCAGTGCGCTTCATCATCTCCAGAATAAAATTAAAATAAAATAATTAGGAAATATGGATTTATCAAATGCATTCCCATGCAAACCAAACGAAATCACACCGCACCGCGAACATGTTTTTATTTTTGCGGATGCACTTCTCCCTCTGCTGCAATTAATCCCATTTTGAAGCTTGTCGCGTTGAGGCTTCAGTGTTGGTGGTTGTGCTCCTCATTGGTGTGTTTTCAGTGGTAGCATGTAGATAGCCCAAATACGCTGCACAGAAGCTGAGCGCAGCAAGGCCGAGCACCATCACCACCTTGTTCTGAGCAGATAAACAAGTTGAAGAAAAAACATTAGTTTCGATTGTAAAGTGTGTGTGTGTGTGTGTGTGTGTGTGTGTGTGTGTGTGTGTGTGTGTGTGTGTGTGTGTGTGTGTGTGTGTGTGTGTGTGTGTGTGTGTGTGTGTGTGTGTGCGTGTCAGCCATGTTTCTTGTGGAGTTCTACTGGACTGCTGAGACTCCCTTCGATTTTGAAGACCAAAAAACCTAATTGTTATTAGGGTTCCGAGGCTTCCAGGCTGTGAAATCTATTGTTTTTGTTCAGACTAGCAGAAACACCCAAGTCCATGGAGACCAATTAAAATTTAGTCCAGTGGACCAACGGGTACCCGAGTCTTTATGAAGATTATAGTCTGTCTGCATCACCTGAAAAATAAGGACAATTAATTTTTTCAATTGAATGTTGCCAAAATATTTCCCATGGTGGTTAGCATTATATGGTATGTGGCAAACTAAAGAAAAATAAGGGACATTCAAAAACTTTTCCTGAACATTACTTGGTTCCTCCTGAGAACACAAGGGTACCACAGCATGCACATGAGAATTTTTTGAATGTCCCTTCTTTTCTATTGTTCGGCATTTTCAATAAGCTATGGAATGTCCCTTCTTTTCTACAGTTTGCCACACATGGCACATAACATATGGCCTTTTCTATGCCCCTGACTTTTTCCCAAGAATATCCCTTTTCGATAATTTCACATGGCACATACACAACATGACCAAAAGTATGCGGACACACCTAATTAGTGGATTCGGCTATTTCAGCCACACCCGTTGCTGACAGGTATATATAATCAAGAACAGAGCCATGCGATCTCCATAGACAAACATTGGCAGTAGAATGGGCCTTACGGAAGAGCGCAGTGACTTTCAACGTGGCACCGTCATAGGATGCCACCTTTCCAACAAGTCAGTTCATCAAATTTCTGCCCTGCTAGAGCTGCCCCGGTCAACTAAGTGCTGTTATTGTGAAGTGGAAAAGTAGGAGCAACAACAGCTCAGCCGCGAAGTGGTAGGCCACACAAGCTTGCAGAACGGGACCCCCAAGGGCTGAAGCGTGTCGCACATAAAAATCGTCTGTCCTCGGTTGCAACATTCACTACCGAGTTCCAAAATGCCTCTGGAAGTAACGTCAGCACAACAACTGTTCATCAGGAGCTTCATGAAATGGGTTTCCATGGCCGAGCAGCCGCACACAAGCCTAAGATCACCATGCGCAATGCCAAGCGTCGGCTGGAATGGTGTAAAGCTCGCCGCCATTGTACTCTGGAGCAGTGGAAACGCGTTCTCTGGAGTGATGAATCACGCTTCACCATCTGGCTGTCTGACGGACGAATCTGGGTTTGGCGGATGCCATGAGAATGCTACTTGCCCGAATCCATAATGCCAACTGTAAAGTTTGGTGGAGGAGGAATAATGATATGGAGCTGTTTTTCATGTTTCGGGCTGGGCCCCTTAGTTTCTGTGAAGGGAAATCTTACTGCTACAGCATACAATGACATTCCAGATGATTGTGTGATTCCATCTTTGAGGCAACAGTTTGGGGAAGGCCTTTCCTCTTTCAGCATGACAATGTCCCCGTGCACAAAGCCAGGTCCATACAGAATTAGATGTCGAGATCGATGTGGAAGAACTTGACTGGCCTGCACAGAGCCCTGACCTCAACCCCATCAAACACCTTTGGGATGAATTGGAACGCCGACAGAAAGCCAGGTCTAATCGCCCAACATCAGTGCCCGACCTCATTAATGCTCTTGTGGCTGAATGGAAGCAAATCCCCACAGCAATGTTCCAACATCTCGTGGAAAGCCTCCCCATTAGAGTGGAGGCTGTTAAAGCAGCAAGGGGTGGGGGGATCAACTCAATATTAATGCCCATGATTTTGGAATGATATGTTCGATGTTTGGGTGTCCGCATACTTTTGGTGATGTCGTGTACCATAACAAAGGCCCTTTTATATGCCCCTGGCATTTTTCCCCCCAATAATTACTACCGGAGTCAACTTTTCAATGTCAGACTTTTTGGGGATCGCCCCTATGAGCCAAGCAAAAATAGGACCACAGGCCCTGAAGCTCACTTGGATCAGGAACAGCAGTCACTCATTGATGTGATCAATACATGCCCCTGTAGACCACCTTGATCACAGATTTTGAATTTGTTTTGAAAGCCATTAATTAGACCTATTGGTTGATGTATATTCCAAGTTTTATCCAGTTTCAATTTATAGCCTTTGAGATATGAGCGCAAACACATTTTGGGCGGACGGACGGACGGACACCAACGTGATTTCGAGGGATTTCTAAATAAAACTCAAGAATGCATAAACAGACGTTGCTGAAATTTGGAACATATTACCTCAACGTACAAAACATTTACTTCTGAAATTTGCAGCGATTTCATCCAGTAGAAGCCGGGAAACGTATTTTCAGTCCCCATGTTGAAGCCGCATACAGAGAAACGATCCCATATATAAAGGGAGGAGCGTTTTGCACCTCCCTCGATACATCGCTCAACACAATCGGTTGAGAAAATTTGTTGACAGGGAAAATTAGTTTCACAACCACCTTTATTTCTGCCAAATCCAAAACAGCTCCCACATTGTCCCAGTGGCCGGCACTTGGTTTGGTTCTTTGAAGTAAAATTGCTGTATTTGCTGAAAACGCCGATTATGTGGAGGTGTGATTACTTATTGTGGCTCGAGGTGAGCCAAGCGAAGTCGGGTCTTGTTCGATGTCCGTCAAAAATGGAACTGCATCTTGATGCAAAGTAACCCAGTGTAAGAGTTGAAAAGGCCAAGATGAATTCACTTGTGAATCTAAGAAACCTCTATATTAAAATCACTTTGATCAATGATTGGGCAAATATCATTGTGGCCAAAACCCCTTCAAGGAGTACAGGTGACAGATGTGCTCGAGCAATAGGGTCAATTTTCAGGTGGCTCGTGTTCATTACCAGACTTTGCTACACAAACTCCTTTGGGATTCCAAAATCCATCCCAGAAATTCTTTCGTGCCAACTCGCAGGTTGTGCACCATGTGACTTTGGTAAACAAACTGCCCTCAAGTAGCAACTTAGGTGAGAATTGCGCACCGTCACCTGTTGTGGTCGGGTAATGAATACAGAACCCAGAACAAAATGTCCGTGTTGTATTCTCTTGGCGCACACACACTGTACAGAACAAACCCATCACCATTCGCCATCCTACGACAGGATAAGGCCAATTTGTGCAATCGTGAAGTTAAAACAAATATTTCCAAAGAGTGGACAGGATGAAGAAGTCACCGATTTATCGATTCAGGTAAGCAGGGTGATTTTGATCAAAACTGCATTCATCAGAACATCATTTTGCTTGTTTACGCTTGTTGGAAATGTTGATTGACTGATACTTGATCATTCCATTGATTTTTATTTTATTTTTTTTGACACAAATTAGTAGAACATTCTTAATTTTTTCTTTTCTGTACATTAAGTAAAGGTAGAGGGGTTTTTTTTGAGCAAAGTGACACATTGTCCTCATGACGTGCACAGCACAACCATCACGCAAGTCATATTGTCGAATAATTAAATAATTTATAGTGTGCCATTGTTTAGACCACGCACGCTGCCAACCTCCCCTGCTCCTGACCAGAAATCAAAAGAAAGTGTTACAAATTGCGAGCTGATGTTCAGAACATTTAGAGAGCAAAAGCAGAACATTCAAATTGACCAAACCTGAGCCATGCCGACCAAGCACAGCAGGCAAACTTTCAAAGTCTCACCCCACATGGGCATTAAAATCACCAAGCAGAATTAACTTATGAACCACCTTCAGAGGCCATTTTTCCCCACAGAGCAGGGGTTGGCCTTTTTCGGGCACCGTGGTCCCCTTTTTGAAGCAATGTTTTATGGCCGGATGCTCTTCCTGCCGCCAACCCTGTTAGTCGTCTCTTGTGACACACAGGGAATTACCAGTGAGCTGGTGCTCAATTTGCCGACCTCGGAAGGATGACAGGCCGAGTCAACCCCCCTGGTGTTAATTCAGCGATCGACCGAGATTCGAACCCAGGATCCCAAGCCGGCACCCTAACCGCTAAGCCAACACCAGGCGTTAAGCAGAATTAACTTATAATGGGGAATTTTTGAAATAGATTTCTCACGAATGTAATTTTTGCAGCAAGGAGTGGAGAGCAGACCAAACCAGAAAGGCAATGGGTAGAGCGCGTTCCTCCGCCAAGCTGAACAGTTTACGTTTTGTATCCCACTGAAAGGCCGGATCCGGACCTGAACCAAAATCGAAACAGCTTGTTCTTGTCACCTGCCCAACTCATCCACCAAGATTTCTCATAATCCGTCCATAACTTTTGGAAATATTGTTTGTGGCCCCATCTCGCAATGGTGAAGAATCACTGAAACTATAATGGCACCCTTCGACGTCACGACAGACTGATATGCCTCCACCCACATTATTACATCATAATAATACTTGTATCAAATTTGATTTAAATCCATTCAGCTGTGCCCAAGTTAGCACATTTTTACCTGACATGACGTTTGACCTATTGACGCCAAAATGTAATCAGTTCATGATTACATCATCAAACATACCTGTACCAAGTTTTAATTTAAATCCTTTCACCTGTATACATTATACAAGTTCTCACATTTTTACCTGACATGACCCCTGACCTTTGGCCTTGGGACCCCAAAATTTAATCAGTTAATCTTTACATCATTATACATTCCTGTACCAAGTTTGAATTAGATCACTTCAGCCGTTCTCAAGTTATAGACCTATTACAGACTTTGACCTTTTACCACAAAATCGAATCACTTAATCTTTACAACATTATACATACCTATACCAAGTTTTAATGAGATCACTTCAGCCGTTCTCAAGTTATACAACTATTACAGACTTTGACCTTTGACCTCTTGACCCCAAATTCTAATCATTTAATCTTTACATCATTATACATACCTGTACCAAGTTTGAATAAGATCACTTCAGCCATTCTCAAGTTATAGACCCATTACAGACTTTGACCTTTGACCTCTTGACCCCAAAATGTAATCAGTTCATCTTTACATCGTTCTACATAATGGTACCAAATTAGGTCAGAATCCCATCACTGGTTCACAAGTTATTGCGGCAACAGTATTTTTACCTAACATGACCTCTGACCTTTGTCATTTGACCTCGTGACCCCAAAATCTAATCGATTCATCTTTATCTCATTATACATACCTGTACCAAGTTTGACCAAGATCCCTCTAGCCATTCTCAAGTTATCACGGTAAAGAAAACCTATCACGGACGGACGGGCAGACAGCCGGACATCCTGAAAACACAATGCCTCTGGCGATTTCATCGGCGGAGGCATATAAATAAAAACATTACATTCTCGGATCTGGATCTTTACCAAAATCAAAAGGATTCATTCTTATCACACACCCACCCTGTCGACCAAAGTTCGTCCGAATCCATCCACAACTTTTTGAGATATCTTGCTCAAAGATAAACAGACAACAACAACAACATGCATTTTAAGGCCATTTTCCCTGCGAGAGCGGTGTTAGCCTTGCGGTCCCCATGACAATCTTCTCCATTTTGCCCTATTTCTGCATCTCTCATTGTTAACCCCCTTGCCCGCAATTCTTCTTCCACCATCTTTAGCCAAGTCTTTCTCGGTCTTCCCCGTCCTCTACTTCCTTCTACATTCATTTCCATTACTCTTCTCAACCAGTCACTTTCATCCTTCCTCAACACATGACCAAACCATCTCAACCTGTTCCTCTTCACAGCATCGATGCTTCACAGCATCAACCTGTTCCTCTTCACAGATGCTTCACAGCATCATCCATCACAGGCTCTATTCCCATCATCTTTCGCAATTCATCATTTGTCTTCCTCTCTCTCAACGATACTCCACACATCCACCGAACCATTCGCATTTCCACCCTTTCCAGCCTTCGTTGCTGCTCTACATTCATGACCCATGTCTCGCTCCCATAAATCATAACACTTCTCACGCATGCAGCATACACTTTTCCCTTCAGCTTCAACGACACTCCCCTCCTCATCAGCACGCCACTCAGTTCCCGAAACTTCTTCCATGCACATCTCACTCCAGCAACCGTTGCCGAGTCTGATCCACCTTCTCCATTCAGCACGTCTCCAAGGTAGCAAAATGTTTTCACACCTTCCAGCTTCACGCCGTCTCCAAGATCCAACTCAACATTTCCTCCATCTGCAGCTCCCTCTTTGCACACATTACATTTGAATGTAGCTGCCACACTGGTTAATGACCCTCTCAGACCACTACATTTTTGATGAACCCACTCAGCGCACATTGTACATTGAATGGAGTTCACTCCGACACCCTTCCTGCACACAGCACACGGCCACTTCACAGTTCTTTCCACCTCACCACATGCTTTACCACTTGCCATCACATTCGTCTTTCCTATATTCACCTTCAGACCTTTTGTCTCCATACATTCCTTCTACTTGTTCATCTTTTCCTTCAGTCCATCCATACTTTCCGCAATGAACACCCAATCATCTGCATACAACAATTCCCACGGTAAACCCTCCTTTACGTTCTGAGCCAGCACCTCCATCACAGCTACAAATAGTAGTGGACTTGGTAACGACCCCTGATGCACTCCCACCTTCACCTCAAACTCACCACTGTTCCCGTCCTTCGTCGTTACAGCTGTGCGTGCTCTTTTGTACATTGCCATCACGACTCTGATCAACCATTCCTCCACTTCTAACTTCCTCAATGCCCATGTCAATACTTCGCGTGGAACCCTATCGAATGCTTTCTCCAGATCAACAAACCCAAGAAGCAACTTCTTCCTCTTCTCCACATAATTCTCCTGCAACTGCCTCACAATAAAGAGCGCGTCTGTCGTTCCTCTTCCTGGCATAAATCCAAACTGCATTTCATCGATCTTCACCTTCTTCCTTATCCTCCTCTCCAACACCCTTTCCAATACCTTCATTCCATGCTCCAATACCTTTATCGCTCAGTACGAGCCACACTCCAGAGGGTCACCTTTCCCCTTGTATAGAGGGACGAGGGTACTCAGTTCCCAATCCACTGGAATGCGGCCTTCTTTCACCACCAGATTACAGATCTCTGTCATTCTCTTCACACCCCAACTTCCTGCTGCCTTCAACATATCTCCCACAACTCCCCTCGGCCCTCCCGCTATCACACCTCTCTTTCGCTATCTGCTTTGCAATCCTGAATACCGCTCTCTGACCCTCTTCTGAATCCAAGCGTTCTCCGAACATTTTCCTACATGCCTCCTGCGCCTTTGCTACCTCTTTCTTTGCAGCCTTCCTGGCTGCCTTATAACTTTCATGCTCTGCTGTTTCTGCTCCCGTACCCTTCGCCTTCTGCCACGCCTTGAACTTGTTCCTCTTCTCGTCAATCCTCTTTCCAACTTCATCATCCCACCACCATGTTTCCGAGTGCCTCGGTGGTCCTTTTGTCCATCCACATACCTCACCAACGGCTCCCAACAGACTATCTTTCATTGACATCCAACCACGTTCAAGCTCAACCACATCATCCTCTACCCTACCCAGCCTCTCTTTTAATGCCTCCCTTAATGTCACCTCTTTCAACCTCCACACCTTCATTCTCGGTTGGTACTTCACCCGCCGAGCTCTCCTCGCACCTTTCACCCTTATGTCGCAGACAACCAAGTGGCGCTGTGAAACAGCCTCCTCCCCCGGGATCACCTTTGTGTCCCGGAGGTGCCCCCTATCTCGCCTACGCAACATCAGGTAGTCAACGGTTGTTGTCGACCCACCTGACGTGTATGTAACAAGCTTATTATCCCCTTTCTGGAACTGAGTATTACAAATCAACAAATCAGCTCCATCAGCAAACTCCAAAATCCTTTCACCTTCTCCATTTCTCACACCATATCCGTAACCCCCATGAACCCCCTCAAAACCGTCCATACTCCTTCCCACATGTCCATTTAGGTCTCCTCCTACCACAACAACTTCCTCATCTTTCACGTTTTCCATCAGCTTCTCTATCGCACACCAGAAGTTGTCCTTCTCTTCATCGCTCCGACCAACCTGCGGAGCATATCCCGAGATGACGTTCACCAAGAGCTTTCCAATCATCATTCTCACCATCAACCTATCACTCACTCTAGTCACTCACCACACTGTCTACAAACTCCTCAGAAAACAGGACACCAACACCATTCATGCCCTCCGGGCACCCATGCCACACAAACTTGTATTTCTGTCCCTGCCTACCCTTCACCATTCTCACACCACTTCCCTTCCATCTCGTCTCTTGCACACAACAAATGTGCACTCTTCTTCTGACCAATACTTCCACCACTTCTCCTGATCTCCCTGTCATTGTCCCTACATTCCATGTCCCAAACCTCAGAAACCGATCTCCACTTCAGGCTGTACCCTGCCCATATGTCGTTGTAATTGTCATGGTTCTCTTTTTGAGGCAATGTTTTTATGGCCGGATGCCCTTCCTGACGCCAACCCTCTTCGTCACCTCTTACGACACGCAGGGATACGGTGTACCTATTCTAACCAGGGTACACACCGGGATCAAAGATAAACAGACAGACAGAGATTAAAGCATAACCTCCACCGCCAAACTAGAGCGAAGTCGATGGCGTGTCATCAGAAACCTCTGCACTTCCAACCTAAAGCAAAGTTGAAAATGGCAAAGAGTTCCACTCTTCTGAATTTCAAAAGAATGACCCAATATCAAATTTGGAGTTTAAAAAATATATTTTTTAACCCCTGTGACCCAAAGACTTGTCATCCTGGGACACGAGCCAAGGGTGAAATTTAATTTTTTTTTTTTAAATCACTGCATATTTCTGGTGTTTCCCAATGTTGATTTCGTCAACAAAGTTCCAATAAAAATGTTTAATTATGTGCCAGTAATTGCATATTTTACAGCCTGGTGCCGGCTTGGGATCCTAGGATCCTGGGTTTGAATCCTGGGTGATCGCTGAATTAACACCACCATACCAGGGGGTTGACTCAGCCTGTCATCCTTCTGAGGTCGGCAAATTGAGCACCAGCTCACTGGTAATTTCCTGTGTGTCGCAAGAGGTGACTAACAGGGTTGGCGGAAGGAAGGGCATCCGGCCGTAAAAGATTGCCTCAAAAAGGGGACCACGGTGCCTGAAAAAGGTCAAAAAGGGGACCAGGGTGCCTGAAAAAGGTCAAAAAGGGGACCAGGGTGCCTGAAAAAGGGGACCAGGGTGCCTGAAAAAGGTCAAAAAGGGGACCAGGGTGCCTGAAAAAGGTCAAAAAGGGGACCAGGGTGCCCGAAAAGGGCCAACTCCTGCTCTGTGGGGGAAAATGGCCTCTAAAGATGGTTCCAGTAATTGCATATTTAGTACTTTACCTTTTGATCCCATCCCAGGGCACAGGGCCAAAAATGATACTGTGACCTCCTGTCATTCCTTACAAGGGTTGCAATGAAAAAGACAGGACAGGGGATTTTGAAAATATTGGGTTCATTCAAGTGGGGGAATTTTTAACCCAGGTGGGGAAAACTGTGCTGGGCCAATTAGTGCCAACTCTGGCTACAGGAGAAGGCGAACCTGGGCCAATTTTATTTCCTTTTTGTAAACGTGTCAAATCGGGGCCGTCTCTCAGCGAGCATAGTAGCTCGCTCTTGGCATTGATCAGCCCGTTTCTGGCTTTCGTTTCGATTGGGAATCACCAAGATTGGGAATGCAAGTTCGTATTGGTAAGTCGTTGGGAACATCACGAGGACGTGTGGAACTACTCAGCGCAGACAGTTGGCAATCTCCATGGAAACCCAGTCTCGGCCCCCTTGGCGCTCAGGACCCACCGTTTGAGAAACACTGGCTTGGAGGTAGGCACATTCATGGGTCAACTTTCCAACCGAGCGTTAAACTGTCACCGTGGTGTTTCATCAATGTGTGCCCGCCAATCCGATGGACGTTAAAATGCCCGTCCCATCTGACAGCATTAGTTGGTGCACGTTAAATATCCCATGGTGTCCTTCGAGAAGAGGAGGCGAGCCATCGCCAGCACCATGGGCAAATTATTGATCGTTGCCCACTCAGTCGAGTATCCTGTGTCAGAGTGGGGATCCAACGAGAAGGACAATCACGAGTTAAAGAATCTGCTTTGGCAGAACCGACGCTCTGTATAGATGATCGAGCATGGTGCACGAATGAATTAATGAATGAATTACATATCCGCGAGGCATTCGCTTGTAGAGCTTTCACTTGTGTCGTTCAAGAGGTTTTCTGACGTGACACTTACTGGTTTGATAAAAAGCTCTGGATTAATGGCCCGGAATAACGTGGTTGTCCGTGCCCCACGCAGTCCGAGTCCCAGACGTTCTTTCCCACGACGTTCCAAAGGTTCGTCCACCGATGCATTTGAGGAGTCGGCTTCTGCACGAGATACCGGTTTTTGGCTTTCACCGGCCTTGGAGATCATTTCAAAACTGTTCACACAAGCACATAGACAGGCAGACATGAAGCAACATTCCAGTCTCGCTGCACCATAAACAAATTCTATTCAGACATCCTGATCCGATGTACCACACAAGGGTAATACTGGGCGGTTTGCCATCCCTTTCCCAGCAGTAGTTAGGGCAGGAGTTTGTAATTTGATCAGGGGGCCTTAGATAGCTCGTCTACTCTCGGTGAAGGACACAGTGGGATCTTTAACGTCCACCAACTCATGCTGGGAGACAAGACGCCCGGCTTAACATTCCTCTCACGGACGACACAACCATTGAAGGATCACCCTACCTGTGAAGCCCAAGCTCGAGGGATTTGAGACGAGGGCGAGTGCCTCGAGTTTCCGCCAACCTGCCGCCAGCCATGTTTTGAGACATACAAACGTGAAAGTGTCACGAGGGTGGTTCATCGCGCTCTGTTTACCACAACAGGTACACAGGTGCCTCATCAGATAAATCCTCAAATAAAATGGTGAATGGAAACTCGTAATCACCTTTAACAGAGGTAGAGGATGCTCTGACATTGGGTACCAAATTGTGGTGACCTTACAATCGGGTCGGGGTTCGGACCATTGCGCTTATGAGTGGAGACCAAAAATCTCTCCATAATTGCGTACACATTAAATAGATTCCGTAATTGTGTACGTATTAAATAGATTCCATAATTGCGTACGTATTAAATAGATTATTCCACATCACACTTTGTAAAAACCAATAACATTCTCACAATCGTGAATTTTGTGGTACGTTGCAAAAAGTCGAACAATGAAAATACAGATTGTGACAACAACGTGGTGCGTCCATACAGTGAGGTGTTAGCAACAACGCACCCACCACCAAATATAACATCCACCCACGTGGTGCATCCTTCATACAGTGAGGTGTCAACAACAAAGCACCCACCACCAAATATATAACATCCACCCACATGGTGCGTCCTTCATGCAGTGATGTTGAGCAACAACCAACCCACCACCAAATATATAACATCCACCCGCATGGTGCGTCCTTCATACAGTGATGTTTAGCAACAATGCACCCACCACCAAATATATAACATCCACCCACATGGTGCGTCCTTCATACAGTGATGTTTAGCAACAACCAACCCACCACCAAATATATAACATCCACCCGCATGGTGCGTCCTTCATACAGTGATGTTTAGCAACAACCAACCCACCACCAAATATATAACATCCACCCGCATGGTGCGTCCTTCATACAGTGATGTTTAGCAACAACCAACCCACCACCAAATATATAACATCCACCCGCATGGTGCGTCCTTCATACAGTGATGTTTAGCAACAACGCACCCACCACCAAATATATAACATCCACCCACATGGTGCGTCCTTCATGCAGTGATGTTTAGCAACAACGCACCCACCACCAAATATATAACATCCACCCACATGGTGCATCCTTCATGCAGTGATGTTTAGCAACAACCAACCCACCACCAAATATATAACATGCACACGCATGGTGCGTCCTTCATACAGTGATGTTTAGCAACAATGCACCCACCACCAAATATATAACATCCACCCACATGGTGCGTCCTTCATGCAGTGATGTTTAGCAACAATGCACCCACCACCAAATATATAACATCCACCCACATGGTGCGTCCTTCATGCAGTGATGTTTAGCAACAACGCACCCACCACCAAATATATAACATCCACCCACATGGTGCGTCCTTCATGCAGTGATGTTTAGCAACAACCAACCCACCACCAAATATATAACATCCACCCGCATGGTGCGTCCTTCATACAGTGATGTTTAGCAACAATGCACCCACCACCAAATATATAACATCCACCCACATGGTGCGTCCTTCATACAGTGATGTTTAGCAACAATGCACCCACCACCAAATATATAACATCCACCCACATGGTGCGTCCTTCATGCAGTGATGTTTAGCAACAATGCACCCACCACCAAATATATAACATCCACCCACATGGTGCGTCCTTCATGCAGTGATGTTTAGCAACAACCAACCCACCACCAAATATATAACATCCACCCGCATGGTGCGTCCTTCATGCAGTGATGTTTAGCAACAACCAACCCACCACCAAATATATAACATCCACCCGCATGGTGCGTCCTTCATACAGTGATGTTTAGCAACAACCAACCCACCACCAAATATATAACATCCACCCACATGGTGCGTCCTTCATGCAGTGATGTTTAGCAACAACCAACCCACCACCAAATATATAACATCCACCCGCATGGTGCGTCCTTCATGCAGTGATGTTTAGCAACAACCAACCCACCACCAAATATATAACATCCACCCACATGGTGCGTCCTTCATGCAGTGATGTTTAGCAACAACCAACCCACCACTAAATATAACATCCACCCGCATGGTGCGTCCTTCATGCAGTGATGTTTAGCAACAACCAACCCACCACTAAATATAACATCCACCCGCATGGTGCGTCCTTCATGCAGTGATGTTTAGCAACAACCAACCCACCACTAAATATAACATCCACCCGCATGGTGCGTCCTTCATACAGTGATGTTTAGCAACAACCAACCCACCACTAAATATAACATCCACCCAGTTCACGAGGATCCTTCGTGTAGAGTGGAGTGCATTTGTATTATTATTTATATCAGAAAACAAGAAGAACTTACAGTTGTTCGCTGTAACTTACAGTTATTCCGTTTGAGACATGAACAACCAAAAGAGCTCGGTCTTTTACTCAGCGAGCTCGGAAATCAGAGATGGCGATTCGAGTAGAAACTAGAATGCTGTAGATTGTTTACTTTTAGATTTAAACTTTTACATTTCGTAATGACATCAATTCGACCGAAATTTCTTTCATTTAATATAAAATCTCAAATGAACGTTTGGAAATGCAGGTCGATTCAAAAATTATAATGGGGGAACGATACCAGTCGAGCTGACATATACACCTCAAATAAACCCTTTATCACCACAGATTCCCTTTAGCTTGTGCAGTACTGTACTAATACTTCCTGTTATATTACTCCAGGATACGTCCTTGTACAGTCGAGTACTGTACTACAGTACTAATACTACCCTAAAGCGCGGCGTTACGCGCGCTGCTTGTGAGCAAGGAGGAAGCGGACAAGCGGTAATATATAAATGTCTTTATTGTAAGACTACACTGTAACACTGTGCTGTCCCGGGCTGGGCGCCCGGTGTATATCATGAGGCCACGCCTACCCCTGGTGCGTGGCCACCGCCCACTTGGTGCGCGGAATGATGTCACCACGCCAGTGGGCTTTTGTGTCCGCCACACGCGCCCCCCCAGAATTCCCGCGCACCTGGAGGGCCAGTTTGCGGGGCAGACGAATGACCCGGCCGAAGCGCCCCCTGGCGATCGGCGGCGTCCGGGGTGCAGGGATGCCAGGTGGGATGCCCCTGGCTGCCCCTGGGATGGGTGCAGGACCGGGGGGCGGCGTGGCGGCGGGGCTGGGCGGTGCCGGGGGTCCGCCCGCAGGAGGGCGGCCCCGACGTGGGGGTCGGGCCACTGGCGGTGGATGGTCCACATCGAGGTGGGCCGGCTTGAGGCGGTCTACCGAAACGCGGTCAGGAGTACCGCCGATGTCCAGGGTGAAGTGCTTCGCCCCGGTCTCCAGCACGCGGAAAGGCCCGTCGTACGGGGGCCGCAGTGGTGTCCGATGGGCATCGTGGCGGACGAAGACGTACTCCGCCGTGCGAAGCTCCGGGGCGACGTGCGTCGGTGGGTGCCCGTGGCATGCCGCTGGCACCGGGGCGAACCTCTGGGCGGTCTCTTGTAGAGCGGAGCGCTGCTGTGCCGCGGACCATGGTGCCGTGGAGTCGGGGAGGAACTCGCCCGGCACCCGCAGCGGTTGCCCGAAGACCAATTCCGCCGCGGATGCGCGCAGGTCCTCCTTGGGCGCCGTCCGGAGGCCCAGCAGGACCCAGGGGAGCCTGTCGACCCAGCCGCCGTCGCGGAGGGTGGCCCGGAGCGCGGCCTTCAATGAGCGGTGAAATCGCTCACACAGGCCGTTAGCCTGGGGATGGTAGGCCGTGGTTCGGTGCAGCCGGACCCCGAGCCCCTGCGCAACCGCCCCCCAGAGCTCCGAGGTGAACTGGGGGCCGCGGTCGGATGAGATGTCTGAGGGGGCGCCGAACCGGGCGACCCAGGTGGCGATGAAAGCCTGCGCGACATCGGCCGCCGTTGTCGACGCCAAGGGCACGGCCTCCGGCCACCGGGTGGTGCGGTCCACCATGGTGAGGACGTAGGTGAAACCCCGCGAGGGGGGCAGAGGTCCCACCAGGTCCACGTGGACGTGGTCAAACCGGCGTTCCGGCACCGTGAACGGGGCCAACGGGGCCTGGGTGTGCCGGTGCACCTTGGCGCGCTGGCACGCGAGGCACGTCCTGGCCCAGCCGCGGACGGCCTTCCGGAGGCCATGCCAGACGAACTTGTCGGCGATCAGCCTTTGGGAGGCCCTCGCGCCCGGGTGGGACAGGCCGTGGATGGCGTCAAACACCTGGCGCTGCCAGCCCGCGGGCACGATGGGGCGAGGACGCCCGAGGGAGACGTCGCACAAGAGGGCCGCGCCCGCACCGTCAAACGGCACCTCGGTGACGCGGAGGCCCGTGACGGCGGTCCGCAAGGCCTGGACGTCGGGGTCAGCGGCCTGGTCCGCTGCCATCCGGGCATAGTCGATGCCGAGGTGGACTGCGTGGGCGACGGCCCGGGAAAGGCAATCCGCCACCGGGTTGTCCTTCCCCGCGACGTGCTGGATGTCCGTCGTGTACTCGGACACGGCCGAGAGGTGACGCTGCTGCCGGGCCGACCACGGCTCGGTGACTTTGCCCATCGCAAAGATCAGCGGCTTGTGGTCGACGAAGGCAGTGAACGCCCGGCCCTCGAGCAGATGGCGGAAGTGCCTGACCGCCAAGTGAAGTCCGAGCAACTCGCGGTCGAAGGTACTGTAACGGCGTTCGGGCGGGCGAAGCTGCCGGCTAAAGAACGCCAGCGGTTGCCAAGCTCCACGCACCCATTGCTCATGCACTGCGCCCACCGCGTAGTCCGAGGCATCGGTGGTGAGGGCGATCGGTGCATCCGGCGCCGGGTGCGCGAGCATGGTGGCGTTAGCCAAGGCGAGCTTCGCGCCCGTGAACGCCGTGTCCATCTGCTCGGTCCAGGTAACGTCGCCTTTGCCCGGCTTACCTCGGAGAGCTTCGTGCAGGGGGCGCAGGAGCTGGGCGATACGGGGCAGGAACCGATGGTAAAAGTTCACCATGCCCAGGAACTCCTGCAGCCCTCTGATCGTGCGGGGGCGCGGAAACCCCTTCACCGCCTCCACCTTGGCCGGTAGGGGGACGGCTCCGTGCCTGGTGACACGGTGCCCCAGAAAATCGATTGTGGCGGCGCCGAACCGGCACTTTGCGGGGTTCACAATCAGGCCATGCTGGCCCAGGCGTTCGAAGAGCGTGCGGAGGTGGCGTAGGTGCTCTTCGCGGGACGCGCTGGCGACGAGGATATCGTCCAGGTAAACGTAGACAAAATCCAAGTCGCGCAGGACTCTGTCCATCAGTCGCTGGAACGCCTGAGCCGCATTCTTCAGACCGAAGGGCATGCGCAAGAACTCGAAGAGTCCGAATGGCGTGATGACCGCCGTCTTCGGGACGTCTTCCGGCCTGACGGGGACCTGATGGTAGCCGCGTATGAGGTCCACCTTCGAGAAGAAGGACCTGCCCGCCAAACGGGCGGAAAAGTCCTGAATGTGGGGGACGGGGTAGCGGTCGGGAGTCGTGGCGTCATTGAGACGGCGATAGTCCCCGCACGGTCGCCATCCCCCGCCGGGCTTCGGCACGATGTGCAGCGGCGACGCCCAAGCGCTCTCTGAGCGCCGAACGATGCCGAGTCGCTCCAGGGTAGCGAACTCCGCTTTTGCCACCGCCAGCTTCGTCGGCTCGAGGCGGCGTGCCCGGGCGTAGACCGGTGGCCCGACGGTGGGGATGTGATGGGCCACCCCGTGCTTGACGGCCCCCGCCGAGAAGGTGGGCCGCGTGAGGGCCGGGAAGCCGGCGAGGAGGCGGGTGAATGCGTCCGCTGCCGGAAGCGTACAGACCAACGTGGCCGGAACCGAATCGTTCGGCAAGCCGCTTGGCAAGCCGCTCGTTGAGCTGGGCAACGCACAAGCGAGCGAGCTGAACGTCTCGGCCTGGACAAGCCGTCTGCGCTTGACGTCGACCAGGAGCCCATTAGCGCACAGGAAGTCCGCGCCAAGCAGTGCCATGGGCACGTCGGCGGTGACGAACGTCCATCGGAAAACCTGCCCTCCAAACCGCAGAGAGAGGCAGCGTTTTCCGTACGTACGGATGGGCGTCCCGTTCGCGGCAAGCAGCGCGGGGCCCCCACCCGCGGCGTGCTTGTCTGACGTGCCGGTGGGAATGACACTCACCTGCGCTCCCGTGTCGCACAGGTAACGGCGCCTGGAGAAGGTGTCCGTTATGAACAGCAGGCTGTTCGAATGGCCGGCGCTCATCGCCACTATTGAGCGCCGGCCCGGGCGTTTCCCGACCCGTTGAAGGAGCACGGCGGATGACACCGCCGAGCTTCGTGGCCGAACTTGGCATGGAACCAGCACCAGGTGGTGGAGCTGGAGGAGCGCGGCTGGCTCCGCCAGGCCGGTGGAGTTGGCGGGTTTCCCCGCGGTGGCGGTTTTCGCCGCGGCGGTGGGCGGGGCGTGGCGGCGTTCACGAGGTGCGTATCAGCATGCTGCTGAACATCAGCGTGCTGTAGAAGCTGATGCTGTGGAACATGCTGCTGAACATCAGCGTCGAGGGCCGTGACGGCCACGCCGACGCTCGCCCGCATGTCCGAAGCGGCGAAGTACCTGTCCGCCTCGGCCGCCAATGCTCGGGGTTCCGTTAGCTCGGTCCCGGCCAACGCGAGGCGGACCTGCGCTGGAAGTTGGCGCCGGAAAAGCGCCCGGAATAGCGAACCGGGGGCTTCGTCGCCCAACAGTGACAGCATATGGTCCATTCGGACCGACGGGCGCGTCTCACCGAGCTCGGGGAGATCCAGGAGGCGGTCGGCCCGTGCGTCGTCCGTAAGGCCGAACGTGGCTAGGAGTAGCCGCTTGAGTGCCTCGTACTTGTGGCCGTTCGGTGGGTGGCGAAGGACGGACACAACTCGAGCGGCCGTGCCGGGCCCGAGGGAGGCGACGACGTGGCAATAGCGCGTGTCATCGCCGGTGAGGCGCCGAAGCTGAAATTGGGCTTCGGCCTGGACGAACCAGACTTCGGCCTGAGCCTCCCAAAATTCCGGAAGTTTGACGAAGTCGGCCATGGCGATGGCGTCGCGTGTGGAAGGATCGCTCCAGCAGATCCAACGTCGAGGGTCACCAGTAAAGCGCGGCGTTACGCGCGCTGCTTGTGAGCAAGGAGGAAGCGGACAAGCGGTAATATATAAACGTCTTTATTGTAAGACTACACTGTAACACTGTGCTGTCCCGGGCTGGGCTGGGCGCCCGGTGTATATCATGAGGCCACGCCTACCCCTGGTGCGTGGCCACCGCCCACTTGGTGCGCGGAATGATGTCACCACGCCAGTGGGCTTTTGTGTCCGCCACAACCCATTATTTACTTCATTCGGAGTGGAAAGAAAAGTTTTTGTACGGTACCGGTAATAGACAAAGATGTAGCGGTTACCGGACACAATTCTCTTGTACCGGCCGGTGACGTAACGTAATCAGCGGGCGGTCACTCGGATTGCATACCACGCCCCGTTGAGAGGCGTGGCTTACTGTTTGAATTTGAAAGATATATTGCCGCTCGGCGTAGCCATTTTCAGTGCATTCGAGCCGAGCTCGGAATAAACAGCTTTGTGAAAATCAGCTCGTTGTCGCGTCCATATTGTTGGAGTTCGACGTGAGAGCACAGCTCCACATTGGTGACCTCTTTTACGAACACGGCAATGGAGTCGACCGTTGCTTTGAAACTCCCTGGCGTCTGGGAATCGCACGCGGCCGTCTGGTTTGCCCAAGCGGAGTCCCAGTTCGCTCTGCGGCACATCACGGCGGACGAGACTCGCTTCCACCATGTGGTCTCCGTGCTAAACGCCGCCACCGCCTCCCAGGTCTTGAGCCTTCTACGGAGACCGCCGACCGCCGACAAGTACGGCACCCTCAAACGACTACTCCTCGGTACGTTTGACCTCACTGAGGCCGAACGCGCGCGACAGCTGCTCGATCTGCCTGAGCTCGGGGAGGCTCGACCATCCGAGCGCATGGACCACATGCTCTCCCTGCTCGGCGAACACCGCCCAGATTTCCTCTTTTGCGAGCTGTTTCTCCGACAGCATACCGAGTCTCCGACAGCATTTCTCCGACGGCAGGTACGCTTAGCTTTGGCTAACTCGACAATCAAGAACCCTCGCGCCCTGGCTAAGGAAGCCGACAAATTTTTCTCGGCCGGTCGGCACTTCGGAGTGGCCGCCTGGAACCCTGGTCCGGCCGAGGCAACACCCTCGCCACGACTGGCCGATTCGGCGCCCCTTGCGGCCGCGGCCGCCATAACACCCCGTCGGCCGCACTCGCCACGACTGGCGCCACGGCCACCACCGGGGCGGACCATGTGCTACCACCAGGTACCTGTCCGGCGGGCCGATGTTCCGAAGACTGCTGTAATTACACCCTTTGGCCTCTTCGAGTTCCTCCGAATGCCATTCGGCCTTAAGAACGTGGCCCAGGCCTTCCAGCGGCTGATGGACAGTGTGCTGCGTGATCTCACCTTTCTGTTCGTCTACCTGGATGACATTCTCATCACCAGCACTTCCTGGGCGGAGCACCTCCTTCACCTGCGCATGCTTTTTGAACGCCTCAGCCAGCATGGCCTCATCATCAACCCGACGAAATGCCAGTTTGGCGTGGCTGCCGTCGACTTCCTGGGACACCGCATCACGAAGCGCGGGGCCGTTCCGCTGCTGACCAAGGTGGAGGCCGTTAAAAGTTTCCCGCGCCCCCGCTCCGTCAAGGCCCTGCAGGAGTTTTTGGATATGGTAAACTTCTACCACCGGTTCGTGCCTTGCGCCGCCCAACTCATGCGCCCCCTGTACGAGGGCCTCAGGGGTAAGCCGGCCAAGCAAGACATCACCTGGACCGAGGAGAGGGACGAGGCATTCATGGGCACTAAGCTGGCCCTCGCCAACGCAACCATGCTGGCGCTCGACGCACCCATCGCCCTTGCCATGGACGCTTCCGACTACGCGGTGGGCGCCGTACACGAGCAGTGGGTTAACAGGGCTTGGCAACCGCTGGCCTTCTTCAGCCGGCAGCTCCGCCCTAACGAGCGCAAGTACAACACGTTCGACCGCGAGCTCCTCGGCCTTTACCTAGCGGTTCGCCACTTCCGCCACCTTTTAGAGGGCCGCCCATTCACGGCGTTTGTGGACTACAAACCCCTGGTCTTCGCCATGGCCAAGGTCTCAGAGCCGTGGTCGGCCCTTCAGCAGCGCCACCTCTCCGCCATGTCCAAATTCACGACGGACATCCGGCACATCGCGGGCAAGGACAATGCTGTGGCCGATTGCCTCTCCCGGTCCGTCGCGGGCGCCGTCCACATCGGCGTGGATTACGCCCGCATGGCGGCCGACCAGATCTCCGACCCCACGGTGCAAGCCCTCCGGACAGCGGACACGGGCCTGCGGTTGTCCGACGTCCCCTTCAAGGACACAGGCACAGTTCTCCTGTGTGACGTTTCCCTGGGCCAACCTCGTCCCATTGTGCCCGCTGGATGGCAACGGCTCGTTTTTGACGCCATCCACGGCCTTTCCCACCCGGGCCGGAAAGCGTCGCAGAAGCTCGTGGCAGCGAAATTCGTCTGGCATGGGCTCTGGAAGGACGTCCGCGACTGGGCCAACGCCTGTGTCGCCTGCCAGCGTGCGAAGGTCCACCGGCACACCCAGGCCCCGTTGGCACCATTCGACGTGCCCGCGCGGCATTTCGACCACGTCAATGTGGACCTGGTGGGACCCCTTCCCCCCTCGCGGGGCTTCACCCATCTCCTCACGATGGTGGACAGGACCACCAGGTGGCCAGAGGCCGTCCCGCTGACGTCAACGACATCCGCCGACGTGGCGCAGGCCTTCATCGGCACCTGGGTCACCCGTTTCGGCGCCCCCACAGACATCTCCTCTGACAGAGGCCCACAGTTCACCTCTGAGCTTTGGGGTGCAGTGGCTCAGGCCTTGGGGGTCAAACTTCACCGCACCACGGCCTACCACCCCCAGGCCAACGGCTTGTGCGAGAGGTTTCACCGCTCAATGAAGGCCGCTCTCAGGGCCAGCCTCCAGGACGACAGTTGGGCTGACAGGCTCCCGTGGGTGCTATTGGGCCTCCGGACGGCCCCTAAAGAAGACCTCCAGGCTTCTACCGCCGAGCTGGTCTACGGCCAACCACTGCATGTGCCGGGGGAGTTAATCCCCGACGCCACAGGCCCCTGGTTCCGCGGCTCGCCAACGCTCTGTCCTCCAGGAAGCCGCCAGGAGATTTGCCCCGGTGCCCACGTCTCATCATGGCTGTCCTCAACCCCATGTCCCCCCAGCGCTTCGCACAGCGGAGTACGTTTTTGTGCGCAACGACGCGCACCGGGGACCGCTCCGGCCACCGTACGATGGGCCTTTTCGGGTCTCGAGTAGGGGCGACAAGTCGTTCGTCGTCGACATTGGCGGCAAACCGGACCATATCTCCGTGGACCGCCTCAAGCCGGCCCATTTGGACCTCGACCAACCTCCACGGTTGGCCCTTCCTCCACGGCGGGGCCGTCCCCCGTCGACCAAGCCCCACGCCCGACCATCCGCCGCCAAGCCACCTCCCACCCCCACACGAATCGCCAGGGGTCATTTCGGCCGGGTCATTAAGGCCCCCCAGAAACTGACTCTCCCTGTACAAGGGAATTCTGGGGGGGCGCATGTAGCGGTTACCGGACACAATTCTCTTGTACCGGCTGGTGACGTAATCAGCGGGCGGTCACTCAGATTGCATACCATGCCCCGTTGAGAGGCGTGGCTTACTGTTTGAATTTGAAAGATATATTGCCGCTCAGCATAGCCCTTTTCAGTGCATTCGTGCCGAGCTCGGAATAAACAGCTCTGTGAAAATCAGCTCGTTGTCGCGTCCATATTGTTGGAGTTCGACGTGAGAGCACAGCTCCACAAAGACAAACTTAATTTGGAGTGTGAAGAAAAGTTTTTGTAATAGCCAAATACAAACCTAATTCGGAGTGTGAAGAAAAGTTTTTGTAATAGTCAAATACAAACTTAATTCAGAGTGTAAAGAAAAGTTTTTGGAATCGACAAATACAAACTTAATTCGGAGTGTAAAGAAAAGTTTTGGAATAGACAAATACAAACTTAATTCGGAGTGTAAAGACAAGTTTTTGGAATAGACAAATACAAACTTAATTCGGAGTGTAAAGAAAAGTTTTTGGAATAGACAAATACAAACTTAATTCGGACTGTGAAGAAAAGTTTTTGTAATCGACAAATACAAACTTAACTCGGAGTGTAAAGAAAAGTTTTTGGAATAGACAAATACAAACTTAATTCGGCGTGTAAAGAAAAGTTTTTGGAAGAGACAAATACAAACTTAATTCGGAGTGCAAAGAAAAGTTTTTGGAATAGACAAATACAAACTTAATTCGGAGTGTAAAGAAAAGTTTTTGGAATAGACAAATACAAACTTAATTCAGAGTGTAAAGAAAAGTTTTTGGAATAGACATACACAAACTTAATTCGGAGTGTAAATAAAAGTTATTGGAATAGACAAATACAAACTTAATTCGGAGTGTAAAGAAAAGTTTTTGTAAGAGACAAATACAAACAATTCGGAGTGTAAAGAAAAGTTTTTGGAATAGACAAATACAAACTTAATTCGGAGTGTAAAGAAAAGTTTTCATAATAGACAAATACAAACTTAATTCGGAGTGTAAAGAAAAGTTCTTGGAATATACAAATACAAACTTAATTCGGAGTGTAACTAAAAGTTTTTGGAATCGACAAGTACAAACTTAATTCAGAGTGTAAAGAAAAGTTTTCGTAATAGACAAATACAAACTTAATTCGGAGTGTAAAGAAAAGTTTTTGGAATAGACAAATACAAACTTAATTCGGAGTGTAAAGAAAAGTTTTTGGAATAGACAAATACAAACTTAATTCGGAGTGTAAAGAAAAGTTTTTGGGATGGACAAATACAAACTTAATTCGGAGTGTAAAGAAAAGTTTTTGGAATAGACAAATACAAACTTAATTCGTAGTGTAAAGAAAAGTTTTTGGAATAGACAAATACAAACTTAATTCGTAGTGTAAAGAAAAGTTTTTGGAATAGACAAATACAAACTTAATTCGGATTGTAAAGAAAAGTTCTTGGAATAGACAAATACAAACTTAATTCGTAGTGTAAAGAAAAGTTTTTGGAATAGACAAATACAAACTTAATTCGGAGTGTAAAGAAAAGTTTTCGTAATAGACAAATACAAACTTAATTCGGAGTGTAAAGAAAAGTTATTGGAATAGACAAATACAAACTTAATTCGGAGTGTAAAGAAAAGTTTTTGGAATCGACAAATACAAATTTAATTCAGAGTGTAAAGAAAAGTTTTCGTAATAGACAAATACAAACTTAATTTGGAGTGTAAAGAAAAGTTCTTGGAATAGACAAATACAAACTTAATTCGGAGTGTAAAGAAAACTTTTCGTAATAGACAAATACAAACTTAATTCGGAGTGCAAAGAAAAGTTTTCGTAATAGACAAATACAAACTTAATTCGGAGTGTAAAGAAAAGTTTTTGGAATAGACAAATACAAACTTAATTCGGAGTGTAAAGAAAAGTTTTTGGAATAGACAAATACAAACTTAATTCGGAGAGTAAAGAAAGGTTTTTGGAATAGACAAATACAAACTTAATTCGGAGTGTAAAGAAAAGTTTTTGGAATAGACAAATACAAACTTAATACGGAGTGTAAAGAAAAGTTTTTGGATAGACAAATACAAACTTAATTTGGAGTGTAAAGAAAAGTTTTTGGAATAGACAAATACAAACTTAATTCGGAGTGTCAAGAAAAGTTTTTGGAATAGACAAATACAAACTTAATTCGGAGTGTAAAGAAAAGTTTTTGGAATAGACAAATACAAACTTAATTCGGAGTGTAAAGAAAAGTTTTTGGATAGACAAATACAAACTTAATTCGGAGTGTAAAGAAAAGTTTTTGGATAGACAAATACAAACTTAATTTGGAGTGTAAAGAAAAGTTTTTGGATAGACAAATACAAACTTAATTCGGAGTGTAAAGAAAAGTTTTTGGAATAGACAAATACAAACTTAATTCGGAGTGTAAAGAAAAGTTTTTTGAATCGACAAATACAAACTTAATTCGTAGTGTAAAGAAAAGTTTTTGGAATAGACATCTGTGAACTAATTTGGAGCTCTCAGTTTCCAGTTCCCGCCTTTAGGATTAAATCTTTAGGTTTCTCCATTATCACATTGATCATACATAGATCGATAAATTAGTATATAATTTTACGGTGTTGGAAATTGAATAAGTGCGATAATCGAGAGAACCACAGCGATAACAAATGGGACGGGATGTCATAAATAAATGATGGAGGCAGCAAGCTCCCCAACTTTAAAATACATTTGTCATGACGTCACTCGGATGCCACGTGGTTTAATGGAGCCAATGAGAACCCGCAGATGAAATCTGTTGCTGCAGATCGGGCGTGTGGTGGATTCGCTACCATCGACAACTTTATTATTTTATTTTAATAAAGTGTCTCCGAGGATTTTAAATTTTATTTTTTTGTATACAAGATCGAGGCTCGTGGAAGAGCTAACATTCATCACAAAAAGACAAACTGACAAATAAAACATAAGATAAAGGGAGCGGGAGACAAGATGGGGAGAGAGAGGGAAGCACACAAGTACAACAGCAGAGAACAGGGACATCAGGAGATCTGTGGGAGGGAGAGGGCTTGGAGGGAGGAGGCACGGGAAGGTGAGGGGGGGGGGTGGGAGAGGTATAAAACACATGAACACTGCTAGGACTTCCAGGGAAGAAGTCGGAATTTCAAAAAAGTGGATCTGGGGTGAATTAACGGGGGTAGAAAAGATCAAGGTTTTGGATGGGGGAAGATAAGAGATGGTGGTGAACAGCTGTTTTAAAGACCTGGAGGGAGGAGTGGGATTGAAGAGAGTGAGGAAGTTTGTTCCAGATGCAGGAGAAAAGAGGAATGAAAGAGTGAAGGTGAGCAGAGAGTCTTGATTTTGGCAGTTTTACCTTAAGAGGGTTGCAGGCAGATCTTGTGCGATCTCTAGGAATATTTGGGGGACAGAGCCCAGACAGGGCTGGGGGAGCAAGGCCGGAGAGGAGTCGGTAGAAGACAGAAAGACCACCAACCTGCCTGCGGTGAGTGAGTGAAAGGCCCTCGGAGTTAGCTTCATCGCGGGAGATTCCAATGATTCTGGAAGCTTTGGTTTCAACAGTGTGAAGCCGAGCTAGGTGTGAGGCAGAAGCACCGGCCCAGAGGGGGGGGGGGGGGGGGGAACAGTATTCCATTGAGTGAACATCCATTACTGGATGAAAGCCTTGTATGTGGTGAGGAGCTCAGATGTGCCAAGGAAGGACTTCGCACGACGGAGGATGCCCAGTCGGCGACTGGCTTTGGAGGCCAGCTTGGAAATGTAGTTTTCCCAGAAAAGATCATGGCAGATAGTGAGACCCAAAAGCTTGAGGGACAGAACTTCTTGGAGAGGATTGTTCAGAAAGTAGATGGGAGGGTTGACCAGACGGTCTTTTCGGAGAGAGAAAGTGAGAGTGTGAGATTTGTCAGGATTGAAAGACATGTTCCACTTGTTTGACTAGTCTGTGATTTTGTCCAGGTCTGCAGAGAGTGAGCAGGCTGCAGACTGCTGATCTGAGGGATGAGGAATGGAGTGGCAGAGAGTGGAGTCATCAGCAAAGAGATACAGAGGATTTTCCAGAGAGTCGGAGAGGTCATTGATGAAGACCAGAAATAGCACAGGGCCCAGAACACTGCCTTGGGGAAGTCCAGCCTGAACAGGAAGAGGAGATGAGAGAAACACATTCAGGGCCACACGTTGACTACAACCAGAGAGGAAGTCCGCAAACCATGCGTGGAGATTTCCGTGGATACCAAAAGAGGAGAGTTTGGTGAGCAGAGCTGGGTGCCAGACCGTATCGAACGCACGTGATATGTCAAGGGAGACGGCTCTGAATTCCTGTTTGGCATTGAGGACCTCCATCCATTGTTGAGACAGGAGAAGCAGCATGTCCAGAGTAGAATGACCAGGTCTGAATCCAAATTGATGATCAGAGATCAAGCCATTGGGGAAGAGGAAAGATTTCATATCCGAAGCAATGATGGATTCCATGACTTTGCTGATTATTGGGCGCAGGCTGATTGGTCTGTAGTTAAAAGGATCTGTTTTTGCACCTTTTTTGTGTATAGCGGTAATGTTTGCTGATTTCCAGGATGCTGGCAGATGACCTTGAACAAAAGAGAGGGTGAAAAGAACAGAGAGAAGGTGAGAAAGAGCGGCAGAGCAGGATTTTAGGACCCGTGGGCTGATGCCGTCGGGTCCAGTTGCAGAATCCTGCATTCAGAACTTCGCTACGTTTTCAGTCTTTGTCCGAAAGGAGGCGCCAGGGGTTCATGTTTCTTTCTGATCTCCATTTCGCCAGCAGGGTGAGTGATAAAAACGGGGGTGACGTTCATATTTCACTGATAGAAATGGAATTGTTTCGAGAACGACCGGCACTAGGCATTACCTGAGCATAATTCGGATTAACACCTGGATTTGGGCCAAGTTTTTCTACCACCAATTCCAATGCAGGTGTGGCACGGCACAATGTCAGATTTCAGTGTCCATCATCAGCAGGATCATTCACGGAGTAGGCCTAACCCTGAAATTACTCATTGTCTGCGCTTCAGGGAATGATGAATCGCCCTCGTCTCCATTACAGTTCTTGTTAAAATCACCGAATCAAAATGTAATTTGAATGTGACCCTTGACGTAACCTCAGTAATGGTTGTACCTGTACCCGGGCCGCCAAATAACGCAGTGTCCGTTTAAATCACATTCGGAACAGACGTGTGTGATTTGTGTTTTTTGGGAATGGTGTTTTGTTACGTATATTGTAATTGTAATGTGCTCCAACCAGCGGATTTGATATTATCCATGGTGATCCACTCGGGAGGCAAATCCTCACTCTCGTCCACCCCCCGCGCGAGTTCAAAAATGGTTCGTTCCGTTGTCATGGCGCCCGATCCCTTTTCGTCCCTTGTGATCATTGTGAGGGCGGTTGCCATGGTCGCCGTCCTCGCTCCTCCCCGTGGAACGACGGGGGAATTCTCGTGGCAGATGGAGGAAGAAAAGGCGTGAGAGAAAATGGGGACATCGACATAGCCCAATCTGCGGCCGCTCAGGCGACATGTCGATCTGTCGCTTTGTCTAAAAGTAGAAGCATGATCAGTCATGGCGACCGACGGGCGCAGGGTTCATGACTCTGTGCTCTCGTTCATGACTCTGTGCTCTCGTTCATTGGCTGTAAAATCCCAAGTGAAGATCAAAGCCGCGAGTCTGATGTTTCTTTGGAGTGGGTCGTGGGTGACGGAATAGTGTGTCCCAAATGGCGGGTCTGACTTCACTCACGGCAGCCGCGACCCCTCCCATAATGTGGCTTCACTTGGCTCGCACGACCCACTCACGGCAGCCGCGACCCCTGCCATAATGTGGCTTCACTTGGCTCGCACCACCCACTCACAGCAGCCGCGACCCCTCCCATAATGTGGCTTCACTTGGCTCGCACGACCCCTCCCATAATGTGGCTTCACTTGGCTCGCACGACTCCTCCCATAATGTGGCTTCACTTGGCTCGCACCACCCACTCACAGCAGCCGCGACCCCTCCCATAATGTGGCTTCACTTGGCTCGCACGACCCCTCCCATAATGTGGCTTCACTTGGCTCGCACGACCCCTCCCATAATGTGGCTTCACTTGGCTCGCACGACCCACGCTGCGGGTGATAAAAGCCTAAACCACCAGACGAGAGGGAAACAGCGAACCTGGAATAATGATTTGGAGAGAACTCTATCCTCGAAATACTTCTTTACAACATCTCTTTCCATCTGATGCATCTTCATTCCCATCGGATGCAGCTTTGTTCCCATCGGATGCATCTTCATTCCCATCGGATGCAGCTTTATTCCCATCGGATGCATCTTCATTCTCATCGGATGCATCTTTATTCCCATGGGATGCAGCTTCATTCCCATGGGATGCAGCTTCATTCCCATCAGATGCATCTTCATTCCCATTGGATGCAGCTTTATTCCCATCGGATGCATCTTCATTCCCATGGGATGCAGCGTTATTCCCATCGGATGCATCTTCATTCCCATCGGATGCATCTTCATTCCCATGGGATGCATCTTCATTCCCATGGGATGCATCTTTATTCCCATGGGATGCAGCTTCATTCCCATTGGATGCATCTTCATTCCCATCGGATGCATCTTCATTCCCATCGGATGCATCTTCATTCCCATGGGATGCATCTTTATTCCCATGGGATGCAGCTTCATTCCCATTGGATGCATCTTCATTCCCATCGGATACATCTTCATTCCCATGGGATGCATCTTCATTCCCATCGGATGCATCTCCATTTTCATTGGATGCATCTTCATTCCCATCGGATGCATCTTCATTCCCATCGGATGCATCTCCATTTCCATTGGATGCATCTTCATTCCCATCGGATGCATCTCCATTTCCATTGGATGCATCTTTATTCCCATCTGACATCTTTATTCCCATCGGATGCATCTCCATTTCCATTGGATGCATCTTTATTCCCATCTGACACATCTTTATTGCTTTCTGAGATTTGGCAGACCCGAGTGGAACAGGGGTTGCAGGGGGTGGTTAATGGAAGTGAAAGGTTGAAGGTGTCCACAAATGCTCGTAGTTTGAGTGGAAAGATTTAAGAGCTGGAAGATCGGATGGATGGTGCAGGCCATAGGGTGTGACATAGTTGCTGTAATTGAAACATGGTTTTGTAAGCAATCCAATTGGAGGACAGGAATTCAAGGCCACGTGGTTTACAGGTGGGATAGGGAAGAGAAAAGAGAGGTGTGGTCAGTGGAATGTACATCGTAGCCATGTCATTCGAGCAATTTTCACCACAAATGTAAATCTTAAACATCTGACCACTTTCCATTCTCAAAATTAAATGAACAGACACGAGTGCAGAAATAGTTTCTTGGTTCGATGTCTGATCTTCCTATGTTTGATAACCACACTCTCCTCCATTTTTCCGACAACTTGCGCGTCTGTTTCCTTTGCGTCGGACAAACTGTCGGCAGTCCATAATAATGACAACCAATCTTCTCTATCAACATGATTGACACAAAATATACTGCAGAAATTCACCATTTCGACAATTTCGTTTCAACAAATAAATGTAAAAAAAAAAAACAGAAAAAACTGGCGAGTTCATAGTGGTTCGTGTTCCAATTTGTGTTCTACAATGTTCAAAAATATATAATTGAATTGGAATTAAGTGGTTCCTCGATCATAAACCGACGTCTACAGACAGACGGGCGAAGTGAACTTAACTCCGCTTTTCACTGCTCGCACATGGGGTAATTATGCAGTTCACATGTAGTTTTGCTTTGTTTGTTGGTAATCTAATATGCAGCATAAATGTGTTGTGATGGCACACATGTACATGCTCCATTTACATACGTGCTCTGTATTTTACGCACTGCAAAACCGCTGGAGCAAATAAGTTGAAAAGTTGTAGTTGTACTCAGGGAGTGCATGGGAACATTCTACTAAGTTAGGATGGCAACCTCCAACGTACGTTTTTTATTTTAGCCGCGTCGCAGACGCTGGTCATAGAGTGCCCTCTGCTGTTGTTGTTGTTCTTATTGTTCTTGTTCTTGCAGAGAAGACAAAACCTCAAACCTCCACCCATTCTGGGAACCATAGCTCCACCCATTCTGGGAGAGGCTTCATATAAACAAATATCCACCATTTTATTAACTCGCATAGCTTTGAGGCCTGTTTTGTAGGCCCGTGGTGTCTTCCTCTCTCACACAGTTTTATTTCAAATCAAATTCGATATATCATTTCATTTTTCACAGTCGCTAACATAGTTATAGACTCGGTTGAAAAAAAACGGGAAGAAAATCCGATGAAAGTTGCCCTTTATAGAACGAAATGAATTCTCAAAGGCCTGTAACTTCAAGTCCATTGAGATTTTTTTTTTTTTAAATCGCGGCATGGTTAGTCATACACCGCCCGAAATAATAGACGGGAAAATGCCGAGATATATATATTTTGTTTAAATCGCGGCATGGTCAGTCATACACCGCCCGAAATAACAGACGGGAAAATGCCGAGATATATTAAAAATTCGTCCATTTGATGACAATCATCACGATGAAATATTTAATTTATACGTCGTCACAATAATGTGGAGAGAGGAGCATAGCTTTGTTCACGTGTCGCCACATACGGGAAATTGCCGAGATATATTTTTTTAAAATCGCGGCATGGTCAGTCATACACCGCCTGAAATAACAGACGGGAAAATGCCGAGATATATTAAAAATTCGTCGCCACACACGGGAAATTGCCGAGATATATTTTCACTTTGCACAAAAAGAACATCAAGTAATCGAATCAATAGGAATGTCCTGTGCCTATAACATCGACGTTATAGGCACAGCTGCATCTAGGCATTGTGTAACATCGACGCGGCTTTTGTTTTAATTAAAACTTTTTGTACTTGTTATGTAAAAGTGTGGAATCATCATAAGAAGGGGGTGACATAATACGTGCTTATGCACTCCTGCATCTTTATTCGAATTTCATTTTAAAACCTATTCAAACAGTAAAGGAGGAATCGGGGGTCCACTGTATGCAAGCCTGGAATGGTTCAGCGTCCCGATTCCCTGACTACAAAAGAACCAACTTCACCCCACTGCACGGTGGTCACTCTAATCTACTGGTTGGTCTACTCGCCGAATGTACTACCTCGACAGGATAACTTCAAAACTGCATGTTATATCGCAGAAAAATTTATCAAACCCCCGGAAGGTGTACAAATCATTCTAAAATATGACAATTCTATGTGTTATTGTATTGTATAATGAAAACTCCAGTCATCGTAGATGTGGGGGGAATGCATTGAAACACGTCGGTTTTTTTTGTGGGACAAAATGCTTTGAAACTTGGTAGTTGTACTTCGGGTGTGCATGGGAACGTTTTACGAAGTTGGGATGTCCTCCGTGCCGCTTACTTACAGTGTTTCTCATCATCATACAATTTGAGGTGTTTGTTCCTGTGTTTGACTTCTATACCCTCCTTAACTGCTTGACGGAATGAGTTGAAAACTGGTGGTACCAGTATGTGGGGCATGCCCAGGGAGGTTTTAGGTGATAAAAAAAATGTATAGTTCCACGGATCAAAGGAGGGCCCCCAATTATCACTATGTCAATATGTATGGCATATCCGCATAGCGCTGCACCTGTTGGGAGGGGCTATTACAAATTATACTCAATTTGCAATTTCACCGATTATAACATTTCGGGAATTACCCCATGTATAATGATGGGTTCTTCACTAGTTATACAAAATACCATCTAAAACCATACTCCTCCAAACTGTTTTGTACAGCAATTGGAACGTGGGTGACGACAATGTCCAAGGTGGTTGCGAGTTTAGCAAACCAAGTTTCTTCACTTCAGTGTATATTGTTACGGACCAGTATAACATTTAATTCTGGTTTTTGGTGAAGAAAATTATTTTGGCTGTTTAATGTCCAAGTTGGCTTGTTGAATGTCACAATGAACCTTGCCAAGGCTGAATTGACATCAAAAATAACCACACCATGAGAGAAGTGACAACGGCACCTCAGGAATTGGCAACAAAGCGAGATAAGAAATGCACCAAAGGCTGCTTAGGCCTCGAGAATCCCAACAAAATGAAGACAAAATGTTTTCTGACGGTTTGAGGAAGATATAAAATACCGACAATTTGCATCAGGAGACAGAAGAGAGGGAAGGAACATTATGAAGGAGACGGAACGTCGGCTGCACTGAATTTCATGTGGCGAATTTCATTTTAAAACCTATTCAAACAGTAAAGGAGGAATTGGGGGTCCACTGTATACAAACCTGGTATGGTTCAACGACCCGATTCCCTGACTACAAAAGAACCAACTTCACCCCACTGCACGGTGGTCACTCCAATCTACTGGTTGGTCTACTCGCCGAATGTACTACCTTGCTGTTGTCTCAGAGACTACTTCAAAGCAGGCATCTCCTCACTGGCTGCGTCGAGACAGCAGCCTACCTTTTCCTTCACTCTCTCGTCACCTGCCTCCAGTACACATTGTCCTTCACAGTGTGGAGCTCCTGAATTCAACCTCTCTCTGAGACAGCATGACCCGTGGATGACAACCAAGGGAGAAAAGAGGAAGATCTAAAGCAGAGAGTCCTGAGGTTGCACAATTCAGGAGGACCTCGTGATTCAGGGTCCCCAAGGGCCTCCCGACTCAGGAGGGCTTCCTCGAGGAAATAGAACCAGCTGAAAATTTTCATTATGTATGCCAAAATAAAAAGCCTAAGAGCCGTGATAATGCCATCCTTACTTTAAAAAAAACTCTAGTCTGATTGGGACCGTGGTCAGAGGGATATTGACTATTTCTTGCCAATAGGACAGATTGGTTCATAACAGGTCTGAAAACACAGGCCAGACTTTAACAAAAGTCAATAAATGTTGCTTTTACAAAGCCCATTTCCCCTCTTTATTACTGATGACCTGGATGCCTCTCGCATCAAGAAGACAAACAGATGGAACAAATCCATCTGCTGCCACCATCTTGAATGATGGTTATCCTGGGGATAGCATCGCGTGCCAGTTTAAATATATATATTCGACCATAGCTCGGGTGTGCCAAACGAGCACAGCAAAGAAAACTGTAAAACACCCTGAGCCTCATGCAGATCGGGGAACACCTGTCTACCCCCGACACAGGTGGATTCATGTCCCATCTCTGCCCAACGTCATTCACAGCTCTCAATATGCTACATCAGCGAGATAGAACAATGACCAATCAAAAGACATGCACCACCATTTTGTGCACATTTATTATTTGCAGACATTTGTTCATTTTTATTTTCGTGCAGTGCATAATCTGTCGACACTGTATGTATAGTCGTGCTACGAGTACCTGTAGCCAAGGCAAAACAAAGCGAGATTTTTTTATGCAGTTTTGTTCCAACAAACAAGTGAGGATTTAAAAAAAAAAGGAGAACAAAAGAAACCCAACAAGGGCAGGTGAAGGTTTGGAGCAAAGAGCGCATCAAAAGGCCCAGTGCTCCCAACATGCATAACTGGGACTGATTACCACTACAAGATGGACTAATGGACATTCGACGCGATGCAGATTTCCGAATTACAAACTCGGATGAAAGATTTATGAATCTACTTGACAACTATCATTGGATTTCAGTTATGAGAAAAGGAACAACTTACGATTAGAACGAGACCAAGCCCAGCAATAAGTTCTTCTTCAGCCTAGTGTGAAAAATCTCTGATATTCGATATGACGAGAGCACTGCCGAGTGAAAAATTTTATGGAATTACTTTCAGAAAAAAATAATCTTACTATAATTCACCAAATGTCTGTCTGTCTGTCTGTTCCCAGGTACCACAAAAACGGCTGAACCGATCACAACGAAATTGTGGGTGGGTAATCCTGGGACCACCTGGAGTAAAATAGGCTATATTGTTTTTCCAATTTTTTCCTAATTTCTCCAATTTTCCAGTTTTTCCAAACACGATGAAATAATATTTACCGATATGAACAGTGATGTGGCTTTTATTGAAATTCTACAAATACTGTTTAGATTTTGATGATTTGCATTTGATATGATTTAACGGATGTTTATATAAATCGTTTAAAATAAAAAAAAGCCTTCAATTTCCCATATTTTGTCTTTTCATTTGGGCCTCCCAATTGAAGCCCCGCCGTAGGGCCGGTACCGTTGCTAGTGGTTATAAAACAAACTCCCGAAACGCAATTCGTTCATTAGCACCGTCACGAACACACCAACAAGTCATTTGTTCTTTTGATTAAAATAATAATAATAACAACAGCAACGTGCCCCTTTAGGCCTGGAGTTTAAATAAGTTTGATTGGTTCATAAATACAGCTTGAAAAATAATCCATCGGAAAGAGGACGCCAAACGGCAGTAAACATGGTCGTAAAACAAAAATTAAGATGAACGTAACATTAGGAGGTAAAAAAATAAAATACTCAGGAGCTTGTAGCTTTTACCCCACCTCTCCATCCTCCCCCAACCCTGAACCTATTAAAAAAATAATTAAAAAATAATGGAGATCCTAAGAGGATTTTCTGCGCTAGCTTATCACTGCAGGTGCATAGAATCCAGTGAGAGCAGACCGGCAGAAGAAATCGGGTTGAAGGTCAAAGTTTGTTTTATAGTAAAGGTCATGCGTTATAAAGGGTGAGACTGAGAGGTACAAAATGGTGAGATTCAGAGGAATGAAAGAGCAAGGCTGAAAGGTGTTCAAAGAGTGAAGAAAGGTGCGCGTAGCCGAATGCTGAGGGGTACACTGGGACAAGGTCGAAGGGGGTAGGCGAGGGCAAGACCGAGAGAAGCAGGGCATAAAGGGGTGGAACAAATGGTGGGATTCATGGGTCAGAGGAAAAGGTTAAAGGTTGGATGGTAAGTTTGGCAAGGGGATGAAATGTCAAGGGGATGCAGGGAACGGCAGAATGGCCAATAGGAAGAGGCCTGAAGGAGTCAAAGACACAGGGAAACACTGGAGGTAAAGAGTGAGGGTCAAAACGCAGATGGTTCGGTGCAGAAGCTGGGGAGCTCATGAGTTTTGTGAACCAATTTAGTGGGGCGGAAGGACCTTGGATGGAAGCGGCGTACCAAAGGCTGCTCTATTTCCTTTGCAACTCTCCAATATTAAATTGAAAGAATAAAATTTGAATACTGTGGAATTATTATCCAAACATTCCAAATATGGATCCCATTGGGTTGTTGATCTCATTATTTCCGTGCCATTGGGCATAACAAGGAAGTTTTAAGGTTGTCAAACCATCAAAATCATTATCATAATCATGAACCTAATTGTTCAAACAACAACAATAATTAATCATCCCCATCGTACTACAGCATCAGATTCCTTCCACGAACGTCGCCTCCTCTTCCAATGGGCAGTGTTCCATTTTCCCTTCAGTACTCCTGGAGAGATCAAAGGGTGACCCGCAAAGTCATCCCCGAGGTGACCTTTCCTTACTCTTCTCCATATACTCCAGCTCTTCGTACGAGTCAACCGTGTCAGGCCGGCATCGGGTTGCCGAAGTCATGCAGTGGTCAAAAGACTTGGTGGAGCAGAACTGAGGGTCGACGAAGCTTCGTTGGCCGGCAACAGGTCGTCTGCTTGGGTTGTGGCCCCAGATTCTTCCGTAGAGGTCTGTGGGAGATTGGGATGGGAAGTGAACGTAAGTCAAAATGCTGAAGAGGAGGATCAATCGATTTATTACGTAAGCAAATGTAGTGCAATGTTTGGCCTTGCTCCCTCCATATGCTCCTGTGCATGCCTCTTCGCTTCCCTCTCCTTGCTCCAAACTCATACCAATTTAGTCTCCTTTTCCACCACTCCCATTACCACCTTTCTATCTCCTACCACCTAATTTCCTCTTACCTTTCCCATTTTTTAAATCACTTAATTTAACCTCGCCGAATTTCCCGGTGCGTAACCAATAAATAGATAACCCCTTTTGAAAAAGAAACAGACACAGAGAAGGATGTGCATTGCGATTCGCAAGTCACTGAAGAGGAAGCAATGGGAAAGATGCACGGATGGTTGTTTTCAGACTCGATGTCCTCATCAGCAAGACAAAACAGTTCATAGACATGTCAAGGGTAGGTTTCTTGGCATTAAGGACCTCAAGCTAGTTTAAATTACTCACATCAAGTGTTGTTAAAACACAAATGCTTCTGCAGGGAAGAGGGAGGATTTGGCATGCAAGGACAAGATAAGAAACAGAAAAACGGAGAATAAATTAATTGTCTTTTGGCTTTGTTGTCAGAGATAATTAACCACTGACACAGAAGGAACACTTAAAAGGAAAGAGGCCTCCATCAGAATGACATTCCTGTCTCCCATCAACAACAACCACATTTCTAAAACTGGCCTCAAAGACTGGGAATCTTGGCATATCATTGAGCGATTCCTTTATCAGCCAATCCCAGCATTTTATAGTATTGTTGCGAATATGGAATTTGGCCTCCATATCCGCTTGTAAATATTCCCCTATTTCCCCAATATTCCCCAACTATCCCCAATCCCCCATTCCCTAGTCCCATTGTCTGTAAACAACAATCAGTAGAGCCGACCTTCCCCTTTTTCCCCCATTAAATGTCGTGCCCAGGTCCACCGCACCACACGTAGACAACTTTCGGACATCTTGCTAGTTATTCTTAGTCTATGTCAGTTAAGGACTCGTTTCCATTAATTATATGACTCTTCGTTGCACCAGAATGTGATTATATGGCACCAGTAGTGAGTTTAGGACCTTTCCCATACCTCCTCCCATCTTCTTCCCCAAACAACAACAATAACAACAACTACAACAACAATTACAACTACAACTACGACTACAACAACAGAGGGGCGGGGAGTGTGCGTCCTCACACCGGCTCGGTTACCCGCCATGACCATGCGCTCCACGGCGTTACCCCGAAGGGGCTGGCTGTCAGCTCCTCGTCAGGGGCGGAGCCAGTAACCCCCCCACGCACCCAATGAGAAGCAACGTGCCGATTCCACGAGGCGGAGCTAACGAGCCGAGGGCGTGTCACTCCCCGCCGGATATACGCGGCCACGTAGCGGACGTGACGTCAGATGCGCCCCCAGCTTGAGCAGCCAAGACGCCATCCGAGCGCTGCGACCTCCCCGCATCTCTGGACCGGACCGAGTCGATTCTGACCTTTGAGCCCAGGTGCACCTGGAGCCATCGATCCTGCCTTTCCTAGCCATCAAACCCCGTGTGAGTCAGCCTTTTGTCCCGTTTATCTGTCGTCTGTTGGGAATAATATAAGAGTGTGTCTAAGTGCTTGTCTTTCTATGCTGTACCTCTCGTCCTTGTAATCTAACCTTCCGTAACAATATAACCTCCTCCGGAGGTCTTGAGAACTGAACCCTGGTGTCGTGTCATTTGAATCCCAGCTGTGTGTCTTTTCCTTCATTGATCTAGCGTAGCGCGATTAGTCGACGTTCGGGTATAATCGGGTAACTTGTGCAGACGTGGTCATACCAAAACCGCTCGGTAAATAACATCTAAGCCACGTCTGTAACAATTGGTGTCGAGGAGTGGAATTCGAACCCGGGACTAAATTTATTAGGCCCAAATTTGTAACAAGTAGAATCGATTCGGAGCGCGTTTCCCGCGCGTTATTAGGCCCAAATTTGTAACAAGTAGAATCGATTCGGAGCGCGTTTCCCGCGCGAAATTATAACGGCCGAAATTTGTTTTGTTGTATAAAAACCCGAATTTTGAAAGTCGCGCTATGGCAGACCAAGACAGCTGGGGTCCGGTAGGGGAGAGTGAGGCAGGGTCGGTCCAGGACCAAATTGAGGGACATGAGGGACAGGAGGAGAGCGAAGCAGCGAGGGTAGCAGACGCACAAAATAGCGTCGTTGTGCCCGACATTGCGGGAGCGCAAAATGGCGCCTCGCTGATCACCGCGCCCGCGACCGTGGCAGCGCCGCCGATGGATTGGGGCCTATTTATGGAGAAAATGAAGGCCCTTATGGCCCAGTATAACGAGGAAATGAGGGAGGAAACGAGGGCTCGGAGTGAGCAATTGGGGGTAATGGGAAACCAAATGGGGGTAATGAGGGACGAAGCGAGGGGTACTGGTGAGAAGTTAGACAAAAATTTTGAGGGGTTAGACAATGGGATAAAAGAGGTGAGAAATGGGTTAACGGGGGTAGAAAACAGAATGGCCGCCCAAGAGAATCAAATGGAAGGGATGCAAAAAGGGTTAGAGGGGTTAGAAAACGCCATGGAAGGCAAATTGAGGGACATGAGGGACCAAGCGGAAAGGGAAGTTAACCAAATGGGGCAGCAGATAGAGGGGGTCAGAATGGGGGTAGAAGCCAAACTGGATGCTCACAGGGAGGAAATGGAGCAGATGAGGGTGGCATCTGGGCAGGAGATGCAAGTGATGGGAGAGGAGATCAGAAGAGGAGTGAGTGAGGAGGTCGGAGGAGTGCGCGAGGAGGTGAGGCACTGTAAGGAGCACATGGAGAAGGAGGTGAGAAAGGGGACTGTAAAGTTACAAGGGGGCATAGAGGACCTGACGCAGGAGGTGGAGCAGCTAACAGAGGGACAAAAAGGACTAACGGAGCAGGTTCAAAGGAACACTGCGGTATTAGGAGGGTTGAAAGCGACACAAAACGACATAAAAAACGACTTGATAGCGACAAAGAGGGAATGTCAGATGGTACGTGAGGGACTGACAACGAGGTTGGACGAGGTGATAGAGGTAATGGAGACGAAGGACCGGCAGGTGAGGACGCACATGGAAACGGTCAAGGTAGCCTTAGAGGATGAGCTTGAGGAGACGTACCGGGGAATAAAAGAGGTGAAGCAGAAATTAGAAGAAGTGGAAGAAGGGGTGAGCGAAATTAAGAAGCGACGGAGAAAGGATAAGAAAGAGATAAAGGAGGAAGTAAAAGAATTGGTCCAAAGTCTGTGTTCGGATCGTGATGATGTGCTCATTAACCGGATGAGGGATTCGCAGGTGATGGAGGAGAAGCGAAGAGGAAGAGGACCCGGTGTAAGTGGTGACCAATATGGTCGTGCGTATGATGCGCCAGGGGATTTAATAAGCTTGGGGGTCGAGATGGACCCGGGTGTTCGTGAGAGGCCATTGGTGAAGTGTGCGACAGGTCTGGTGTGCGAAAAAGGAGGTGTGCGAGAAAGTCCGACTCTGGGGTGTGTGAGGAAAAAGTGCACGCCGAGGAGTGAGGGTGCTGGCGAGAGTGAGTCGGTCGTAGCGTGTGTGCGAGGGAGCACATGGAAGCGCGGTGTGGTAAGTGTTACAGAGGGTGTGACGGGAGAGTGTGCGCGAGAAAGGTGTGTAACGGACAGGTGCATGGGGAGAGAGTGCGCTGTCAAAGGCAAGGAAGAATGCATGCCTGTGGTGAGTGTTACAGAGGGTGTGACGGGAGAGTGTGTGCAAGAGTGTGCGCGAGAAAGGTGTGTAACGGACAGGTGCCTGAGGAAAGAGTGCGCTGTCAAGAGTAAGGGTGAGTGCGCTGTCAAGAATGGTGGTGAGAGTAGTGAGAGTGACATGGAGCGTGAGTTAGTTGTGACAGGTGAGCGAGGATGTACACCTGGGATGGAAGGATGCACACCTGGAATGGTAGAGCGTGAGTGGGAATGCACGCTGGAGTTGGTGGTGAGGCACGTGGTTGGGTGTGCGAATGAGGGCACACCTGTGATTGTCACAGAGGAGGTGACCGAGGAGGGGGCGCGAAGCGGTGTATTGGTGAGGTGTGCGAGCAACGAATGTGTGCCAAAGTGTTCGGTGGTCAGGTGTGTGACCAAGTCTGTGAGTGGAATGAGAGTACCTGGGTGTGTAAGGAGCGGTACGAGGAGCATGGGCACGGCTGGATGTGTGAGCAAGGAACGGGCTGCGGGATGTAAGCATGCAGGTGAAGCATCGACGTTAGACGAGGTAGAGTTTAGAACGACTTATAGCCGAATCGGGCCCTCGGTGCGTGCCGGGCCTCGCTTTGAACGGCCGCGTCCGTGCTCCACTAGGCGGAGCTGGCGGCCCGATAGAAAGAGTCGTCATGGCGACCACTTTTTGTTGAGACGTGCCGGCAGGTCGAGATCGGGACATTGGATGGCTCCACGCCGAGGTGGTGCGTGGGATCTCGGCCCGGGTAAGCCCCCGTCCCTGCCCCGAATGCCGGACGCATCCAGCCGCCGGCACAAAACAACCAGCATTCATTGCTCGGCTTTACGAAGCCGGGCTTTGGACAGGAATTGGCGCACCGAGAGGTATTAGTGAGTAGACTGGGTGATGAGGTTAGTGTTTTGGACCCAAAATTGGAGAAAAACAAAATTTGATGATTGGCAAGGGATTGGCAGTAGTGATTGGCAGATGATGGGTAGTGATTGGCAAATTTTTAATTTGTTGAAATTTGATGTGCAAAATTGGTAGTGAGCGATGGGCCCGGTGGGTAAGAGTGGCATCCCTGCCACCCTTCCCATAGTGGGGGCAAAGGAGCAATAGCTTATGGGGTGTATGGCAGTGAAAACTAGCCCGGGTGGGTTAGGTTATATTGATAGGGCCCTAGAAGATGACATTAGGTGACGTTAAGTTTAGTTAGTGACTGATACCTGTAGTGGGGACGCAGGTAGATTAGTGTGGATTATAATGACGAGGGAGCGCAATAGTTTAAAGGGACGACTGGGAAGCGCAAGTTTCAGAAGGGAGTAGTTAGCTGAGATGATGCCGTGTGTGTGTGAGAATTGAACAGGTGTGATTGCACAGGTGTGCAACTGGACAGGTGTGTGGAGCAGTGTATGAGTAGTGAGTGTGTGGATCAGCGCGAATGCGCTTGGGGAGAGAAGGGTGCAGGTGGCACCAGGTGTGAGAGCACAGGTGTGCAAGTACAGGTGTGTGGAGAGAGTTGGAGTAAGTGGTACGGAGTGGTGTGCATGGTGCGAAGGTGTGGATGGGGGAAGAGTGGACCCCTTTCACGAATACCCGGGGCGGGTAGTGTAAGTGTTAGGTAGAGGGTACAGGTAAATTGTGATTGGATATTGGCATCTGTGGTGCGGTGACAGAATGGTGTTGTGGATGGGTGCATTAGTGTTGTGGAAATGGCTGGGCGTGTAGCCTGTTAGTGTGTGTAGTTGGTTGGGCACTCCACCACTGTGAGGATGTCGGCCAGGTGAGGCCGCAGGTGGGCTCTGGGAGCCGGGAGAGTTGTGGATGGGGCCCGAGGATCCGGAGGATGGACCCGGGTAGCCCAGTGCCAGAGAGGGCACCGAGTGGGGAGAGTGCCAGAGGGCCTTCCCCAGGTAGTTAGGTTAGGGTAAGGAGCAGGTAAGCTCGGAGGCAACTGCAGTGGTGGAGGTGTGCAGGTGGGTAGACCCACTGGGAGAGGTACACGTCGCAGCCCAGAAATTGTACGAGGGCACCGGGAGATGAATCGGGGGAGTGAGACCCCAAATTGAAAAGCACCACAGTTTGGCCAATGGGAATTGGTTTTTAGAACCCATAGTGTAAGAGGGCCAATGGTTTGGCCGGAGAGAGACCCCGGGTAGTGTAAAGTTGTTAAAGTCATTTAGGAAATAGTTAGGATTGATGAACCTGTCGCACCATACGCAGCCACTTACCTGTGGTGATGATGATGACTCCACACCTGTGTTTTCTTTGTTTTGTTGCAGGAAATGAAATTGCTGTGTGGATTGTGAGACGCATCACGACGTGGATGAGACATTGGGGTGATTCCATCTCTCCCTCCCTAGGAGGGACTGATGATGAATTGGTGATGGCAAATTTTGATGTGCAGTTGGAGATGGCAAATTTTGATGAGAGTTGAAAATGGCAAATTTGATTGGTTAGGAGGGAGAGAAGACGAATTTGGTTTATGGGAGGAACGGGGAAGACAGTAGGGATGTTTGTTGATTTGTAAAGTAGATGTTTATGGGTAGTGTTGTGTTGTGTGGATACAGTAAGGGGTAAGGGAGGGGCCATGTAGGTTACCTGGTGGGGGGGGGGGGGGAGCGTACGGTAGGAACGTACCTGTCTCACCTGGTTCCCATGTGCCCCCAGTGTGCATTACCTTGCATTGCGTGCACTTTTGCGCCCTTACCACCTTACTCACTTGTCTGCTTCTTTTGTCTCCCACCTCCGAGGATCTGGCTTTGGGGTAGAGAGAGAGGAGAGAGAGGTGCTGGCTACGCAGTTGTGGGCCTGCACTTTCGCTGCTTGCTGCTTGGATCGATACACCATATGGACCGCAATGTTTGTGGCCACCCACCATGGACCGCAGCTCTTTTGCGGCCAAGCACCACCCGTGGATGGACCTATGGGTCAACGTGGCACCTATGCCATGCAGGTGAACCACTTTTAGTTGACACCACTGAAGGCCACAATATAGAAATGGACGCGGTTGGCGCCTTTCTTTATTTTTTGAAAGAGGCAAGAAGGCCAAGTGCACCACACGAAGGCAAGACCAGCGGCAGAACATCGGCCGGCTGCGACACCACCGGTGATTTATAGACACTTTATTGGTGCACCGGATGGTGCTCACTGTGTGATGGGGTGGTGCTTGATGCTTGGAAGGGGTGCTCTGCACATTATTAAAGGCCGTAGGCCACAGAGCACTCGTGGGTTGGTGTATCGATGCTAGCATGCGTGCTCTCTCTATGCATAACATCTGCATGTGTTCCTCCAAAAACAGGTCCTGGATCGTAGTGTAAATATCAGCGTAGTCTTGTAAATAATGCCCCCTACCGGCTGTATGTTTAGTTTGAGGATTCTTTCCGGATTCGGTTATCCTGTGGGTGTGTTTCTGTGTGCAACGTCGCAGGGGGACATATTTACTCATTTGTGAATATCTGTAAAACTGTCGCACTCAGGGTAGAGTTAATAGTAGAGGGAACTACATTGCGTGCCACACTAAAGTAGGTAAAAATTTATCGGGTCGGGACGCCCCGAGGGTAGAGAAGGGTGCAATGTTGCGAATATGGAATTTGGCCTCCATATCCGCTTGTAAATATTCCCCTATTTCCCCAATATTCCCCAACTATCCCCAATCCCCCATTCCCTAGTCCCATTGTCTGTAAACAACAATCAGTAGAGCCGACCTTCCCCTTTTTCCCCCATTAAATGTCGTGCCCAGGTCCACCGCACCACACGTAGACAACTTTCGGACATCTTGCTAGTTATTCTTAGTCTATGTCAGTTAAGGACTCGTTTCCATTAATTATGACTCTTCGTTGCACCAGAATGTGATTATATGGCACCAGTAGTGAGTTTAGGACCTTTCCCATACCTCCTCCCATCTTCTTCCCCAAACAACAACAATAACAACAACTACAACAACAATTACAACTACAACTACGACTACAACAACAGAGGGGCGGGGAGTGTGCGTCCTCACACCGGCTCGGTTACCCGCCATGACCATGCGCTCCACGGCGTTACCCCGAAGGGGCTGGCTGTCAGCTCCTCGTCAGGGGCGGAGCCAGTAACCCCCCCACGCACCCAATGAGAAGCAACGTGCCGATTCCACGAGGCGGAGCTAACGAGCCGAGGGCGTGTCACTCCCCGCCGGATATACGCGGCCACGTAGCGGACGTGACGTCAGATGCGCCCCCAGCTTGAGCAGCCAAGACGCCATCCGAGCGCTGCGACCTCCCCGCATCTCTGGACCGGACCGAGTCGATTCTGACCTTTGAGCCCAGGTGCACCTGGAGCCATCGATCCTGCCTTTCCTAGCCATCAAACCCCGTGTGAGTCAGCCTTTTGTCCCGTTTATCTGTCGTCTGTTGGGAATAATATAAGAGTGTGTCTAAGTGCTTGTCTTTCTATGCTGTACCTCTCGTCCTTGTAATCTAACCTTCCGTAACAATATAACCTCCTCCGGAGGTCTTGAGAACTGAACCCTGGTGTCGTGTCATTTGAATCCCAGCTGTGTGTCTTTTCCTTCATTGATCTAGCGTAGCGCGATTAGTCGACGTTCGGGTATAATCGGGTAACTTGTGCAGACGTGGTCATACCAAAACCGCTCGGTAAATAACATCTAAGCCACGTCTGTAACAGTATATAAGGCATTGCAGTGCAATAATGATCAGCACATGTGATCCCACATCAAGGGATCGCTGTTGCATCACACCTACACTCGGTGAATGATGATGATGGTGTGAGTCGTCGCTTTCGACGAATCTCTTCCCTTCGTTGGCGTGCTCACCAAGCACTGTGCGATGGCTGTATAGGTAAGAATGGGTGGTCAGCAGGTGCCAATGAAAGGAAAAACCTGCACATAGAAGTCATTAAAGTGATAGAGGTGTGTGCTATCCCTATTCCACTCTCTATTCCTATGAGCATCGAGGCTGCAGGTGCAGTAAATGCAACGTGAAGTCTGATGCACATAGGCACAGCAGACTGGCCAGGTCGTCGGTATGATGACGGCTACCCTTGATGTCCAAAGTGGATACACCTGTCTGCAGATGCTGTGCAGTGATGCCTAAATTGGTGTCACCACTGACTTTCATTGGCACATTTATCCAAGATGCCGTGCTGCCCAGGCTGACCTAGATGTGCGGTTAGATATCTGAGTGTCCTTCTCATAGCCTTAGTCTGAATAGGCTTCCCCCACAAGGATGTGGGGATCCGTTGCCCTAGACAACGGGCCCATACCAGGTACTGTCAGCCAGAGCCAGCAGAGCCCGGGACTCGCATAGCGCAGGGACGTCACTTCCCTAGGTAGCTGAAAAACAGCTACCCTGCTACACATACCCCGTGAATACAGTAGAACCCAAGGCCCTCGGGCCTTGAAGCGAACTCCCATCAGGTAGCTGAGGCAAAGGACCTTCTACATCAATGGAGAGATGTTGGTGGTCTGGCTGTCCTCTAATCTGTCTTGCACCTCCCATCCTGTCTTTCCTCTGTCCCTCCATCTGCCCCCATTGTCTCACACACACTCACTCATTGCATATCCCATTCTCTCTTGCATGACAAGTCCAATCTTTCTCCCCACGTCCACTCCTAAATTAAATCTCTACGTCTTCCCTCCAATATTGAACAAACATGTCGCCAATCTTTGCTTTCACTGAATTTGCTCTCTTCTCTCCGTGTCGCTTTGATTTTTCTCGTCTATATTGTCTGCTCGTTGTTTTGTTGTGCCTCTAACACCTGTTGTCTAGCTCTTTAACTCTTAGATGCAGGCATCAAAAATCCTACATAAACGCAGCCATTGGGCCTCGGAGGCCCAACGGATGTATTCGTGTAATTTTTTTTTTTTAATAGATATTTTCCTTTCATATCCTTTTTCAATCCATGTCGATGCTCATGGATGTGTATTTGCTCAGAAAATGTGAATCATTGATCCTATTAGTTGGAAGAATCCCATACAAGTAATGAATCTTCTTTTTTTTTGGAAAAAAAACTTTTGTTCTTGGTTTTTCAACTTTTTTTTCTCTAAAAGGTTGCGGCTCATGGAGGAGTATTTGCTCAAAAAATATGATTCACTGATCCTTTTATTTAGAATGTATATGTCCACAACTGACAAAAATCCTACATCTATGCAGCCATTGGGCCTCGGAGGCCCCACGAATGTATTCGTGTAAAGTTCTTTTATTTTCATATTTTTGTCACTGAATTATTTGTAACCAAGTTATAGGAGCATATAATGAGGCTCATATCAAGAAAATAATGATATAACATAGTAGTACAACAACATTTATGCCGGGCCTCGAAGGCCCCAGGCCTGCATTCGTGTCGGATTTTCGGGTTATAAGTGAAGAATGAAGATTTTCCCACGAGCCTGAATGAATTTTTTATTTATTTATGTCACTGAATTTTGTGTAACAACATGAAAGTCGGTGAAAATGAGGCTCATTCCAAAAAATAAAAATTGTACAGCATAGTTTTTGCAACAAAAAAAACCTTGTGGGCCTCCGAGGCCCAATCACTGCATCAAAGAGTTAATGAGCTAATTTAATTTTTATCCACCTTATCTGCCCTTTCTATAAATATAAAACTAAAAAATGTATAAGTAAATAAATGAATGAATTAATGGTGCCCCCACCATGATCTCGTGGCAATGCAAGCACTTTTGGAAGTAGTCAACCAGTATAGGTAATGTTCTATGTTGATGCCAGTGTTCTCACTGGCATGATAAAACTGTCGATGTGAGAAAAAGCTGGCATCATGTACAATGTACATCCATCATGTTGAACAAGCAGAGAGAAAGAACTTTCTGTGATAACATCAACAGGGATGAAATCCACACACTTTCAGAAATTTACATTGAAACAGTAAACTAATACTGTATTTGCCATAAATAAATCATGGTATTCCCTGAAAGAATGTGCCGAGAGGGATCCTTTCCATAGGCACCTACCGTGCTGGCAAGAGAGGAATCAGACATCCCAAGGGGCTCTGAGGAAAGGTGCACCCATTTGCTAAGGCGGCCAAGGTTACAGGTGCAAGGTTAGGGTTAGACAGGGAGCAAGGTGAGAGAGGGAAGGTTGAAAGAGAAAGGAAATGCTCATTAGGAAGTGAAAGATTGTGAGACAGTGTTAGGTTCGACGAACTTATCTATGTAAACCGCAGACACAAGGAATGCTGCTCATAAAAATCCAAAGCCTGGCCTTTTTGTTTTACCACCTGCGTTACACTCGTTTGGAACAATCATATTTTACAGGTATGATATGCATTTTCTTTTTCCCTTATTATAACATTGATCCTGGTCATAGAGCAATGTTGTGCAAATTACATGATTACCATGTTTTTCCTGAATGTGAAAAGTGTTACCCCAAAGTTGCTGACCTTACGATTATGCACATTTTTGTTGCATCAAGTGGCCAATATTACCACCACTATCTGTCCATCGAGAAGATGATGATGCCAATCATCACTGTGTTGGGGACGGTGAGGTGAAGCTCATTGGTTAGCGGCGGTGAACCCTGGGGTGGTTGAAGAGGCCCACCCCTTGAGACATCTCCGACCACAAACCTCATGTGTTCTTGAGTGCCTGGGATGCTGTGGTAGTTGCGCCTCGTCTCCCTCCATTCTTCCTATTGACGAAAGTGGTACTCTTCAAAGCTGTGGACCCCGCTTGTACAAGCAGTGCACCAGGTACTGAAACCTTGGGCCATCTGCTTCCATATGCTGGTGGAGATCTTGCAGAAAGCAAGATAAGATGGTTTTTGAGGGTATCCTCGTATCTATTATAATGGCCTCCCGTTCGCCCTTGGCCGTCACACAGATCACAAAATGACCGGTCCACCTCAGCTGAGCATTGATTAAATGCTGAAATGGCCTGAAATGCTCAGGGTATTCATGTTAGTGATATGGTCCTGCCACTTAATCCTCAGGATAAGCCTCAATTTTCACTGGTGGAACTGTTCACTGGTCAAGCTGCTTAATGTGCCTAAAATTGGTTGTCCAAGTCTCACAACTGCAAAAGGAACAAGAAAGAGAGCAATCAGAGATTGCAAACCCTCGCCAGGATGTATTTTCAGTGGTTTTTAAGGTGTTTGTGTTAAAACAAATATGGCGGCCGAACCACGTGACCGATGACGTCATCATTCTTTTTTTTTCTCAACTAATTTCTTCCTAGATTATGCTCAAGAAATTCCATCTTGATCGGATGAAGTTTTGTACTTGTCGAATTATTACGTCATAATGGAGGCACCTACGACATCATCATTCACATATTTCATTCCCCATGGAGAGTTCTTTACAATGAGCCATGTCTCAATTTTTTTCTATTCAGCACTTTCGGAGATATAGAGGTGCGAAGTTTTTCGGTTTTTCCAAGATGGCGGCCGAACCACGTGACCGATGACATCATCATTATTATTTTTTCCTCCAGCAGTTTATGCCGACATGGCGCTCAAGAAATTGCACCTTGATTGGATGAAGTTTTGTACTTGTCAAATTATGACGTCATAATGGAGGCCTTGGGCCTAGAGAGTTAAAAATTGGGCACAGTCTATTCCAGGGCAAGGCAAATATGTGTGTAAAGTATGGCGATGCTATGTGCAACGATGTAGACGTAGTACTGCGCACAAACAGACAGACAGACAGATGAAAAATCGGTCAGAGACCGAGGACTTGCCGGAATTTACTTTTTTATCGGCCATTTAGGACAAATATGGCGGCCGAACCACGTGACCGATGATGTCATCATTAACATATTTTATTCCCCGTGGAGAGTTGTTTACAATGAGCCATGTCTCAATTTTTTCTATTCAGGACTTTTGGAGATGTGGCATTGCAAAGTTTTTCGGTTTTTCCAAGATGGCGGCCGAACCACGTGACTGATGACGTCATCATTAACATATTTGATTCCCCATGGAGAGTTCTTTACATTGAGCCATGTCTCAATTTTTTCTGTTCAGCACTTTGGGAGATATAGAGGTGCAAAGTTTTTCCAAGATGGCGGCCGAACCACGTGACTGATGACGTCATCATTAACATATTTTATTCCCCATGGAGAGTTCTTTACATTGAGCCATGTCTCAATTATTTCTATTCAGTACTTTCGGAGATATGGAGGTGCAAATTTTTCTGTTTTTCCAAGATGGCGGCCGAACCACGTGACTGATGACGTCATCATTAACATATTTTATTCCCCATGGAGAGTTCTTTACAATGAGCCATGTCTCAATTTTTTCTGTTCAGCACTTTGGGAGATATAGAGGTGCAAAGTTTTTCCAAGATGGCGGCCGAACCACGTGACTGATGACGTCATCATTAACATATTTTATTCCCCATGGAGAGTTCTTTACAATGAGCCATGTCTCAATTTTTTCTGTTCAGCACTTTTGGAGATAGAGGTGCAACGTTTTTCGGATTTTCCAAGATGGCGGCCGACCACGTGACTGATGACGTCATCATTAACATATTTTATTCCCCATGGAGCGTTCTTTACAATGAGCCATGTCTCAATTTTTTCTGTTCAGCACTTTTGGAGATAGAGGTGCAACGTTTTTCGGATTTTCCAAGATGGCGGCCGAACCACGTGACCGATGACGTCATCATTAACATATTTTATTCCCCATGGAGAGTTCTTTCCAATGAGCCATGTCTCAATTTTTTCTGTTCAGCACTTTTGGAGATAGAGGTGCAACGTTTTTCGGATTTTCCAAGATGGCGGCCGAACCACGTGACCGATGACGTCATCATTAACATATTTTATTCCCCATGGAGAGTTCTTTCCAATGAGCCATGTCTCAATTTTTTCTATTCAGCACTTTCGGAGATATGGAGGTGATTTTTTTCCCGTTTTTCCAAGATGGCGGCCGCACCACGTGACCGATGACGTCATCATTAACATATTTTATTCCACATGGAGAGTTCTTGACAATGAGCCATGTCTCAATTTTTTCTATTCAGCACTTTCGGAGATATGGAGGTGCTAGGTTTTTCGGTTTTTCCAAGATGGCGGCCGACCACGTGACTGATGACGTCATCATTAACATATTTTATTCCCCATGGAGCGTTCTTTACAATGAGCCATGTCTCAATTTTTTCTGTTCAGCACTTTTGGAGATATCGTGGTGCAAAGTTTTGCCGTTTTTCCAAGATGGCGGCCGACCACGTGACTGATGACGTCATCATTAACATATTTTATTCCCCATGGAGAGTTCTTTACAATGAGCCATGTCTCAATTTTTTCTGTTCAGCACTTTTGGAGATATAGTGGTGCAAATTTTTGCCGTTTTTCCAAGATGGCGGCCGACCACGTGACATATGACGTCATCGTTAACATATTTTATTCCCCATGGAGAGTTCTTTACAATGAGCCATGTCTCAATTTTTTCTGTTCAGCACTTTTGGAGATACAGCATAGTGGTGCAAATTTTTGCCGTTTTTCCAAGATGGCGGCCGACCACGTGACATATGACGTCACCATTAACATATTTTATTCCCCATGGAGAGTTCTTTACAATGAGCCATGTCTCAATTTTTTCTGTTCAGTACTTTCGGAGATATAGAGGTGCAAATTTATTCGGTTTATCCAAGATGGCGGCCGAACCACGTCACTGATGACGTCATCATTGAGGCACAGTATATTAGAGGGCAAGACCATTATGTGTGCAAAGTTTGGCGATTCTCCGTGCAACGGTGTAGACGCAGTGCTGCAAACAGACAAACAGACAGACAAACAGACAGACAAACAGACAGACAGACAAATGAAAAATCGGTCAGAGACCGAGGACTTGCCGGAATGTACTCTTTTATCGGCCATTTAAGACAAATATGGCGGCAGAAGCACTTGACCGATGACGTCATCATTAACATGTTTTATTCCCCATGGAGAGTTCTTTACAATGAGCCATGTCTCAATTTTATCTGTTCAGCACTTTTGGAGATACAGTGGAACAAAGTTTTGCCGTTTTTCCAAGATGGCGGCCGACCACGTGACATATGACGTCATCATTAACATATTTTATTCCCCATGGAGAGTTCTTTACAATGAGCCATGTCTCAATTTTTTCATTTCAGCACTTTCGGAGATGTTGAGGTGCAAAGTTTTCCCATTTTTCCAAGATGGCGGCCGAACCACGTGACCGATGGCGTCATCATTAACATATTTTATTCCCCATGGAGAGTTCTTTACAATGAGCCATGTCTCAATTTTTTCTGTTCAGCACTTTTGGAGATTTTGTGGTGCAAAGTTTTGCCGTTTTTCCAAGAAGGCGGCCGACCACGTGACTGATGACGTCATCATTAACATATTTTATTCCCCATGGAGAGTTCTTTACAATGAGCCATGTCTCAATTATTCTGTTCAGCACTTTTGGAGATATAGTGGTGCAAAGTTTTGCCGTTTTTCCAAGATGGCGGCCGACCACGTGACATATGACGTCATCATTAACATATTTTATTCCCCATGGAGAGTTCTTTCCAATGAGCCATGTCTCAATTTTTTCTGTTCAGCACTTTTGGAGATATAGTGGCGCAACGATTTGCCGTTTTTCCAAGATGGCGACCGAACCACGTGACTGATGACGTCATCATTTACATATTTTATTCCCCATGGAGAGTTCTTTACAATGAGCCATGTCTCAATTTTTTCTGTTCAGCACTTTTGGAGATATAGTGGTGCAAATTTTTGCCGTTTTTCCAAGATGGCGGCCGACCACGTGACATATGACGTCATCATTAACATATTTTATTCCCCATGGAGAGTTCTTTACAATGAGCCATGTCTCAATTTTTTCTGTTCAGTACTTTCGGAGATATAGAGGTGCAAATTTATTCGGTTTATCCAAGATGGCGGCCGAACCACGTCACTGATGACGTCATCATTGAGGCACAGTATATTAGAGGGCAAGACCATTATGTGTGCAAAGTTTGGCGATTCTCCGTGCAACGGTGTAGACGCAGTGCTGCAAACAGACAAACAGACAGACAAACAGACAGACAAACAGACAGACAGACAAATGAAAAATCGGTCAGAGACCGAGGACTTGCCGGAATGTACTTTTTTATCGGCCATTTAGGACAAATAGGGCGGCCGAACCACGTGACCGATGACGTCATAATTAACATATTTTATTCCCCATGGAGAGTTCTTTACAATGAGCCATACCTCAATTTTTTATATTCAGGACTTTTGGAGATGTGGAGGTGCAGAGTTTTTCGGTTTTTCCAAGATGGCGGCCGAACCACGTGACCGATGACATCATCATTAACATATTTTGTTCCCCATGGAGAGTTCTTTACAATGAGCCATGTCTCAATTTTTTCTATTCAGCACTTTCGGAGATATGGAGGTGCTAAGTTTTTCGGTTTTTCCAAGATGGCGGCTGACCACGTGACTGATGACGTCATCATTAACATATTTTATTCCCCATGGAGAGTTCTTTACAATGAGCCATGTCTCAATTTTTTCTGTTCAGCACTTTTGGAGATATAGTGGTGCAAATTTTGGCCGTTTTTCCAAGATGGCGGCCGACCACGTGACATATGACGTCATCATTAACATATTTTATTCCCCATGGAGAGTTCTTTACAATGAGCCATGTCTCAATTTTTTCTGTTCAGTACTTTCGGAGATATAGAGGTGCAAATTTATTCGGTTTTTCCAAGATGACGGCCGAACCACGTCACCGATGACGTCATCATTGAGGCACAGTATATTAGAGGGCAAGACCATTATGTGTGCAAAGTTTGGCGATTCTCCGTGCAACGGTGTAGACGCAGTGCTGCAAACAGACAAACAGACAGACAAACAGACAGACAGACAAACAAATGAAAAATCGGTCAGAGACCGAGGACTTGCCGGAATGTACTTTTTTATTGGCCATTTAGGACAAATATGGCGGCCGAACCACGTGACCGATGACGTCATCATTAACATATTTTATTCCCCATGGAGAGTTCTTTACAATGAGCCATGTCTCAATTTTTTCTGTTCAGTACTTTCGGAGATATAGAGGTGCAAATTTATTCGGTTTTTCCAAGATGGCGGCCGAACCACGTCACTGATGACGTCATCATTGAGGCACAGTATATTAGAGGGCAAGACCATTATGTGTGCAAAGTTTGGCGATTCTCCGTGCAACGGTGTAGACGCAGTGCTGCAAACAGACAAACAGACAGACAAACAGACAGACAAACAGACAGACAGACAAACAAACGAACAGATCAACATACTTGCCGGAAAATTTTTCCGGCAAGTAACAAACGAACAGATCAACATACTTGCCGGAAAATTTTTCCGGCAAGTAATGAAAAATCGGTCAGAGACCGAGGACTTGCCGGAATGTACTTTTTTATCGGCCATTTAGGACAAATAGGGCGGCCGAACCACGTGACCGATGACGTCATAATTAACATATTTTATTCCCCATGGAGAGTTCTTTACAATGAGCCATACCTCAATTTTTTCTATTCAGGACTTTTGGAGATGTGGAGGTGCAGAGTTTTTCGGTTTTTCCAAGATGGCGGCCGAACCACGTGACCGATGACATCATCATTAACATATTTTGTTCCCCATGGAGAGTTCTTTACAATGAGCCATGTCTCAATTTTTTCTATTCAGCACTTTCGGAGATATGGAGGTGCTAAGTTTTTCGGTTTTTCCAAGATGGCGGCCGACCACGTGACTGATGACGTCATCATTAACATATTTTATTCCCCATGGAGAGTTCTTTACAATGAGCCATGTCTCAATTTTTTCTGTTCAGCACTTTTGGAGATATAGTGGTGCAAATTTTTGCCGTTTTTCCAAGATGGCGGCCGACCACGTGACATATGACGTCATCATTAACATATTTTATTCCCCATGGAGAGTTCTTTACAATGAGCCATGTCTCAATTTTTTCTGTTCAGTACTTTCGGAGATATAGAGGTGCAAATTTATTCGGTTTTTCCAAGATGGCGGCCGAACCACGTCACCGATGACGTCATCATTGAGGCACAGTATATTAGAGGGCAAGACCATTATGTGTGCAAAGTTTGGCGATTCTCCGTGCAACGGTGTAGACGCAGTGCTGCAAACAGACAAACAGACAGACAAACAGACAGACAAACAGACAGACAGACAAACAAACGAACAGATCAACATACTTGTCGGAAAATTTTTCCGGCAAGTAACAAATGAAAAATCGGTCAGAGACCGAGGACTTGCCGGAATTTACTTTTTATCGGCCATTTAGGACAAATATGGCGGCCGAAACACGTGAACGATGACGTCATCATTAACATATTTTATTCCCCATGGAGAGTTCTTTACAATGAGCCATGTCTCAATTTTTTCTGTTCAGCACTTTTGGAGATATAGTGGTGCAAATTTTTGCCGTTTTTCCAAGATGGCGGCCGACCACGTGACATATGACGTCATCATTAACATATTTTATTCCCCATGGAGAGTTCTTTACAATGAGCCATGTCTCAATTTTTTCTGTTCAGTACTTTCGGAGATATAGAGGTGCAAATTTATTCGGTTTATCCAAGATGGCGGCCGAACCACGTCACTGATGACGTCATCATTGAGGCACAGTATATTAGAGGGCAAGACCATTATGTGTGCAAAGTTTGGCGATTCTCCGTGCAACGGTGTAGACGCAGTGCTGCAAACAGACAAACAGACAGACAAACAGACAGATGAAAAATCGGTCAGAGACCGAGGACTTGCCGGAATTTACTTTTTTATCGGCCATTTAGGACAAATATGGCGGCCGAACCACGTGACTGATGACGTCATCATTAACATATTTTATTCCCTGTGGAGAGTTCTTTACAATGAGCCATGTCTCAATTATTTCTATTCAGTACTTTCGGAGATATGGCATTGCAAAGTTTTTCGGTTTTTCCAAGATGGCGGCCGAACCACGTGACTGATGACGTCATCATTAACATATTTGATTCCCCATGGAGAGTTCTTTACAATGAGCCATGTCTCAATTATTTCTATTCAGTACTTTCGGAGATATGGAGGTGCAAATTTTTCTGTTTTTCCAAGATGGCGGCCGAACCACGTGACTGATGACGTCATCATTAACATATTTTATTCCCCATGGAGAGTTCTTTACAATGAGCCATGTCTCAATTTTTTCTGTTCAGCACTTTCGGAGATATAGAGGTGCAAAGTTTTTCCAAGATGGCGGCCGAACCACGTGACCGATGACGTCATCATTAACATATTTTATTCTCCATGGAGTGTTCTTTACAATGAGCCATGTCTCAATTTTTTCTGTTCAGCACTTTTGGAGATATAGTGGTGCAAAGTTTTGCCGTTTTTCCAAGATGGCGGCCGACCACGTGACTGATGACGTCATCATTAAGATATTTTATTCCCCATGGAGAGTTCTTTACAATGAGCCATGTCTCAATTTTTTCTGTTCAGCACTTTTGGAGATATAGTGGTGCAAAGTTTTGCCGTTTTTCCAAGATGGCGGCCGACCACATGACATATGACGTCATCATTAACATATTTTATTCCCCATGGAGAGTTCTTTACAATGAGCCATGTCTCAATTTTTTCTGTTCAGCACTTTTGGAGATATAGTGGTGCAAATTTTTGCCGTTTTTCCAAGATGGCGGCCGACCACGTGACATATGACGTCATCATTAACATATTTTATTCCCCATGGAGAGTTCTTTACAATGAGCCATGTCTCAATTTTTTCTGTTCAGTACTTTCGGAGATATAGAGGTGCAAATTTATTCGGTTTATCCAAGATGGCGGCCGAACCACGTCACTGATGACGTCATCATTGAGGCACAGTATATTAGAGGGCAAGACCATTATGTGTGCAAAGTTTGGCGATTCTCCGTGCAACGGTGTAGACGCAGTGCTGCAAACAGACAAACAGACAGACAAACAGACAGACAAACAGACAGACAGACAAACAAACGAACAGATCAACATACTTGCCGGAAAATTTTTCCGGCAAGTAACAAACCAACCAACCAACATACTTGCCGGAATTTTTTCCGGCAAGTAACAAACAGACAAACTGGCTCAAATGCAATACCCTCTCCTCAGGCGAGGGTAATAATGGGAGGATAATGTCCTTGTAAACAGTGACCTTAGTCGCAACAGTAAGGTTTCATTTGGCAATGACCCGAGCCTTAGCAAGCCCCAGGGTTGAGCTTACAGCCCGACTCCAGCGCGTGACTTGAGCACTGATGGTGGCATCAGATGATATGATACTTCCAGGGTATGGAAACGTGTGAACCATCCTCAGGAGAACATCCTTGATAGTGATGGGGACATTTCTGTGCAGGTTACATGGCAACGGCTGATGCAGCATCTTGGCCTTCAGGATACTGATGAACAAACCAAAACGTGTTATTGCCTTTGCAAAACAATATACGATCTTCTGAAGGTCCACAACAGAATGGGCCATCAGGATGCAATCATCAGCATACAGGAGCTCTTTAATGAGAGTTATAGTTGTTTCTGAGGATCCTTGTAGCCAGTGCAGATTAAAAAGCATCCCGTTGGTGCGGAAGCGAATGTACACTCCCTCCGTGAGGTCATAGATCACGGTCCGGAGTGCGGCAGCAAAGAAAATGCAGAAAAGCCAGAATCCAGCCTTGCTTCACACTGTTAGTAATGTTGAAGGCAGGTGCTAGATCGTCATTAACTGGCACTCTTCCCTGCATTTCACAGTGAAGCTCTCCGACAATGGCAGGGAACTTCTCGAGGCACCCTAACTTCTTGAGAGAAGCTGCCACAAGGCGTTTCCAGTTTCCCACTGCTGTGTTGACCAAGTCGAATGTCCTTGTCAGGTCTACAGATGCTATGAATATATCTTTATTGTTCACTCCATTTTTCTTGGATCTTCCTCACGATGGAAATTTGTTGGTGTTGCCCCTGCCAGGTTTAAAAGCCCCTCTGCGATTCTGGGAGAATGCTGTCCACAAGGGTGGACATCAGCCTCATCAGGAGCAGTTCTTCATCCTCTTGTCAGAAATGGGTAGGAGAGAAATTCCCCTGTAAGCATTGCAGTCTGACTTGGAGCCCTTCCGCTCGAAGAGTGGCAGGATGATGGATGGCATCCTTCAAGTCTTACGGCACTGTCTCTGATTACCAGATGTTCAGGAAAAGCCTCAAATGTCTCCTTCTGAGGGCAAGTGGTCCATTATTGAACACCTCAAGCGGTATTCCATTGCACCGTGCTGCTTTCTCATTGTGAAGGAGGTTGACCGCTTGCTCAACTTCGGCCGTATCAGATGGATTAGCCATTTTGGACCACCCAGGGTGGTTCAGTACCAGATCAATACAAACGGCATCAACTGTGGAAGGTCTATTCAATAGCTAGAGAAGTGTTCAATCTTGTGCTGTGCAATCTTCTGCTGCTCCTTCAGGAGCCGGTTAGCATCAGTGCTGCAGAGCGGAGCTAAATTTCTGGATGGTGGCTCATACACCTTAACTGCATCATACAAGCATTTGCTATTGTTTCAGCATACATAGATAGCATTTCTGCTGCTTTAGTGGACCACCTGCGATCTTTAATAACCTGAATCTTCCTCTTGACATCATCGCAGGCGGTAACGTATCTGGCTCACTTTGCGGAGCTTGTCTGATCGTTCAGCCAGTCTTGGAAAACTGCTCTTTTCTTTCTAAGAATCTTCTCGATTTCCCAGTCACTCTCGTCAAACCAGTCTTGGCGCTTCCTCGTGGCTGTACCAAGCGTGTTGACAGCAGCTTGGAAAATAAATAGAGGTCTTGAAGCTCTGTCACTCGCCTTCAATCTCATTGGCTGGGTGGTCGCAGGAGAGGGATCGTGCAGGCGTGAGACTGCTATCCACTTGCAAAGGTGGTAGCCAGTCTTGTGCTGGCATGGTGCAACAGTTATTGCCATCTTTTGATTTGAGTATTGCAGGTGCCAGTGCTTTTAGTGATTGTGCTGCCAAGAGGTCTTGTATTTGTCTGGCTGCCTTAATATCATGTTAGTAATCACTAGCGAGAGGTCTGCATGTAAAGACAGCAAGAGGGCAATTGCTGTTGGTTTCCCACTGCATTTCCTCCTATTTTGCCTGGCCAGAGGGCACGTTGTCTCCCACCATGGGCAATGAAGTGCCCCAGCAACAATCGCTTGTCCGTCGCTGGGAAGGCGTAGGTAAGGCTTCATAGATCTTCGTAGAAGCACTCTTTCGACTTGTCTGAAGATGTTAAAGTTGGGGTATACACGTTGATTATGGTCGTGTGCCGATTGTCTGCGTATTGAATCCTTCACGTCATTAAACGCTCATTGACAGCCTTCAGGAGTTCCGTCAGTCTGTCAATAAGGGACGGGCTGACTGCAAAGCTTCTTCCATAGATGCAGTGTTCATCGGCCCGCTTGCCCCCTTAGTAGAATGTGCAGCCTGCACCAACTTCCGTCACCTGACCATCAGGCAGGCGACACTCGGTGCAGCAATTTCAATATTATAGCGGCACAACTCCTTCGCCACTAAAGTTGTTCTCCGTTCTGGGCTGGAGCCTGCATCCATGAGCAACCACACATTCCATGCTCCTATCAGCAAGGACACGTTCATTTTATTAGCATGTTTCCTTGGATTCCAACCGCTGTTGGAGATGACCCGTCAGCCGTGGTGAGCTCGCTGTGCTGTGTGGAGCAGACAATTTATGTCGTCGGTGTAATATTATTACCCAAATAAACAGCATCGTGACACTTCACTGAAGAAGAGTGTAGACAGACGTTGGGAAGGCAGGATGACGGTCAATCATTCAGGTCACAATCAGGAAATCACCGATCATCACGACGTCATGAGAATTATACAGTGCCTTCAGGAAGTATTCACAACCCTCGACTTTTTTTCACATTTTCTTGTGTTACAGCCTGAATTAAAAACGGATTAAATTGAGATTTTTTTGTCACTTATCTACACATAATACCCCATAATGTCAAAGTGGAAAAACAAAATCGACATTTTTACAAAATAATTAAAAATGATGCACAGAAATATCTAATTTACATAAGTATTCAACCCCCTGAGTCTTGGATGGATGGAACAACATCTTGGATGTGAAGAATCTCTGGGTTGCTCCTGTGAGACCAATTAGCTATCTCCGTGCTGCTGGTCTGTTTAACCAGAATATACTGGGGCAACACAACAATAACATCATGAGTCAATACTTTGTGGAAGCGCCTTTGGCGGCGATTACATCTTCGAGTCTTCTTGGGTATGTCTGTATCAGTTTTACACATCTGGATTTGGGGAGTTTCTCCCATTCTTCCTTGCAGATTTGTTCAAGCTTTGTCAAGTTGGATGGGGAGCGTCGGTGAACAACAATCTTCAAGTCTTTCCACAGATTCTCAATGGGATTAAAGTCTGGGCTACGGCTGGGCCACTCAAGGACTTTCACATTCTTCATTCTTGTTCTGAAGCCATTCCAGTGTTGCTTTGGCTGTATGCTTGGATCATTATCCTGTTGGAACATAAATTTTTGCCGCAGTCTAAGGTCTTTTGCACTCTGAAGCAGGTTCTCCTCAAGAATTTACCTGTATTTCGCTCCATTCATTGTTCCCTCTATCCTTACAAGTCTCCCAGTCCCCGCCGCTGAAAAGCATCCCCTTAGCATGATGCTGCCACCACTGTGCTTAACAATAGGGATTGTGTTAGATGGGTGATGAGGTCTCTTCAGTTTCCGCCAGATGTAGTGTTTTGCATTCAGGCCATTCAGGCCATGTTTTGCATTCAGGTTTTGCATTCAATTTTCATCTAATCAAACCATATAATATTTTTCCTCATGTTCTCCGAGTCTTTCACGTGTCTTTTTGCAAACTCCAGGCATGCTGTCATGTGCCTTTTTCTCAGGAGTCTCTTCTGTGTGGCCACTCTCCCATAAAGCCTTGATTTGTGAAGTGCTGCAGAGATTGTTGTCCTTCTGACAGGTTCTCTCATCTCAGCCAAGGAACTGAGTTCTGTCAGAGTGGTCATTGGGTTCTTGGTCACCTCCCTGACCAAGGTCCTTCTTGCCTGGTTGCTCAGTTTGGTCGGACTGCCAGATCAAAGAAGAGTCTAGGTTTTTTTGTATACAAGATCGAGGCTCGTGTAAGAGCTAACATTAAACACAAAAAACATAAACGGACCCATAAAACATATAATAAAGGGAATGGGAGACGAGATGGGGAGAGAGAGAGGGAAGCGCACAAGCTCAACAACAGTCGAGAAAAGGGACATTGGGAGATCTGTGGGAGGGAGAGGGAAGGGGTGGTGAGGGAGGTGGGGGGAGGGGGGTACACGGTATGAAACAAACTGACATTACCACGAATTTCAGGAATAAAGTTGGAGATTGAAAGAGGTGGATTTGGGGTGTATTAACGGGGGTAGAAAAGATCAAGGTTTTGGATGAGGGAAGATAGATGGCGGTGAACTGCTGTTTTAAAGACCTGGAGGGAGGAGTGGGATTGAAGGGAGTGGGGGAGTTTGTTCCAGAGGTGGGAAAGAGAGGAATGAAGGAGTGAAGGTGAGCAGAGAGTCTTGATTTTGGCAGTTTCACCAGAAGAGGGTTGCTGGCAGATCTTGTGCGACCTGTAGGAATATTTGGGGGACAGAGCACAGACAGAGCAGGGGGAGCTAGACCGGAGAGGAGTCAGTAGAAGACAGAAAGACCACCAACCTGCCTGCGGTGAGTGGGTGAAAGGTCCTCGGAGTTAGCTTCATCGCGGGAGATTCCAATGATTCTGAATGCTTTGGTTTCTACAGCGTGAAGACGAGCTGGTTGTGAGGCAGGAGCACCGGCCCAGAGGGGAGAGCAGTATTCCATTGAGCTGCGAATGAAAGCCTTGCATGTGGTGAGGAGCTCAGGTGTGCCAAGGAAGGACTTTGCTCGACGGAAGATGCCCAGTCGGCGACTGGCTTTGGAGGCCAGCTTGGAAAAAGTCGTTTCATATTATCGGTAGTTCCATATTCGTCCCCTTTCCTAATCGAGCTCACTGTGCTCTTGGGAACTTTCAACACACTTGAAATTGTTTTATCCCCTTCCCCAGATCTATGCTTCCTCACAATTATATCTTGGAGTTCTGTAGACAGTTCCTTGGACTGCATGGTAGAGTTTTTGCTCTGGCATGAACTGTCACCTGTGGGACCTTGTGTAGAAAGGTGTGTTTCTTTCTAAATCATGTCCAATCAATTGAATTGACCACAGGTGGACTCCATTCAAGTTGTAGAGACATCTCATGGATGATCAAAGGAAATTGGATGCACCTGAGCTCAATTTAGAGTGTCATAGCAAAGGGGTTGAATACTTATTGACTCAAAATATTTCAGCTTTTCATTTTTAATTATTTTGTTAAAAAAAACTCTTTTTTAAAAATCCCACTTTGACATTATGGCATATTATGTGTAAATCAGTGACCAAAAGTCTCAATTCAATCTATTTTAAATTCAGGCTGGAACACAACAAAATGCGAAAAAAATAGTCAAGGGGTGTGAACACTGTAGTTTCTGAAGGTACCGTACATGGTTTTGAAGGCTCCAACTCAGATTTTTACCCCACGCATGTGAAGCGAAAAGCGGGGTTAAGCAAATGTCTCAGGTCCGTCCGTCCATCCATCTTTCTGTCTGTCTTTTCGGTTTAAGATCGTCAGTTTATGATCGAGGAACTCTTATTTGAATTGATTGGTATATTTTGAACATGAATCAGAAAACAAACCTGTAGTTTAGCAGTACTTCGGCTTTGAATTCCGCCTGATCGCACATGCGCAGAGGAGTGAGATTATTGCTTTACTCTATCTACCTGCCTGGCAGTTAAACAAAATTGAAAAACTTACCGTTTTTTAAGGACGTCATAAAGGGCACAGACATCAGGCACGAATAACTAATGCAACGCATTAGATAGGGTCGAGTAATAGATACTGAGGAAAACGGCGGTAAAAACACGGGATTAATTGGTTTATAAACCTTTAAACCTCTATTTAAATTGAATTATACTAGTGGGGTCACCTGTGGGAATCCCACAGGCATGGAGGTGTATCGTTGCTATCGGTGCAGCCGTTTTTGCGGTACCTGGGCCAATAACGTTAGGCGGGAGTCCAAACCTGAAAATGCTGGAGACCAAAGCTGAAATTGGAAAAACAATATAGCCTATTTTACTTCAGGGGGTCCCAGGATTACCCACCCAAAATTTAGTTGCAATCGGTTCAGCCATTTTTGCGGTACCTGGGAACGGACGGACGGACGGACAGACAGACAGACGGATGGACAGGCAGACATTTGGTGAATTATAGTAAGATACTTGAATAGGAGAACACAAATTGCCTTCTGAATTCTTCCAAGAACCTCCAGTTTTGCAGTAGTTGGACATGTTAGATAGGGAGGTGTATAAGGGTGGTCGGTTTATTAGACTGCTTCAACAGCGCTAAACCTCCAGATTTTTAAAACGATGTATAAAATCGTTTTATTAAAAATTAAGTATGTACTTGTACACTGACTGGGATATCGTGTTCTATGAACCTTGACCTTTGACCTTTTGATGTTAAAAACAAACAATTGGCTTTGGCTTCCTTCGATTGGTGAACCAATTCAGTGACCCAATACCACCTTTAGAGGCCATTTTCCCCGCAGAGCAGGGGTTGGCCTTTGTTCGGGCACCGTGGTCCCCTTTTTGAAGCAATGTTTTATGGCCGGATGCCCTTCCTGCCACCAACCCTGTTAGTCGCCTCTTGCGACACACAGGGAATTACCAGTAAACTGGTACTCAATTTGCCGACCTCGGAAGGATGGTCAGGCTGAGTCAACGCCCCTGGTGTTAATTCAGCAATCGACCGGGATTCGAACCCATGATCCTAGGATCCCAAGCCGGCACCCTAACTGCTAAGCCAACATCAGGCTGACCCAATATGCCAACTATTTAAATGTCTGGTCAATTGGATGAAAATTGACGATTTTATTTTGACGACCTTTGACCTTCGGCCCAAATTATGAATTTGTCTTCTCCATATTCTCATAATAAAGCTTTGATGACAAAATCTTAAATTGTAAAAAGTTACCGCAAGTGATTGCAAAACCCCGTCTCTCGCTACACGGGATTAGCTAAAGCACAAACACCTCCACCACACTGAACACTTTACGTTTTGTATCCCACTGACAGGCCGGATCTCGATCCGGACCTGAACTAAAATTGAATTGGCTTGTTCTTGTCACCTAACCAACTCAAGCACCAAGTTTTGACAAAACACGTCCACAACTTTTTGAAATACCATGCTATACTAGCATACCGTTTTGGTGCCATTTTTCAATGGTGTATCATTTAAAGAAATAAAAAAAGACTTAAATTTTTTTTTTTTTCTCGTATCCGGAATTAGATCTTCACCGAAATCGATTTAATTCCTCCCTGTCACACAACCGACCTGTCCACCAACCAGTCTGTTTGACCTTGATCTTTTCTACCCCCGTTAATTCACCCCAGATCTACTTTTTTTGAAATACCGACTTCTTTCCAGGAAGTCCTAGCAGTGTCCATGTGTTTTGTTTTTTTTACCTCTCCCACTCCCCCTCCCCCCTTCCCATGCCTCCTCCTGCCCAAGCCCTCTCCCTCCCACAGATCTCCCAATGTCCCTGCTCTCCATCTTGTTCTCCCGCTCCCTTTATCATATGTTTTATGTTTTATGTGTCAGTTTGTCTTTATGTAATCAATCTTAGCTCTTAGACGAGGCTCGATGTTGTATACAAAAAAAAAAAAAAATTTGGGCCGAATCCGAACACGAATTTTTGAGATAGCGTGCTACATATCGTTTTTGGCCCCATCACTCAATGGTGAAGAATCACTAAAAATTTCTCTGATCCAGATCTAGATCCTCACCAAAATATAATCAATTCTTCCTCGTCACACATCCAACCTGCAATCCACCAAGTTTTGGCCTGAATCCGTTCACATCTTTTTCAGTTATCATATTCACATGATAAAGAGGTGACAGTGAGGGAGGCATTAAAAGAGAGGCTGAGTATGGTAGAGGATGATGTGGTTGAGCTTGAAAGTGGTTGGATGTCAATGAAAGATAGTCTGTTGGGAGCCATTGGTGAGGTATGTGGATGGACAAAAGGACCACCGAGGCACTCAGAAACATGGTGGTGGGATGATGAAGTTGGAAAAAAGATTGACGAGCAGAGGAAGAAGTTCAAAGAGTGGCAGAAGGCAAAGGGTATGGGGGCAGAAAAGGCAGAGCATGAAAGTTATAAGGCAGCCAGGAAGGCTGCAAAGAAAGAGGCAGCAAAGGTGCAGGAGGCATGCAGGAAAATGTTCGGAGAACGCTTGGATTCGGAAGAGGGTCAGAGAGTGGTATTCAGTATTGCAAAGCAGATAGCGAAAGAGAGGTGTGATGTGATGGGGGTGAGTTGCTTGAAGGATGAAGTGGGACAAATCGTTGTGGATCCAGATGGAATTAAAGGAAGATGGAAATGCTGTTGAATACAGAGAATGAATGGGACAGCAACATAGAGAGTAACCCAGTTTTAGGACCGGCAGACAAGATAACTGAGAAGGAAGTTGAGGAAGCGATAAAAGCAATGAAGAGTAGAAAAGCGGGAGGGCCGACGGGATTTGTGGGAGATATGTTGAAGGCAGCGGGAAATTGGGGTGTGAAGAGAATGACAGAGATCTGCAATCTGGTGGTGAAAGAAGGCCGCATTCCAGTGTATTGGGAACTGAGTACCCTCGTCCCTCTATACAAGGGGAAAGGAGACCCTCTGGAGTGTGGCACGTATCGAGCGATAAAGTTATTGGAGCATGGAATGAAGGCATTGGAAAGGGTGTTGGAGAGGAGGATAAGGAAGAAAGTGAAGATTGACGAAATGCAGTTTGGATTTATGCCAGGAAGAGGAACGACAGACGTGCTTTTTATTGAAGGAAAGTTGCAGGAGAAGTACATGGAGAAGAGGAAGAAGTTGTTTCTTGGGTTTGTTGATCTGGAGAAAGCATTTGATAGGGTTCCACGTGAAGTAGTGACATGGGCATTGAGGAAGTTAGAAGTGGAGGAATGGTTGATCAGAGTCGTGATGGCAATGTACAAAAGAGCGCGCACAGCTGTAAGGACGAAGGACGGGAACAGTGGTGAGTTTGAGGTGAAGGTGGGAGTGCATCAGGGGTCGTTACCAAGTCCACTACTATTTGTAGCTGTGATGGAGGTGCTGGCTCAGAACGTAAAGGAGGGTTTACCGTGGGAGTTGTTGTATGCAGATGATTGGGTGTTCATTGCGGAAAGTATGGATGGACTGAAGGAAAAGATGAACAAGTGGAAGGAATGTATGGAGACAAAAGGTCTGAAGGTGAATATCGGAAAAACGAAGGTGATGGCAATTGGTAAAGCATGTGGTGAGGTGGAAAGAACTGTGAAGTGGCCGTGTGCTGTGTGCAGGAAGTGTGTCGGAGTGAACTCCATTCAATGTACAATGTGCGCTGAGTGGGTTCATCAAAAATGTAGTGGTCCGAGAGGGTCATTTACCAGTGTGGCAGCTACATTCAAATGTAAGGTGTGCACAGAGGGAGCTGCAGATGGAGGAAATGTTGAGTTGGATCTTGGAGACGGCGTGAAGCTGGAAGGTGTGAAAACATTTTGTTACCTAGGAGACATGCTGAATGGAGAAGGTGGATCAGACTCGGCAACGGTTGCTAGAGTGAGATGTGCATGGAAGAGGTTTCGGGAACTGAGTGGCGTGCTGATGAGGAGGGGAGTGTCGTTGAAGCTGAAGGGAAAGGTGTATGCTGCATGTGTGAGAAGTGTTATGATTTATGGGAGAGAGACATGGGTAATGAACGTAGAGCAGCAACGAAGGCTGGAAAGGGTGGAAATGCGAATGGTTCGACGGATGTGCGGAGTATCGTTGAGAGAGAGGAAGACAAATGATGAACTGCGAAAGATGATGGGAATAGAGCCTGTGATTGATGCTGTGAAGAGAAACAGGTTGAGATGGTTTGGTCATGTGTTGAGGAAGGATGAAAGTGACTGGTTGAGAAGAGTGATGGAAATGAATGTGGAAGGCAGTAGAGGACGGGGAAGACCGAGAATGACTTGGCTGAAGATTGTCGAAGAAGAAATGCAGGCAAGGGGGTTAACAAGGAGAGATGCAGAAAATAGGGAAAAATGGAGAAGATTGTCATGGGGACCGCAAGGTTAACCCCCACTCTTGCAGGGAAAATGTCATTAAAATGTCTGTTGTTGTTTGTTGTATGTTCACAGAAACACGGACAGATAGACAGACAGGGGTCAAAACACAACCTCCAGCCACCTTTGATGACAGAGGTTACAAACAAGTTGGTGCTTGAAGAAATTAGACCACCATATACAGTCACGTGAAAAAGTAGGTACACCCCATGTAAAGTTTTGACTTTTTCAACATATTTCAACATACAGCTATTTGATCTTCATTTCAACAATATTGATAGATAAAGGTGATATAATGTAACAAATATCATGAAACATTTACATTTTCTAGTCCATTGTATAATTTAAATAAACATAAATGCAAATTTCGCATGTGGAAAAGGTAAGTACACCCCGACATTATTTTTTTGTTTTTGTTAATTTAATCAAAGAAGCACACTGACCCAGTGACATGACGCTGTCGTCATGTGCATAAATGATACATATATATATATATATATATATATATATATATATATATATATATACAGACTTGGCATTTAATATGGAATTTTTTTTTTGTGGGGGTGAACTTACTTTTCAAGATGTCTTAGAACCAAAAGTTCATTGGAATTATGTTGAAATTATTCTAGATTTTGTTAATGTGACCTTTAAAAGAAACAAAAACCACATTTGACATTTCGAAACAAATAAATTGATCCTTGAAAGTGATGTAAACTGATATCGAAATCAATTCATGGACAGTACTGTGTTAAACTTCTGTACGTTTTCCAGAAGTATCTCTTTATTTTGCACATTAGACAAAAATTTTTTTAACAAAAACAAAAGTTAAATTACGACTGGGATTACGGACAGTAAAATTACAGTTCAGTACTTCGTGTAACCCCCACGAGCATTCAGGAGAGCACGTACACGTTGAGGCATGCTGTTCACGAGATTTGCCAGGGTTTGGACAGGAATCGCTTGCCATGCAGTGACAATACCCGACTGCAATTCACGCACAGAGGTCGGCTGCTGGTCCAAGTGGTCGATTTGACGCGTTAATTCTGCCCACAAGTTCTCTATCGGATTCATATCCGGGGACATGGCAGGCCACTCCATATGCTCTACACCACGGTCAGCAAGAAAGTGTTGGATCATGCGAGCACGATGAGGCCGTGCATTGTCATCTTGGAAGACAAAGTTTCCTCGAAAGGCTGCACGAGCAAATGGAAGCAATGTTTCTTCCAGAATGGCCCTGTACTTGAACTGGTTCAGGTTTCCATTCAGAACAACCAGGTCGGTTTTGCCCCCTGCATGAAAAGCAGCCCAAACGGTCACTCCACCACCTCCAGCTTGGACTCTTGGCACTATACAATCTTTGTTGTAGGCTTCATGCACTTGTCTGCGCACTCGGACGTGGCCATCTTGACGATAGACCAGAAATGTAGACTCCTCACTGAAGATCAAGTGATTCCAGTGTCCTGGCTGCCATTGATGGTGCTCTCTGGCCCACTGCAATCGGCGCTGGCGGTGTTGTCTGGTCAGGCGTGGCTTTCTCAGGGGACGCCTGGCACGATAGCCTGCTTGAACCAGTCGTTGGTTGACTAGCCTTCTGGATACAGGCACATTTGTCAGTTGCTGCCACTCAGCCCTAAGCCGATTAGCTGACTTGGTACGGCCATTGCGGACTAACCGGTGCAGCTGGCGATCATCCCTCCTTGTGGTTCTGCGGGGATGTCCTGGCCTCGGTATTGGAGTAGGGACACCCCTCTGAGCATTTCGTTTCAGGATCTTTGACACCTGACCTTGAGTGATGCCATACTGCCAAGCAATAGCATGCTGTTTCATGCCGTAATTTCGTAAAGCCGCCACTCCATGACAAACAGCATTGTCGAGTTGATGGACCATCTCCAGAGGAAGCGGCAATAAATTTTGGAGACGTGCAGCAGTTGTTTTCCACTAATACAGAATGCAACAACCCTTATATACCCGACTGTGAAGCCAATCATCAAATGCACCTGTCCGTACATTTTGCCATGCCACCTGTGATATAATCCTGTTGTTGACTTCTTGCTGCGACAGACAATCAGTGACATGGTTCTTTTAACAAACTAGGGCATGCCCGTACTATATATATATCTAAAATTATATCCCCCCCCTCTATTTACATGAAATGGTTTGGTCCAAAGCGAACGGCTTGCGAGTACGGTGACAATCCCCCCCCTCTATTTACATGAAATGGTTTGGTCCAAAGCGAACGGCTTGCGAGTACGGTGACAATCCCCCCCCCTCTATTTACATGAAATGGTTTGGTCCAAAGCGAACGGCTTGCGGAGTTTGGTAAAGAAATCGCCATAGCGTGCACAAACGCGCAGGACAGCGAAAGAATCGCAAATTAGTTTTAATTAGTTTTAAAACATAGTTTAACGCCAACATAGTTTGCCAACGTGAAATAAATGAATACGCTCTCAAATGTGCCGTCCGAGGCAGAGTCTGTTCGGCACGTTCGGCACACGTGATAGCTCGCTGCTCTCTGATTGGTTGAATCGTTTTTTGGACATAGCTCGGTAACTACTTGTCCGATTAATATGAAACCTTGAAAAGGCACATCCTCGGGTCCCCAGCAATATACCTGGCAAGTTTAAAGTATATCGGACCCGTGGTTGTCGAGAAACAGCGGTCACAGACATACATACATACATACATACATACACACAGAGATTACTGGAATTATAGATAGATAAATCACCAAAGTGTAAAAGAAACTCACCAGATTGATATACTGAGTTAAGAAAGTAAACCCAAGTCAAGAAAAAAATTATATTCCATATTAAATGCCACGTCTGTATATACATCTCATTCTAAACTCTCATCTCTGTCTACCCTTTCTGCCCTCCCAAACCACACCCATCATTCCTGTCTGACTTCTCCTACTTTCTGACCCAGCTATGTTCCCTCTCCCCCTCAATCTTCCTCCTTGGTGATTTCAATATCCACATGGACTCCACTGACACCACAATAACCACTGACTTCACTGATTTACTCACATGCTTTAACCTCACTCAACATGTCAACTTTCCTACCCATAACCGTGGTCACATTCTGGACCTTGTCTGCTCTACTGGATTAATTTTGCACCATCTCTCTGGCTCCGACCTCACCCTCTCTGACCACTTAGCCATCACTATGACCATCAACATCCCCACCCAGCACCAAGGCATTATCGCACTATCAACTTCCGTAAGCTAAACGCTCTTTCTCCTACCTCATTCTCATCCACCCTCTCTGAAAAAATGTCCACTTCTCCCTTCGTTGACCTCCACACCCCTTCTGACCTCACTGACTACTACAACCACACTCTCTCCTCCTGCCTCGACCAGCTTGCGCCTATAAAAACCAAAACAGTTTCTTTCACCCATTCTGCTCCCTGGTTTACCCCTGAACTCCGCCTGATGAAAACTCGTGCTCGCCAACCTGAAAGACTCCGCAATAAAACAGGTCTCACAATTCACTCCCAAGCCTACAAGGACCACCTACAACACTACAAAGATGCCCTCTCCCGCGCCCGCTCCGCCTACTACTCTCAAATTATCCACTCTGGCTCCAGAAACCCAAAAGCACTCGTCTCGACAATAAGCAAACTCCTCAGCCCCCTCGACACCACCACCCAGTCATTCACAGTAGACAACTGCATCTCCTTCCTTTCATTCTTCCAAAGCAAAATTGACAACATCTACAGCAGCTTAACCACCACCGCACCTGCTCCCCCTCAAACCACCTGCCCCCCCCCCCCTATCCTGCCAACCCCTGTCTCAGTTCTCCCCAGTCTCCCCTACTGACCTCTCTGAACTCCTCATAGGAATGAAAACTGCCACCTGCACTCTTGACCCCATCCCCTCCAGCTTTGTCAAGGCCTCCCTTCCTGCTCTCTCTCCACTTATCACTGCAACAATAAACTCCTCCCTGTCTACAGGCATCGTCCCACCATCCCTCAAAAAAGCTGCTGTTACCCCCATTCTGAAAAAACCTGGACTCAACCCTGACACCCTAAACAACTTCAGACCCATCTCCAACCTACCCTTTCTGTCAAAAGTTTTGGAACGCGCTGTAGCCACTCAACTCAAACATCACCTCTCTGCCAATAACCTGTTTGAAACATTCCAATCCGGATTTCCGCTCCAACCACAGTACTGAAACTGCTCTCCTCAAAATCACCAACGACCTTCTCCTCTCCTCTGATGCTGGCAACCTCAACATTCTCATCCTCCTCGACCTCAGCGCCGCCTTTGACACCATCAATCACACCATCCTCCTCACCCGACTTGAAACCACCTTTAACATTACCGGCACTGCCCTCTCTTGGATCAAATCATACCTCTCTGACAGACGCCAGTTCATCTCCATCAATAACTGCAAATCCCCCACTGCTCCCCTCCCCCAAGGTGTCCCCCAAGGTTCAGTTCTTGGCCCCCTCCTCTTCATCCTGTACCTGTCCCCCCTTGGTCACTTAATCCGCCGTCATGGTCTCCAATTCCACTGCTTCGCCGATGACATCCAGCTTTTCATCTCCACCAAGTCCGTCTCCACCGCCACCCACTCTATCCTGACAAACTGCATCACTGAAATAAAATCCTGGCTTCAAATCAACTTCCTCAAACTTAACTATGATAAATCTGAAATAATCATCATTGGCCCAAAAACGCTCACCAAATCCACCCATAACTTTGCCCTCAACATCGACGGTTTCCCAGTATCCACCTCCCCTCACATCCGGAATCTTGGCATCATCTTTGACCAAACCCTCTCCTTCAGAACTCCGCTGCCCGTCTACTCACCCATTCCCGGACCCGTGACCACATCACCCCCGTCCTTTAAAAGCTTCACTGGCTCCCCATCCCCCAGAGAATCCAGTACAAAATCCTCCTCTTGACCTACAAAGCCCTCCATAACCTGGCCCCATCCTACCTTACTGACCTCCTCTCCAGACACACTCCCATCCACAACCTCCGCTCTGCTGGTACCAACCTCCTGACCCCCCCCCCCCCCCCCCCCCATGCGGACCAAATTCAGATCCTGGGGGGACAGGGCCTTCTCCATCGTTGCTCCCACACTCTGGAACTCACTACCTCACACCATCAGAGACTCCTCCTCACTCACCACATTCAAAACATCACTCAAGACCCACCTGTTCAACACTGCATTCAACATTTAACCCACAGCATTTAACCCCTGACTATCTCTTCTCCTTTTCCTTCCTTTTGCTTTGATTACTTACCTATTGATTTTTGTCTTTTTGCACTTGTTTTTTTGTACTCTGTCAAAGCGCCTTTGGGCTTCTTGAAAAGCGCTATACAAAATAAATGTATTATTATTATTATTATTATTATTATAAACACTGACATATTAATGTTCGATACTTTCCGGGTGTCGTAGAAAGCTGAAATTTTACGTGCCAACGAATATAGAAGCTGATACAATGGGAAAAATCAGCCTGGTGTTGGCTTAGCGGTTAGGGTGCCGGCTTGGGATCCTCGGATCCTGGGTTTGAATCCCGGATGATCGCTGAATTGACACCGGGGGGGGGGGTTGACTCAGCCTGTGATCCTTCTGAGGTCGGCAAATTGAGTACCAGTTCACTGGTAATTCCCTGTGTGCCGCAAGAGGTGACTAACAGGGTTGGCGGCAGGAAGACCATCCGGCCATAAAACATTGCTTCAAAAAGGGGACCAAGGTGCCCGAAAAAGGCCAACCCCTGCTCTGTGGGGAAAAATGGCCTCTAAAGATGGTTCATGCAATGGGAAAAATCACAGAACCGTCGGAAAGCATCCGTAAATGAAAGTTTACATAAAAACCGTAAACGCCTATGTACAAAATTTTTAAAACCTCAATCAATATCTATCTTTTGAAAATTGTAATTCATATAATTGGAAACTGTGAAATAAACATGACAATAATTTCCGTAAATGAAAAAACCTCAATCAACATCTAGCAGGAGGTCCGTGACGCTTGCCCTAATCATAAAGCTTCCACTTATTATATACCGACGTACGAAGAACGGTTCGTTGTCGCTTATGATGTGTAAGCATACCCCACTGGTATATATAAATACTCCCACGTCAATTGACTTTCGTTCAGTAAAATTTTGTTACAAAAATTTTGGCTTGAATAAAGAAGGCCATACATGGATGCATAAGGTATCATACAGGAAAATAAAATATTGCTCTTCGAAACTCACATCAGGCTTGCCCACGCAGCAGCAGTCTGACCTTCCTGGCGAGGCCTCAGGGGTCGCACCGTCAACTGATCCAGGAGATATGGGAAAGCTACCTCCGCACATCGTGTCGTGGTTTAAAGTGGGGCTGCTAGTGTGTTCCAAATGCCCTGGATCAACGCCAAGAGGTAAAACACGAGCAGACTCCATCACAATCGCAAAGACGCTGGTGGGCCCGTCGTCACGGAGAGAGCGCGGTATTGGAGAGTCGCGTGTTGTAGTCGAGCGAGCCCAGGCCGAGCCACCGAGAGTAGTTGGTGTCGTCGCTCCGGCACCTCGGCCGCTCCTCCGGCCTAGCCTTGGCGAAGACAACCTGCCGCGCGTCAGGCCCGTGCTGGCCCGTGACGGAGACGAACCGGTCGGTGTGGAGACGCCGCTACGTGGAGGGAGCAGTAGGTAGGAACCACGTGGGCTGAAGGCTTGTCCAAACCGGGAAGATTCGGTTTGCGAGGCAACCGTCGTCGTCCGTGCTGCCGTTTGCGTACCGGCATTATGGAGTCTTTGATAGGCTCCGGCGGCCCGCTTCATGTCATCGCTGAGGTTGCACAGATGGAGGGCCGGAGCGGGTGGTCCATGTGTGGTTGGTCCCCATGAAAGAATGTTTTTATTTGATGGCTGAGTCTGCAGGCAGAGAAAAATGATGACATCCTTTCAGCAATAGACCTTTGCTTTCAACAATCAGAATTAATGCAAAAAACGTTACCATTATTGCATGTTGTCATCATTGTAGAAAAAAGGAGGTTCTATCTTTAACATTTGATCAGACTTAGATTTTATGGCGTACTGTATTTGTCAAGGTTTTGTGAAGTGAATTGCACTCGTTGTCCGCAATAGTACATTATAGCAAATAAATGGAGAGGAGAATGAAGAGTTAAACATGTAGAAGGAAAAACGTACAAAAAAAGAGAAAGAATAAGATGAATGGGGAAAAAAAAGCAAAAAAAAAAAGAACGAGAAAATATAAATAAGGAGGCAACATAATGCACAAACCATGGTAACGGATGCAACAATGTGGCGGGCATCATTTCTCTCCTTTATGCCATCGGCCGACTGCCCAGTGAAGGAAGAAGCCCACACTGATCCACCTCCCTTCTCCTTTCCTAAGGAACTCTGACCCTCAGGATGACCTCTGCAAAATGCTGCAGTTTTTTGCGGTGAGCGAGCCGCCGCAAACTCGTGCACAAAACGGAGATCATCCGGAGAAAGTGGTGGCGAGGGTGAGGGAGACCGGGCAGACCAAGCGGAAGAGGTATTAGAGGGCTGGGTCACCAGGCCTGGCCTGTCTGGCAGGAATGGAGAGCTGTCCATCATCTGCTCAAACTCTGACATGGAGGACACCGAACGTGCACTGTGGGACCGGGATGCATGGAATAGAAAACACAGAACAAAAAGGATAGTAAAGATTATGTGGCTGCCCTGAAAGCCCTAAAAGTAAAGTTTGGCAAAAAAAAAATTGTATACAAGATCGAGGCTCATGTAAGAGCTAACATTGATCACAAAAAGACAAACTGACACATAAAACATAAAACATATGATAAAGGGAGTGGGAGAACAAGATGGAGAGCAGGGACATCGGGAGATCTGTGGGAGGGAGAGGGCTTGTGGGGAAGAGGCATGGGAAGGGGGTGGGAGAGGTATAAAACACATGGACACTGCTAGGACTTCCAGGAAAGAAGTCGGTATTTCAAAAAAGTGGATGTGGGGTGAATTCGTGTATAAAATTCGTGTATAACACGTCATTCTGGCTTTTGCACAGAATCCAAGCTGAAAATCTCGGTGTCGTTGGACATTCCCACAATTGTAGAAAACAATGGAATACTCAAAGGGGAGATTGTAGAAATCACTATACCGTCTCAGGCCGTAGGTTTGAGGCACAGCTGTATCCTCATCGGAGTCACAGCCAGCCTGCAAATACAAACATCCAAAAGCACAACCTCCAACCTTCCAACCGACCGGTGCTTCAGCAGGCATACCTTCGCATTCATGGACCTCATAAATCCATTTGGAATTATCTGGAGACCTGTCTCATTCACCTTACCCAAATTCCTGCTCTAACCTATAAGGGGCACAGCTGTGCCCCCAGGAAATGATGCTACTCACAGACATGTGCTGCATACAAAAGAAAAATACGATTCCCCTAACTTGAAGTTTACTTTTATCGTTAGTATTCTTATCCGCATACATATCACATGATGCTGGAATCACAGGTTCGAATCCTATATATCATATGATCATTCATCCATTGTGTACTAATGTCCTTATAATACAAGCAAAAGTACACTGGCGTCTTGAAATGTTTTGTTCTGCATGTGATGTATGTACATGATCCTCCATTGTAAAATAAATAAATCAAGACTCTCTGCTCACCTTCACTCTTTCATTCCTCTTTTCTCCCACCTCTGGAACAAACTCCCTCACTCTCTTCAATCCCACTCATCCCTCCAGGTCTTTAAAACAGCTGTTCCCCACCATCTCTTATCTTCCCCCATCCAAAACCTTGATCTTTTCTACCCCCGATAATTCACCCCAGATCCACTTTTTTGAAATTCCAACTTCTTTCCTGGAAGTCCTAGCAGTGTCCATGTATTTTATACCTCTTCCCATGCCTCCTCTCGCCAAGCCCTCTCCCTCCCATAGATCTCCCGATGTCCCTGTTCTCTACTGTTGTACTTGTGTGCTTCCCTCTCTCTCTCCCAATCTTGTCTCCCACTCCGTTTATTATATGTTTATGTGTCCGTTTGTTTTATTGTGATTAATGTTAGCTCTTACACGAGCCTCGATCTTATATGCATGCATAAATAAACAAACAAACAAACAAATAAATTAATAAACAAACAAACAAACAAATAAATAAATAAACAAACAAAGAAACCAACGTTTATAGTTCTTTCATAAACAGTGGTCGAACCTGCGAGCTGAAAGAGCTTTGTTGAGTCAATTCCGCATCCCATGACACCCGCTCCCTCTCCCGCTCTCTCTCGCGCTCTACCCTCTCTGTCATCAGCCGGCGTTCAGCAGCACCGAGTTCACTGTAGAGCTGAGAGATGAGCAACTGTAGCTCTAAAACAGAGTCCTGCTGTGGTTGGGATGAAACGGGCAAAGATGAACAAATATTATCTTCAGTGGACTTCACAACCATCTGCGCATTGTGGAAACAAAAAGGTGAGAATGGGGGAAATTTTAGGAAATAGGAAAAGGAAGAAATGGAGGGGAGGATAGAATAGAAAAGGAATATTGGGGGGGATAAGGGTCAGGGAATGAGAGAGAATAACAATTAATATGGCAAAGGAGTGAAAAAGCAAAGAATGGGGTAGGGGTGCAGGGATGTGGAGAATCAAATATTGCATACATCATATGTGGATAGAATCCCACGGGGAATAAAGCGGCACCACTACGTGCCGGTCGGTATCCTGGTAAAATTTACTTGTGGGACTACTTATTTCGTATGCAACACAAGACCGCCAGCAGCTCATTGGCTGAGGACACGGATGTGCCACTGATGCAGTGCCCTCTGTAGGGATGGCACACACAGTGATTAATTCAAACCCTGGCAAGACACCTTAATGGCGAGTGCTCATACCTCTAGTGACTAGTCTAGTCTAGTCTAGGATATCCCACCATCCTAGTTGATATTTGTTAAGTCTAGAAGAAGAAGAATCCAGTTGCATCATACTAAAATACGCCATTTGTGTCTGTCTGATGAAATTTTGACCCCAATACATTCTGTCGTTACTTATCCAATCTCAACCAAACTTGACAGGATGACTAAGGGTTACACAATGAAGGTTGGAGCGCATTCATTTGCCCCCCTCCCCAAGTGGGTTTTCTCGCCCGAGCGGGTTTTCCCCGCCACTGCCGTCAATGGGGTTGCGTGTTGAGGTGTATATCAATGTTAAATTAGCTTTATCGTGGCATTTGTCCAAAGAAGAAGATTTATCGTGGCATATTTCCAAAGGCGCTTTTAAGAACTAAATTAATGATAATCGCATATTGTTAATGTTATCACAAAACAATATTAATACTAATAATGTCCCACTTCACCAAGGCATTTTTTCTGCCGGGATAACGTGTATGAATAGCTTATAGTTAAAATGGCGTTTTCGTGGGAGCAACGGCTTCTACAGGAAGTAAAAATATTATACACCACAAACACGTATGGTTAGCTTTTTAAACAGTCGCTAATGCTCTTTATTACACTAAATGAAGAAATTTGGAGGAATCCCGACATCCGTGAAGTAAGGTTTACTTACAGAACTGTGCAAAGATCTACTGTACTCTATATAACCCACCAATGTTGGGTGAATAACATGGCCCTTTCTGCCGCTACCGTGGCATTTTTCGAAGCAAACTTTTGAAACTCGCTCCTGCTGTTTGATACGAAACTGAAAGGGAGAAGCTTGGGTTGTGCTCCTTTACCAAGCAGCTAGCTAGCACTTACCAAGCAAGCCGGGGTTTTGAATGGAGTGCTTGCTCAAATGCTTAAACCACTTGGCGATCTCTCCACAAGAAACTTGGTAAATGAACACACACCCAATGTTCTTTTCACCCGATGATAGAGAGACTGTAATCTATATACCCCAAAGAGGAATGACCCTTCCTGCCCCTTCCGGAGTCTGCAGGTGTACAGGAAAATAAATGCAACATTATGGAGCAAATCCAACCTTGCGGATTTCCCAATGTTTTCTGTAGAGGTAGCCACGTCTTTCCTGCCTTTGGGAGTCCTCGATTTGCTGTTTTTTTCTGATGTTCAGATGTAGTATATCTCAGACAGTCTTTGAAATGTTCATTTAGTTTCCCTTTAACGTAACGCACAGTTTAACCACAGTATCGCAAACGAGCTATTTCTGTGTCTTTCTTCGCATAAAGCAAAGATGCAGGTAGCTGCCAGAAATTCCCAAAATACTTTAACATGCCAAATTGCCAATCCCTTTACCAATCTCATGCCAATCCAAAATACCAATCCCTTTACCAACTGTGAATTTAAATGTCAATCCCTTTACTAACTTTCCCAAGCACAAACAGTCGACACGATGGTGCAGAGGTAGTCATCTTACCTCCGTAGTTTACCTTGGTACCTGTGGAGTCCAAGTTCGACTCACACCTGACTATACATTGTCGGGTTGGTGTTTCACAGGCAGGAAATTACATCACAAAGTACGCTGGCATTAGTGGGTGGACGTTAAACACCAAACTTGTGAGAGATTAGGAGCTCCATGTCTCACCCTTCTCGTGTCCGTAATAGAATGAAATCCGCTGTCGTCGATGCTGGCAGACAATGTTACCTCTTCAGATACATCTCCCTCACCCTCATCCGTCTGCAAACAATCAATCAGCACATGTACGAGCATTATTGCATTGCGACTACATATAAGGTAGGGAATACGCAGATCCATTTATTTATTTATCTTTATCCTCTGCACCCACGCTAAGCCCCTAGTCATGCTCTCCACCCACATCAGTAAACTGTAATTCTGGCACTCACCTGTCCTGCACTTTTGCACCTGTATTTGATTGATTCTTGACAAGTCAATAACTCTTAGATGCAGGCGTCAAAAATCCGACATAAACGCAGCCATTGGGCCTCGGAGGCCCAGCGTAATGTTTTTTTTTTTTAAATAGATTTTTTCCTTTCATATCCTTTTCCCATCCAAGCTGATGCTCATGGATGTGTATTTGCTCAGAAAATGTGAATCATTGATCCTATTAGTTGGAAGAATCCCATACAAGTAATGAATCTTTTTTTTTTTTTTGCAAAATTTTTTTTTGGGTTCTTGGTTCTTAAACTTCTTTTTTCTCTCTAAAAGGTTGAGGCTCATGGAGGAGTATTTGCTCAAAAAATATGATTCACTAATCCTTTTATTTAGAATGTATATGTCCACAACTGACAAAAATCCTACACCTATGCAGCCATTGGGCCTCGGAGGCCCCACGAATGTATTCGTGTAAAGTTTTTGAATTTTCATATTTTTGTCACTGAACTATTTGTAACCAAGTTATAGGAGCATATAATGAGGCTCATATCAAGAAAATAATGATATAACATAGTAGTACAACAACATTTATGCGGGGCCTCAAAGGCCCCAGGCCTGCATTCGTGTCACATTTCCGGGTTATTAATGAAGAATGAAGATTTTTCCCACGAGCCTGAATGAATTATTTATTTATTTATGTCACTGAATTTTGTGTAACAACATGAAAGTCGGTGAAAATGAGGCTCATTCCCCAAAAAAAATTTGTACAGCATAGTTTTTGCAACAAAAAAAAGCTTGTGGGCCTCCGAGGCCCAATCACTGCATCCAAGGGTTAAAGACAAACCTTCGAAGTTCCAGCACACTCACTTTGGCCAGCGATTGGAGCAGGACACCGCACACAGATGTTAGTGCTTCCAAGTTAGAGGAATCTGTCAACCTCTACTGTGAGATGTCGACGAAGAAGAAAAAAAAAAACCACAAAATATACGGTGTGTCTGTGAGAACTTCTCAAGGTGTGATCATCACATCAGGTGGAGTGAAGGAACTGGATCTTGACTTGGAGACATTTTCCGCAGTATTTCCATACATACAACAACAACAACAACAACAACAACAACAGGCATTTTAAGGCCATTTTCCCTGCTAGAGCGGGGGTTAACCTTGCGGTCCCCATGACAATATTCTCCATTTTGCCCTATTTTCTGCATCTCCCCTTGTTAACCCCCTTGCCCGCATTTCTTCTTCGACCATCTTTAGCCAAGTCTTTCTCGGTCTTCCCCGTCCTCTACTTCCATCTACATTCATTTCCATCACTCTTCTCAACCAGTCACTTTCATCCTTTCTCAACACATGACCAAACCATCTCAACCTGTTCCTCTTCACAGCATCCATCACCAGCTCTATTCCCATCATCTTTGATAATTCATCATTTGTCTTCCTCTCTCTCAACGATACTCTGCACATCCACCGAACTATTCGCATTTCCACCCTTTCCAGCCTTCGTTGCTGTTCTATGTTCATTACCCATGTCTCGCTCCCATAAATAATAAAACTTCTCACACATGCAGCATACACCTTTCCCTTCAGCTTCAACGACACTCCCCTCCTCGTCAGCACGCCACTCAGTTCCCGAAACTTATTCCATGCACATCTCACTCTAGCAACCGTTGCCGAGTCTGATCCACCTTCTCCATTCAGCATGTGTCCTAGGTAACAAAATGTTTTCACACCTTCCAGCTTCACGCCGTCTCCAAGATCCAACTCAACATTTCCTCCATCTGCAGCTCCCTCTGTGCACACCTTACACTTGAATGTAGCTGCCACACTGGTTAATGACCCTCTCAAACCACTACATTTTTTGATGAACCCAATCAGCGCACATTGTACATTGAATGGAATTCACTCCGACACCCTTCCTGCACACAGCACACGGCCACTTCCCAGTTCTTTCCACCTCACCTATTTCCATACATAGAGGGAGAGATTTGATATTCGTGGAGGGCCTGCACATCACCAAGCAGCACATACAGCTCAAGGCAGATAATCCTATTTCCTCATGGAATGAACGACCCTCGTGATATGGTGACCTTTGTTTAAAGGTCATTCACTTACTACTTCCGCACAAAATGTCGGATTCTGTGTGACCAGCCTCCAAAATTCGGACTGGTGTATCGACGCCTTAAACATGCTAGCAATCTGAAGTTTTCACTCAATTTGAAATGCAATCCTCATCAGTGTTTAAGTTTATCACAAGCCTCAACACACAGGCAGATGTCAAAATCTGAAGAAATAAAAACAATCTGAAAAATGAAGAACAAAGTTATGAGAGCAAAGAAACTTCAAAACTTGGACCCTGAAACAAGATCCTTCACTGAAATGGAAGTGGATACTTTGAGTCCTGGGAGGATTCCATTCCATCTTTGGAAACTCACAAATGGAGATTAAAACCAATAACAGAAGTGAAACTACAAATTATAAAAGGAATAGGTGGGAATCAGATACATCTGCCAGAAGGTTTCATCAGGATCCTTTCATCTGGAAAGGCGGTCGAAGTTAGTTGTACTCTTGTTTCTCAGACACAGCTTTGTTGTATTCATTGCTGCCACCTATCAAAGGCTACAAGCTGATTTTATGACATCAATTCCAAGAGAAAATGAAAAAAAATCACTTGGGATCCATCTATTTAATACGTACATATGGAAAGGAAAGAGTGTGGTGACCGGTGAGGGAGCAAAATAAAGAAGAGGAAGAGAAGCAGGGAGGAGAGGAGAGAGAAAGGAGATTCTTGTTCTTCTTTCATATGCAGCAAAGAGCTGCGTGTTTGCATCATTTGCTTGAGGTGTGGTTGTTCCTCTGATACAGTGCCCCTGTATAGTAGGGGAGCCAAAGTGCAAAAATGTGCCTATTTAAGGTTTTAGGTGGTCAAACATGGTATACTTTTTTCTTATGTGTTTTTGGGTAGGTATATACATTGTAATGTTGAGTTGGATCTTGGAGACGGCGTGAAGCTGGAAGGTGTGAAAACATTTTGCTACCTCGGAGACATGCTGAATGGAGAAGGTGGATCAGACTCGGCAACGGTTGCTCGAGTGAGATGTGCATGGAAGAAGTTTCGGGAACTGAGTGGTGTGCTGATGAGGAGGAGAGTGTCGCTGAAGCTGAAGGGAAAGGTGTATGCTGCATGTGTGAGAAGTGTTATGATTTATGGGAGCGAGACATGGGTAATGAACGTAGAGCAGCAACGAAGGCTGGAAAGGGTGGAAATGCGAATGGTTCGACGGATGTGTGGAGTATCGTTGAGAGAGAGGAAGACAAATGATGAATTGCGAAAGATGATGGGAATATTGCCTGTGATTGATGCTGTGAAGAGGAACAGGTTGAGATGGTTTGGTCATGTGTTGAGGAAGGATGAAAGTGACTGGTTGAGAAGAGTGATGGAAATGAATGTAGAAGGAAGCAGAGGACGGGGAAGACCGAGAAAGACTTGGCTAAAGATGGTGGAAGAAGAAATGCGGGCAAGGGGGTTAACAAGGAGATATGCAGAAAATAGGGCAAAATGGAGAAGATTGTCATGGGGACCGCAAGGCTAACCCCCGCTCTAGCAGGGAAAATGGCCTTAAAATGCATGTTGTTGTATATACTGTTGCGAATATGGAATTTGGCCTCCATATCCGCTTGTAAATATTCCCCTATTTTCTCCGATACTCCCCAACTCTCCCTTACCCCATTCCCTAGTCCCATTGTCTGTAAACAACACCCATTAGAGCCGATCTTCCCCTTCATCCCCCCATTAAATGTCGTGCCCAGGTCCCCGCACCACACGTAGACAATTATAGGACATCTTGCTAGTTATTCTTAATCTATGTCAGTTAAGGACTTGTTTCCATTAATTATGACTCTTCGTTGCACCAGAATGTGATTATATGGCACCTGTTAGGAAGTTTAGGACCTCCCCATACCTCTCCGCATCTCTTCCCCATGAAGAAGCGCCAACTACAACAACAACAACAAAAGAGGGGGGCGGCGCGGTGACGGCATGGGGAGTGGGCGTCCTCCTTCCGGCTCGGTTAGCCGCCATTGACCACGCGCTCCACGGGGTTACCACGAAGGGGCTCCCTGTCGGCCCCTCGTCAAGGGCGGAGCCGGTAACCCCCGCACCCAATGAGAAGCCATGGGCCGATGCCATCTGGGGCGGCGCTAACGAGCCGAGGGCGTGTCACTCCCCGCCGGATATACGCGGCCCCGCGCCGGACGTGACGTCAGATGCGCCCCGAGCTTGGAAGGACAAGACGCCACCCTCCCGAGCGCTGAGCGACCTCCCCGGCATCTCCACCAAAGTCGCGACCCACGAGCGCTGAGCGACCTCCCCGCATCTGCTGGACACCACCGTACGTGATTCTGTCCCTGAGCCAGGTGCACCTGAGCCATCGACTGCCGCTTTCCTTGCCATCAAATCCCGTGTGAGTCAGCGTTGTCCCGTTTATCTGTGGTCTGTCTAGGGTTAATATAAGAGTGTGTCTAAGTGCCTGTCTTCCTATGCTGTCCCTCTTGTAGTTGTAATCTAACCTTTTTCCGTACGAATATACTTGAGAACTGAACCCCTGGTGTCGTATTGTGTCATTATAACCCAGCCGGGTGTCTTCTCTTTCCTATTGAGCCAGCATAGCGCGATTAGTCAACCCCGGGTGCAATCGGGGTAACTTGTACGGATACGGCGGCCATCCCGCTCGGCCCACCATACCATCAAAGTCGTATCTGTAACAATTGGTGTCGGGAGTGAGATTCGAGGCCCGACCAAATTTGGAAAAAAAAAAAACGAATAGAGGAAAAAAAAAATTTGGTCAAAATTTGGAGCGGCCGAAATTTGTATTTGTTTTACGAAACTCGAATTTTGCAAGTCGCGCTATGGCGGATCAAGACGGCTGGGGTCCGGTAGGGGAGAGTGAGGTAGGGTCGATCCAGGACCAAAATGAGGGACAGGAGGAGAGCGAAGCAGTGAGGGCGGCAGGTTCGCAAAATAGCGCCGTCACGCACGAAGAAGCGGGCGCGCAAAATGGCGCCTCGCTGAGCACCGCGCCAGCGACCGTGGCAGCGCCGCCGATGGATTGGGGCCTATTTATGGAACAAATAAAGGCGCTCATGGTCCAGACAAGTGAAGACCTGAGGAATGACTTGGGAAACCAAATGGGGGTAATGGGAAACCAAATGGGGGTAATGAGGGACGAAGCGAGGGCTCAGAGTGAGCAAATGGGGGTAATGAGGGAGGAAACGAGGGCTAATAATGAGCGATTGGGTGAGCGGTTGGGAAACCGGATGGATGCTCAGGGTGAGCGATTGGAGGGCCAAATGGGGGTAATGAGGGACGAAGCGAGGGGTACCAGTGAGGGGTTAGACAATAATTTTGAGGAGTTAGACAAGAAATTTGGGAAGATAGACAATAATTTTGAGGGGTTAGACAACGGGATAAAAGAAGTGAAAAATGGGTTAATGGGGGTAGAAAATAGAATGGCTGCCCAGGAGAATCAGATAGAAGGAGTGAAAAATGGGTTAGAGGGGTTAGAAAACAGTATGGAAGGCAAATTGAGGGACATGAGGGACCAAGCGGAAAGGGAAGTTAAACAAATGGAGCAGCAGATAGAGGGGGTCAGAATGGGGGTAGAAACCAAACTGGATGCTCACAGGGAGGAAATGGAGCAGATGAGGGTGGCATCTGGGCAGGAGATGCAAGTGATGGGAGAGGAGATCAGAAGAGGAGTGAGTGAGGAGGTCGGAGGAGTGCGCGAGGAGGTGAGGCACTGTAAGGAGCGCATGGAGAAAGAGGTGAGAAAGGGGACTGTAAAATTGCAAGGTGGTATAGAGGAGTTGACGCTGGGAGTAGAACAACTGACAGTGGGACAAAAGGAGTTGGGGGACCAGGTAAAGAAGAACACAGCGGTAATAGAGGGTTTAAAATCGACACAGAAGGAGATGAAAAAGGACGTAGGGGTAATTAAAAAAGAGTGTCAGACGGTACATGAGGACCTGACGAGGAAAATGGACAAGGTGGTAGAGGTAATGGAGGTTAAAGAGCGGGAGGTGCGGGAGCACATAGAAAAAAATAAAGTGGAGTTAGAGGAAGAACTTAAAGGGGCGCACGAAGAGATGAAGGAGATGAAGCAAAAATTAGAAGAAGTGGAAGAAGGGGTGAGCGAAATTAAAAAGCGACGGAGAGAGGATAAGAAAGAGATAAAAGAGGAGGTAAAAGAATTGGTCCAGAGTCTGTGTTCGGGTCGTGATGATGTGCTCATTAACCGGATGAGGGATTCGCAGGTGATGGAGGAGAAGCGAAGAGAAAGAGGACCCGGTGTAAGTGGTGACCAATATGGTCGTGCGTATGATGCGCCAGGTGATTTAATAAGCTTGGGGGTCGAGATAGACCCGGATGTTCGTGAGAGGCCAAGAGTGAGGTGTATGGCTGGTCCGGAGGGTATGGAACGAGAGGTGCGAGGTGTGGGTGAGCAAGGTTGTGGTGGTGGTGGTATGGAATGGGTAGCGGGTTGCGGAGGTGTGACCCATGCATCGACACCAACAGGGGTAGTTGTTGGAGGGACCGGGGAGGCACGAGAGCCCCTTGGGGGTAGTGTACTGTGGGGGCCCGGCCGGTTCGGCCCCGCGCTGACCCCGCAAGGGGCGACGCACGGGGTCCGGCAGGCGGGCAACGACTCACATACGAGGTGGTCCCACAAGGTCCCACTCGCGCCGTATGACGGCAAGAGTGATCTACGCGCGTACCTGGCGCAGTTCGACTGTGTGTGTAAGGGCAACGGTTGGGGTGAGGACGAAGGTGGAGTACACCTGGTGGCCGCATTGCGCGGCGCGGCGGCGGAGGTGCTGACGGCATTACCAGCGGGTGCTCTCACCCTGCCAGCCCTCCGCGACGCCCTAATTAATCGATTCGGCATAGAACAGCAGAGCGAGCTTGTTAAAGCTCAGCTCGCGCTGCGAAAACGCAAGCCCCAGGAAGCCATCGGGGAACTTGCCCACGACATTCGCCGCGCAGTGGGGATCGCACATGCTAGCATGGCAGCGGATTCCCGGGAAAGCCTGGCGCTGGACCATTTTATCCAGGCCCTCCCGGATATTGAGCTCCGGCAACAGCTCGCCATGTGGCGCCCGCAGACTCTGAGCCAGGCGGCTGACGCTGCGGCCCGTTGGGAAGCAGCGAGGCCCCTGGCCCGAGGGGGCGAGCGTCTCGCAATGGCGGTCCGCCAGGTGGGACCCCCGATGGAGGGCGGACCCCTTAGGGGACCCGCCCCCGACGTGGGTCCTGACCTGGCGGGCATGGTCCGGAGGCTGGTGGACCAGCGCCTGGCGGGACCTGGACCATGGCAGGCGGCCACGGAGGTGGCCCGCGGTGGACCACGAGCGGGTAATCCAATTCGGACCTACAGGGGGGGGAATTTGGAATTCCGGAGGCAAGCACCTTATCAGGTGAGGTGCTATACCTGCAACCGCCTGGGTCACCTGGCGCGGCACTGTCGAAACGCGCGCCGGGATGATCCCCGGCAGTTGAGGTCCTCAACTCCGCCCAGGGGGGAGCGGGTTAGCCGACCCCAGACACCCCCCCGCCAGACCCCGGGAAACTAGAAGGTGTCGGGCACGTAGGGCGGTGTTCGGCAGCAGAGGATGGAGGAGAGCCCTCATTGACGCGACAGGTCATTTATTGTGGCCAAATTGGAACCGGTAGCCTGACAATTAGATGCAAAATTGCCGGCGTGGGGGTAGACGCCGTAGTGGACACAGGAGCTAGCGCCACGATCATCAGCCCTGTGGTCCTTGATTCGAGCGCAGGTGGCTGGGATAAGATCCAGCGCCTGCAAAATTATAGTTTGCAGCTTGCTACCGGGGTAACGGCCCCGATCATAGGGCGTGGTTCTGTGACCCTCAAGTTAGGGTCGGTAAGGAGGGAGATAGATGTTTGGGTGGCGGAGGTGTGCGACCCATGTTTAATAGGGTTGGACCTGTTGACTGCCAGCGGTTGTAAAATCGACTTGTGCCGGGGGATCCTGCAGGTGGGAGTAGAAGAGCTGCCGTTAGGGGGAGTGAGCACGGCCGAGAGAGCGGAGCTGGAGGCTTCCGAGGCCGTGACCATCCCCCCAAGGGCCGAGGCGATAGTGCCGGCCCGGTGGGCAGCTCGCCCAACATGGCAGGAGTCCTGCGGCCTGGTCGAACCGGTGGCAGCGCAGTCCATACCGGGTTTAATCGTGGGCCGCACCCTTGTAAAAACGGACGGACCGGTAGTGGCCGTCCGAGTAGTAAATGTGAGTACAGAACCACGCACTATAGTAAGGGGCACGAGGGTAGCTGGCTGCACCCCAGTTGAGGAAGTCGCGACAGTGAGGGGCGAGAACGTCCAGCCGAGCCGACCCCGGGGGGAGCCTTCAATAACAAGTAGGAATTGGCCCGATCCCATTTGCGAGATGGTAAATCGTAGTAGCGTAGAGTTGGGAGGTACCCAGAGGGAGGCCTTACACAAACTGGTTGGGTCCCATTTGGACCTCTTCTCCCTGTCCACCGAGGATATTGGACGTACGGGCCTGGTGAAACATCAGATCCACACCGGTGAGGCCCGGCCTATTCGTCAGGCCGCCCGACGGCTCCCTTGGAGCAAGAGGGCGGAAGCTGACGAGCAGGTTGCAAAAATGCTCGACGCAGGTGTGATCGAGCCCTCGGGAAGTCCTTGGATGTCACCTGTTGTGCTGGTCAAAAAGAAGGATGGGACCACGCGGTTCTGCGTGGACTATCGCCAGCTAAACAACGTGACACTCAAGGACTCATATCCCCTGCCAAGGATTGATGACACCCTCGATGCCGTTGCGGGCTCAAATTGGTTCACAACTTTGGACCTCAAGAGTGGGTATTGGCAGGTGGAGATGGATAGGGCAGGGAAGGAGAAAACGGCATTTTCCACAGGTAAGGGACTGTATCAGTTTACTGTGATGCCGTTTGGTTTGTGTAACGCCCCCGCCACCTTTGAGAGATTGATGGAGCATGTACTAGGCGGCATGCCATGGCAATCATGCCTGGTGTACCTGGATGACGTCCTGGTACATGCCCAAACGTTCCCCCAGGCACTAGCTAATTTGGACCAGGTGTTCGGGTGCCTCAGACAGGCAGGGTTGAAGCTGAACCCGAGTAAGTGCACTTTGTTTGCAAGAGAGGTGGCCTATCTAGGTCACGTGATTGGCCGCGAGGGGGTAAAAACAGACCCAGACAAAATTAAAGCGGTAGAGGAGTGGCCCGCACCACGTACCATCAAAGAGGTGCGGGGATTTTTGGGACTCTGCTCCTACTACCGGCGCTTTGTGGCGAAATTTGCGGAGTTGGCCCGTCCCCTCCACCGGCTTACGGAGAAGGGGACGCGATTTAATTGGACACGGGAGTGCCACGAGGCCTTCCAAAAATTGAAGGGGTGTCTAACATCCGCACCCCTTCTAGCTTACCCCACTAGTGACGGGACATTTACCCTGGACACGGATGCGAGCCAGGAAGGATTGGGCGCAGTTTTGTCTCAGACACAGGAGGGCGTGGAGAGAGTGATTGGTTATTATAGTCGGGCCTTAAGTAGGCCCGAGAGAAATTATTGCGTCACTCGCAAAGAGTTATTGGCTATGCTGGCTGCCATGAACCATTTCCACCCGTACTTGTACGGGCGGAAATTTTTGGTTAGAACTGACCATTCCTCCTTGCAATGGCTCCTTCGGTTCAAGGAACCGGAGGGCCAAATTGCAAGGTGGTTGGAAAAGTTGCAGCAGTACGATTTTGATGTGGCCCATAGGGCCGGGAAGGCCCATGGTAATGCGGACGCACTCTCTCGGCGTCCTTGTCTGGGGGAAAACTGTAAATTTTGTGCGAGACACGAGGAGAGGGAGCAATTGGGCGATTCCGCCCCGATTCTCGTCGTCCGGGCAACCCGGGTGAGAGGGCCAATTTTGCCACTAACCGCGGACGAGGAATTTGGAGAGTTGGCTTGGAGCACGGCCCAGCAGGAGGATCCTGTTCTGGGGCCGGTGTTCCAATGGGTCAAATTGGGGCAAAGACCAAAGGGGGAAGAGGTCACCCCCCTCGGGGCACAAACAAAGGCATATTGGGCTCAGTGGCAGACCCTGGAATTGAAAGGCAACATCTTGTATCGCAAGTGGGTGGAGGTTCCCTCTGATCGAACTTCCTGGCTGGTGATAGTCCCTGACAAATTCAAGAACGTCATATTGCAACAGGTGCATGGTACCCGCTCCGGCGGCCATTTGGGCAGGACAAAGACAATATCTCGGGTCCGCCGGAGGTTCTATTGGGTGAATATGGGGCGCGACATACAGGACTGGTGTCGGAGATGCGACGCCTGTTCTGCCAAGAAGGGACCAGCACGGAGGATGAGGGCCCCCCTTCAATTACATCAGGTGGGGGCCCCCCTTGAGCGGGTGGCTATGGATATTCTAGGACCGCTGCCCCGCACCCGCCAAGGTAATAAGTATATCCTCGTTGTGATGGACTACTTCACCAAGTGGCCGGAGGCCTACGCCCTCCCCAACCAAGAAGCAGGGGTGGTAGCGCAGGCCTTCGTGGAAGGATTTGTGTGCCGGCATGGGATTCCACAGGAGTTGCACACCGACCAGGGACGAAATTTTGAGAGCAAATTACTAAAAGATGTGTGCAGTCTCCTGTCAATTCGAAAAACCAGGACAACGCCTTTAAGACCTCAATCTGACGGGATGGTGGAAAGATTCAACCGAACTTTAATCCAACAACTGGCACTGTTCACCACCACCCGTCAGGATGACTGGGACGAACATCTCCCTTACTTGCTCATGGCCTACCGAACCAGCCAGCACGGGGCCACCGCATGCAGTCCAGCGTTGCTTATGTATGGGCGGGAGTTACGGGCTCCCGCCGACTTGCTATGCGGTCCCGTGCCAGACACAGTGGTTAACCCGCCGAGGGAGGGGTACGCACGTCACCTAGAGGAAGGCATGGAGCTAGTCCATGCCTTCGCCCGCCGCCAACTCCATCTGGCGGGGGAAAAGATGAAGCGCAGGTACGACGACCGGAGCCAGGGGAGTCAATACGCTCCGGGGACGAAGATTTGGTTCTTTAATCCCCGGAGGCGGAAGGGAAGGTGCCCAAAACTCACCTCCCCCTGGCAAGGCCCAGGAGTCGTCCTGTCGCAAATCTGTGACGTGGTCTTTAAGATCAAAATGGGGCCACGAGCCCTCCCTCGGATCGTCCACGCCGACCGGATAAGACCTTACACCGGCGAGCAGGCGCCCCCGTGGATTGCCTCGGCTTTAGATGCCGAGGCGGGACCCAGTACCTCTGAATAAGGGGGGGCTTATTAGTGCCAGAGGACTGGGGGATTGAGGAGCGATAGGCCCGGTGGGAGAGGGTGGCATCCCTGCCACCCTTCCCATGTGGGGGGCAAAGGAGCAATAGCTTATGGGGTGTATGGCAGTGAAAACTAGCCCGGGTGGGTTAGGATATGGTGTGTAGGGATCTAGCGAAGATTGACATTAGGTAACGTTAAGATTAGTTAGTGACTGATACCTGTAGTGGGGACGCAGGTAGATTAGTGTGGATTATAATGACGAGGGAGCGCAATAGTTAAAGGGACGACTGGGAAGCGCAAGTTTCAGAAGGGAGTAGTTAGCTGAGATGATGCCGTGTTTGTGAGAATTGAACAGGTGTGATTGCACAGGTGTGCAACTGGACAGGTGTGTGGAGCAGTGTATGAGTAGTGAGTGTTGTGGATCAGCGCGAATGCGCTTGGGGAGAGAAGGGTGCCGGTGGCACCAGGTGTGAGAGCACAGGTGTGCAAGTACAGGTGTGTGGAGAAAGTTGGAGTAAGTGGTACGGAGTGGTGTGCATGGTGCGAAGGTGTGGATGGGGGAAGAGTGGACCCCTTTCACGAGTACCCGGGGCGGGTAGTGTAAGTGTTAGGTAGAGGGTGCAGGTAAATTGTGGTTGGATATTGGCATTTGTGGTGCGGTTGCAGAATGGTGTTGTGAATGGGTGCATTAGTGTTGTGGAAATGGCTGGGCGTGTAGCCTGTTAGTGTGTGTAGTTGGTTGGGCACTCCACCACTGTGAGGATGTCGGCCAGGTGAGGCCGCAGGTGGGCTCTGGGAGCCGGTAGTTGTGAGTGGGTGCCTGAGGATCCCGGGTGTGGATCGGGCAGCCCAGTGCCAGAGAGGGCACGGAGTGGGGAGAGAGCCAGAGGGCCTTCCCCTGGTAGTTAGGTTAGGGTAAGGAGCAGGTAAGCTCGGAGGCAACTGCAGTGGTGGAGGGGTGCAGGTGGGTAGACCCACTGGGAGAGGTACACGCCACAGCCCAGAAATTGTACGAGGGCACCGGGAGATGAATCGGGGGAGTGAGACCCCAAATTGAAGAGCACCACAGTTTGGCCAATGGGAATTGGTTTTTAGAACCCATAGTGTAAGAGGGCCAATGGTTTGGCCGGAGAGAGACCCCGGGTAGTGTAAAGTTGTTAAAGTCAGTTAGGAGATAGTTAGGATTGATGAACCTGTCGCACCATACGCAGCCACTTACCTGTGGTGATGATGATGACTCCACACCTGTGTTTTCTTTGTTTGTTGCAGGAAATGAGATTGCTGTGAGGATTTGTGAGACGCATCACGACGTGGATGAGACATTGGGGTGATTCCATCTCTCCCTCCCTAGGAGGGACTGATGATGAATTGGTGATGGCAAATTTTGATGTTGAGTTGAAAATGGCAAATTTTGATGAGAGTTGAAAATGGCAAATTTGATTGGTTAGGAGGGAGAGAAGACGAATTTGGTATATGGGAGGAACGGGGAAGACAGTAGGGATGTTTGTGGAATTGTAAAGTAGATGTTTATGGGTAGTGTTGTGTTTTGTTGATACAGTAAGGGGTAAGGGAGGGGCCATGTAGGTTACCTGGTGGGGGGGGCGTACGGTAGGAACGTACCTGTCTCACCTGGTTCCCATGTGCCCCCAGTGTGCATCACCTTGCATTGCGTGCACTTTTGCGCCCTTACCACCTTACTCACTTGTTGCTTCTTTTGTCTCCCACCTCCGAGGATCTGGCTTTGGGGTAGAGAGAGAGGAGAGAGAGGTGCTGGCTGCGCAGTTGTGGGCCTGCACTTTCGCTGTTCGCTGCCTGGATCGATACACCATATGGACCGCAATGTTTGTGGCCACCCACAATGGACCGCAGTTCGTTTGCGGCCAAGCACCACCCGGGGATGGACCTATGGGTCAACGGGGCACCTATGCCATACAGGTGAACCACTTTTAATTAACACCAAGTGCACCACAAGAAGAGCAAGAGACACCTGCAGGGTTAGGGGTTGTCGAATTTATTTTTATTCCAATGAACAATGGTGACTGCACCGATTGGTGGTGGGGTGGTGCTGTTGATGCTCGGGAAGGGTGCTCTGCACGTTATTAAAGGCCGTCGGCCACAGAGCACTCGTGGGTTGGTGTATCGATGCTGGCAAGCGCGCTCTCTCTATGCATAACATCTGCATGTGTTCCTCCAAAGACAGGTCCTGGATCGTAGTGTAGATATCAGCGTAGTCTTGTAAATAATGCTCCCTACCGGCTGTATGTTTAGTTTGAGAATTCTTTCCGGATTCGGTTATCCTGTGGGTGTGTTTCTGAGAGGAGAAGGGTGCAACGTCGCAGGGGGACATATTTACTCATTTGTGAATATCTATAAAACTGTCGCACTCAGGGTAGAGTTAATAGTAGAGGGAACTACATTGCGTGCCACACTAAAGTAGGTAAAGATTTATCGGGTCGGGACGCCCCGAGGGTAGAGAAGGGTGCAATGTTGCGAATATGGAATTTGGCCTCCATATCCGCTTGTAAATATTCCCCTATTTTCTCCGATACTCCCCAACTCTCCCTTACCCCATTCCCTAGTCCCATTGTCTGTAAACAACACCCATTAGAGCCGATCTTCCCCTTCATCCCCCCATTAAATGTCGTGCCCAGGTCCCCCGCACCACACGTAGACAATTATAGGACATCTTGCTAGTTATTCTTAATCTATGTCAGTTAAGGACTTGTTTCCATTAATTATGACTCTTCGTTGCACCAGAATGTGATTATATGGCACCTGTTAGGAAGTTTAGGACCTCCCCATACCTCTCCGCATCTCTTCCCCATGAAGAAGCGCCAACTACAACAACAACAACAAAAGAGGGGGGCGGCGCGGTGACGGCATGGGGAGTGGGCGTCCTCCTTCCGGCTCGGTTAGCCGCCATTGACCACGCGCTCCACGGGGTTACCACGAAGGGGCTCCCTGTCGGCCCCTCGTCAAGGGCGGAGCCGGTAACCCCCGCACCCAATGAGAAGCCATGGGCCGATGCCATCTGGGGCGGCGCTAACGAGCCGAGGGCGTGTCACTCCCCGCCGGATATACGCGGCCCCGCGCCGGACGTGACGTCAGATGCGCCCCGAGCTTGGAAGGACAAGACGCCACCCTCCCGAGCGCTGAGCGACCTCCCCGGCATCTCCACCAAAGTCGCGACCCACGAGCGCTGAGCGACCTCCCCGCATCTGCTGGACACCACCGTACGTGATTCTGTCCCTGAGCCAGGTGCACCTGAGCCATCGACTGCCGCTTTCCTTGCCATCAAATCCCGTGTGAGTCAGCGTTGTCCCGTTTATCTGTGGTCTGTCTAGGGTTAATATAAGAGTGTGTCTAAGTGCCTGTCTTCCTATGCTGTCCCTCTTGTAGTTGTAATCTAACCTTTTTCCGTACGAATATACTTGAGAACTGAACCCCTGGTGTCGTATTGTGTCATTATAACCCAGCCGGGTGTCTTCTCTTTCCTATTGAGCCAGCATAGCGCGATTAGTCAACCCCGGGTGCAATCGGGGTAACTTGTACGGATACGGCGGCCATCCCGCTCGGCCCACCATACCATCAAAGTCGTATCTGTAACAATACATTCCGCATATGAAATGACTTGTTAACTCGGCCGATCTTCTTGCGAACTCACGGTATGGGCTCGAATCTGAACTTGCGTCCCGATTTGATTAGAGCCAAAAATTAGGGGTAGGGGAAATAAGAATGCCTTTATTATATATTTTTAGTTAATAAAACCACTTGTGTTGGGTATCATTGGAAAGGTCTTGCATCAGGCTAAAAATTGGTGGTATGCAAATTTTGATGACGTCATCGATGACACCATCAGAGGTCAAAAGGTCACGAAGTTGAAGGGGAAGTGAAAATCTGGGATACCTGTGCAATAAAAGGGTTAAAATCAAAAAATGCAAAGAGGTTGTGAAAATAAAACTGACTCATATTTTAGAGAACCCATATAGGAAGTTTTTAATATCAAGAAACTTTACAAATATATTAGCATTACAGTGTTAACCCCTTCTGTTTCGGGGACAAAATTTTCGAAAATGGTAAAAAAAAAATGGAATTTTCAGACATTTTCAGAATAATGAAACAAAGATTCTTTTGAAGCAGGGAAGGACATCCAATGAGGGTATCTTGATGCTTTAATCACTCTATGAGTTCTGAATGTCTCTTTTAACCCTTTGTTTGGCAGTTAACCCTTATTGACTGATAACATGAACCTGATTTTTAATACGTTAATTGTTAAATGATGGTTACTGGTATTTGCTCTAAATGATAACTGCAGCCTCTAAAGGCAAACATATCCTCACAAATAAACCAGCCATGCATACGTAGATATCACTGACAGGAAAATAGTGATAATAGAACACTGAGAAAGGCAAAAATGGTCAAAACAAAAGTCCGAACCAAAACCACAACATTTGATAATAGTCTTTGCCATCCATAGGTTTGTTGACAGTCCCTTGCAAACAAACATCTGCTTCCACAAGGATGTCTTCCAATCCTGTTCCCTTCATAGAGTGCCCAATCGCTCCCAGAAAATTCTGAGCAATATGAAAGCCCCCCCATCCGAATGATGAGTTTATTGTATTTTACAGGATGCTTATTCTTTAAAGCAAGTACTATCTCATGGATTGCCTGATCACACGTGAGTATACAATAATCCTGTCCGAGGTGTTCTGAAACATTCAGGCAATATTCAAGAGACTCGTGTACTACATCAGGATTAGTGAGTGAGAGGGGAATGAATGGTCCATAGCCAATTACTGTGGCATTTCCCTTTCGCCAATGAGGGCCTCATTCAAAGTTTGCCATGAAATCGGACTCATTTCAGGTGTCAGTTCCACCAATTTGGTTGATCCTGCTTGGCAAAGTTTGAAAATGTCTCTGAGGTTTTCAGTCCCTTCAAACGCTATGTCGTTTTCTTCATCATGACCAGGTACAAGTCTCATGCCAGTAAGGGAGCGACTTCGCTGACGATCTTTGAGGCTAACACCACTCTTCCTTGATTTTAAGCTGGCTGATCTCTTCACAGATGTAGACCGACTCCTGCAGCGTGGGATACAAGACTTCACTGGTTCGGTGGAACGTTTGGATATTGAAAGATGATGTGAGTTGTCCCATGGGTGGTTTTTCCATCAACAGTATTTTCATGAAAATCAAGGTTATCGAAGGCAAATTGGGTAAAAAGCCCCTTCGCAATGTTGTGAGGAATGAAGTAACCTTGCAAATCGACCTGGTCATCTGTTTCCGAAGCAAAATGTGAGATATATCTCTGGGCGTCCGACGTCCGTATAGCTTACACAATGACTGAATCTATTTGGCAAAGTAACTGTGTCCTTACTTCTCGTCTTTTTCATTATGTGTAAAGCAATGCCTACTTGTTTCGGAGTTTTCACATTTGCAGTAGCAGCACAAATATCCTGGGCAAGGTTCAAAACCCGTTCATGCTGCTTCTTTTCAAGAACAACACGCCCATCAGCATCCAATTCGTCACTTTCCTCAAACATCACCCAAGCCATAAAATTGTACAGGTCAAGGGGGACACGTTGCTCAACACTTTCATACGAGATATCCAAGTTTGATTCTTCAGGACTCATTTCCACTGAAGATAGCTTTGATTGCTTTCTTTCATCCAGACCGAACATTTTCACCTGCTTTCGAATAGATTTTGCGGCACGGAATCCCTCGCTGAGCAAGTCAAACTTGCATGATACTCTGGTTTGTCTGTGCCTACATGTGAGCCATTATCATTTTCACCACCAATAAACCCGACTTCAATGCATTGAATGTCCTGTCGGCAGCCTGTCATCTTTTTTACCTCTCCGAGTACTTTACCTAAATCTAAATTTGAGGAGCATAGCAAATTAGAACTACCCACCTGCGACACCACCCTGATTCGATCACCTATGAGTGGTGATCGAATCAGGGTCATTCAGGGTCACTAACCCTAACCCTAACCCTAACCCTAACCCTAACAACAACTCGGTCCTGTCGGCAGCCTGTCATCTTTTTTACCTCTCCGAGTACTTTACCTAAATCTAAATTTGAGGAGCATAGCAAATTAGAACTACCCACCTGCGACACCACCCTGATTCGATCACCTATGAGTGGTGATCGAATCAGGGTCATTCAGGGTCACTAACCCTAACCCTAACAACCCTAACAACAACTCGGTCCTGTCGGCAGCCTGTCATCTTTTTTACCTCTCCGAGTACTTTACCTAAATCAAAATTTGAGGAGCATAGCAAATTAGAACTACCCACCTGCGACACCACCCTGATTCGATCACCATAATGGTTTTCAAAATACCTGCAGAGACGCCTTCCATTACCAGCCACTTCTTCGGCATTTTCTACCTCATGATTTGTCAACCACTTACAGAGCATATCTCGCAAGCATGAAATAGAGTAAACGCATCCCTCTTCAAATAATTTCTGTTCATCCTCAGAAATTAACCACTGAAATGCCCTCTCGGAGGCTGGCACCGAATTACAATAATCACTATCGGTGCCCAAAATGCACTTATTAAGAAATGTACTGAGACACAGCTTATGGTATCGGAAATCATTTGCAATCATGTCTCTGCACTGATCTCCATTGCCTTGGATCAAATGTAACATATTTTGGTCTTTCAGTTCTTTCGCTTTTTTCCATGTTGATAACTGTCTGTCATGTGTGGCAATTACAGTCAATTTTCTATCTCCTTTTTTGTCCCTTTCTTTACCACAAACAAAACAATTCCGCTTGAAGTCGAATTGTGCACTGAGTTTTGACCGTGTTGTCAAACTTTCCTTTGTTGAATCTTTGGTTTCGTTCAGGAGTTCAACTTTCACATTCTTATGATGGATAGCCTTCTTACTTATGTACACAGACCGGCAGGTGGGGTAGAACTTTGGGCCTTTGCCAAGGAAGGAGTCCATGTTGCTTGCATCATGCAGGAGACGTTGAGAAACTTCGTCATTTCTCTGTGATAAAGTGTGCAGAAGGTTTGGGTAGCCTACGTTCGTGAGGTTGGATAGAAAACATGACGTATTCTGTTGACAGATAACGCAGGCATCATAATCTGTCAGATTAGAAAACTGCCTCTTCTGGCCAATTATCATTGGTTGTTCTTCGGTCTCCATTCTGGTGAACAGGCTCGAAAAGTAGACCTGAAAAACAAACCAGTTCATTTTACCACTCATTCCCAATGTGGTATTATTCAAACATTCACCAAAATAGTGCATGAATTATAGGATTGAGACGAGGGGTTTTAGGCTTTAGTCTTCATCATACTTGAAGGTTATAATCCTCATGGGCTTCCGTAGATTTTGAAATACGTTAGTCTAGTAGGAAGACTAGGTCCCCCTGCACCCCCCGGAGATATACTTCTAATCAGTGTTTCTAGATTGGAAAAAATGTGTAGAAAATGACTAGCTATGGCCCCAAGCTGAAAAAATGTCCCACATACCATTTTTATGCAAATTACTGCTGCAAATTTTATGCAAAATTATGCAAATTTTATGCAAATTTTTGATGAGGAGTAGAGTTGAGGGGTCTTTGAGGGCTTCATCGAGGTGCTCTCGGTTGCAAGACTGGGTCATTCTGAGAAGAACAGCAGGGTCAGAGATCATGATGTTCTCCTCCTCAGTGAATCTCTCCATCAACAGCCTCTCCATTGCCTCACACACTGTTTTGAGGCAAAAGAGGGACTTTGCGTAGGCCTTTCCACTGAGAACACCTTTGAGAGATCCACTTGTTACTAGTTGTGCCTCAAAGAGAATCTCTGCATATCCAGAACCACGCATCTTGTGTCCAGTGAGCATCCCGATGTAGTTCATGGATGTGTGGAAGGGTCCAATCGTTACTACATGACTAGCAAATTCATTTGGCCAGCGCCAGATGATGGGAAGGGCTTTCATGCAGACACCCAGATCAAATGTATTCAGGACCCATCTCTGACCCACCTCAGCAGTTGCTGCCTCGGAACGCTTCAGTAGCTCACGAACAACTGCGTTGTCTGTGATCGGTTGGTGGATAGGCGTGCAGTAGTCGACTGTTGATTTGCTGGGTGGGGGAGAACCAGTTGCAGAGGTGAAACCCCCTAGCCCAGGCACAGGCTGCAGGCCACAGCTTCCGATGTATCTGATGAAGAGCCAGATGTAGTACTCTTGCATCGTAGTGGCATAGACTGTGTCATTCTCTGCTGGCGGTGTGAATGATGAGCCTTCAGGGAACTTCGGGCCAACGCGAGTAAAGTGCAAGGGTGGGAGAGTTTTTGGTGTGTCGACCTTCAGGCTACGCTGTTGTGACCTATTGATGGTAGGTAGCATTCGGTCCTTGCTGCTCTCGAACCCGGGCTTGACCTCCTGCACCATGATTCCTCCAGCACTGTTTACAATGTTGCTGCCGTGCACACTGGTAGTGGTTTTATTCAAGTTGTCCCACTCACAGTGGAATACAAGGTTGCCCTCTCCTGTCACAATTTGTGGTGTACGATAAGTTGAGACTTCATCCAGGACCTTGGCGAGAGCAGTTTCCAACTCCAAGGCGAAATCGTAGCTCTCAGAGTGTCCAAGCCTGTGTAGTATTGTGGTGAGCTGTTTGCTTCGGAACAGGTGCCTTACAGTCACACAGAGGAGAATGTGCTTTGGTAACTTCCATTTTCCATCTGACACTGCACGGCACAGATCTTGTCCAATGGAGAAGACCAGACGCTTCACCTTTTCTGTCTCGATGCCCTCCTTGCCAGTCATTAGCACGCTGAGAAAGCGGACAAGGTCTGGAGGTAGGATGTCTTCAGGATTGAGCTCCATGTCTTCAGCTGTTGGTGGCCATGGTTGGTCTTTACACTCTCTGAAAGCCTGTAGAATACCCTGGCGAAGTTGGAGGGCAACATTTTGGTTCTTGTTTGTGCTTCCGAGTGTGAATGCTCGTGCGAGAGCATTGGAAACTGTTATGTTTGAGCTGTGCACAAGCCAGAAAGAAATGACATCACATTTGTCATGATCAACCTTCGTGAAGTGGATATGCTCCTTGATTGGGTCATTCTGTAGGCGTTTCAGTAGTTTCTCTGACCGATAATTTGAGTTCTCATATCCATTCAGTTTCAGTTCCTCGACATAGAGCAAGCGCAAGGAAGAAAGCTGTAGAACTTTATTCTGCTGGATGACCTGGGTTTGAATGTGTTCCAGTACTGAGTTGAATGCCTTTTCATGGGCGGCTGACATGCAAGCCTGCTCCTTTGGTGCTTCGGCTCTGTGAATCGCACGCTCATAGTTGTAGAATGCTGTGCGGAAAGCTTTAAAACATGACGGATGGTGTTTGGCCTCACATGCAAAGAGGTCTTTGTTTTTCACCTTTCGATGGAGTCGATAGAGACCCATTTTCTCAGCCCGTGTTTCGATTTGCTCCCATGCATTTTCTTTGTTTTTAAAGGATGGGAAGGTTGTAGGCCTCTCAGTATTGCGATGAGCATCTTTGGTCTCAACTTTCTCACAAAATATACACTCTGGCGGGAAGATGGGTTCAGCAGAACCTCCTGGTTTACGAGGAGAGTGATGCCATGATGAGGTTGATGGCCCTGGTTCTGTATCATCTCCCAGACGATGAAAGTGGCGGACAAAGTGCTTATAACACTTGCTGTGATATCCTACTCTTTCTAGGTCATCAGGAAGAGTTGCCGGGATCTGATCACATACTGATTGCATACGACATGGGGAGTCATGCGGTTGGTTGAGACGTCTATCCCGGATCTTTTGAAGCAGTTGCAGTTTTTCTGAAGCAGATCCTTTAATTTTACGGAGGGGCGTGAAATCCCCATGATCAGACATGGATGGTACATGAAGGATGCATGTAGGAGGAGAGCTTTGGGCTGCAGGTTCTACACTCCGTTTTCTTTTGGGCATGCTTGCTGTCGATGTCTACCATCACTGTTAAATGACAAATAAGAAATCACGAATGATGTTAAAAGTGCCTGTGAAAGGAGGCTCTGAGTTTTCAGTGAGGTAACAGAGGTTCTGAGTCATGTTCTACACTAGGGTACTTTTTAGCTGACTAAACCATGTTTAGTGGCATCAAAAGTGCTAATAGCTAAAACATCTAAATTCTTCCACACTAACGTTAGCTATCTAGGCCAATGAAACATTGTGCTAAGTTACTGTAGCTAGCTCAGCTGTCGTGCCTCTTTCTGGTTCAATTCATATACAGAAGTCAACAGATATGTCTCATGTTTGGCATTAACAAAAGTTTAAGTTACACCGACATTAGGAACATACTGTACATAGATGAGGCTAGCTTTAACGTTAGCTAACATGGTGCTAGCTGGCTCAGCTGTTATTCTGCCTGTTTATGATTTCATGCAGAAACTGAAGTCAAGAGTGTGAGTAACATTATAGTTAGCATCTTACCTGGCTAGATTGGAGGATGAATACCAAGAACAACACACAGATGGAATGGAAGACTGAACTTTCAACTGAGGTATTCAATAACATCAACGTTACCAATTGATACGAGCGCGCGACATTACCAATTGATACGAGCGCGCGAGCGCGCATGTTACATGGATGGAAATGTAAAATGGCAGCTATAGCAGCACTAATTTGGATCTCTAGTCTGTCATTTCTGCACTGTGATTGGATAACATAAAAAAATATGTTTGGGAGTTAACAGCAGGAGTTGGTAGATTTTACGTGGGCTGGGTGAGAAACCTTTAAATAAGCAAGTGAAAATCTCTCGCAATACAAAGTCAATGGTGGGAAGAAAAGTTGAGTGGTACCAATGTTACTGCCAATGTCCCGCCCCTATGCAAGACTCAGGAGCATCTTGTTGACATTTAACCTTGAAAATACCTGGGTTTAGACCCCTTATGTACCATGTTAAGTTATCTGCAGTATTAACGTATCCTTATCATTTGTAAAACTGATTATTTTGTAATTACAGCATTAATATGCATACTAGTATACCATAGACACATGTAATCATGTTATGAATAGTTCTATCATGATCTATGCCCTTCAAAACATGGGTCTAGACACCTTCATTTTTCAATTATCTGCAATATTGGCTGAGATATGTCAAAAATCGTTTTTTTGATAATGGCAGCAGTAATTTGCATAAAAATGGTATGTGGGACATTTTTTCAGCTTGGGGCCATAGCTAGTCATTTTCTACACATTTTTTCCAATCTAGAAACACTGATTAGAAGTATATCTCCGGGGGGTGCAGGGGGACCTAGTCTTCCTACTAGACTAATTGTTGTCCTTGATTATGATACAACTGCAATCCTTCTAACCCAGTTTTTAGGGTATTATCAGACACCTGAGAAATGTACAGTGTGGTTTCATGCATTGAAGTACAGTGTCATGAAAGGTCATACAATGCCCTAATTATTATATCTTTCTGTACTATTAATTACAAACAAATCTTGAAACTACTTACCTCCTAGTGTTTGATAAGTATAAACAACATACTTTGGTCTGGTTTCCTGACAGATGAGGGTTTCTCGGCATCCACCAATCAACTCATTTTCCATGTGACATTTTAAAATTTTCACTTGAAACACAGTCATGTTTCCAAGGAAGGAGATTAGCATCTTCAATTACTGAAGAGCCCTTTGTTTTATGAAAGTATGGTGGCCCGTTAGGCTCATTCTTCAAAGACAGCTATGGTGCAGGAAAAGGAATTGCATTTAAATGGTTAACTAGATACTGGTGCAAAGGGGTTAAATAATGGGCTTTGGCATGGGATATTGTATAAAGTAGAATAATTAACATCATTCATCCCTCACCTGAATGCATATATGTGTATATACGTATACGACGTACGAAATACAATTTTTGATTGCTTTATAAAGTATTTGAATTTTATGCAAAGGGCGAAAAGGGGTTAATATTGTCATACAAAGGGTTAAAAGAGGCATTTAGCTCTTATAGATTAATTAAGTAATTAAGATACCCTGGTTTGGTTTTCTTCCCTGCTTCAAAATCAACTTTGTAACATTATTCTAAAAATATCTCAAAATCCCCATTTTTTACCATTTTCTCAAAATTTGTCTCTGAAACAGGAGGGGTTAATACCGTAACGCTAATATATTTGTAAAGTTTCTTGATATTAGAAACTTCCTATATAGTCCCTCTAAAATATGAGTCAGTTTTCTTTTTTAAATCTCTTTACATTTTTTGATATTAACCCTTTTACTACAAGGGTACCCCCCATTTTCACTTCCCCTTCAACTTCGTGACCTTTTGACCTCTGATGACGTAATCGGTGACGTCATCAAAATTTGCATACCACCAATTTGTAGCCTGGCCCAAGACCTTTCTAATGATATCCAACACAATTAGTTTTATTAATAATAAATATTTTTTTAAAGCATTTTTATTTCACCTACCCCTAATTTTTGGCTCTAATCAAATCGGGACGCAAGTTCAGATTCGAGCCCATACCGTGAGTTCGCAAGAAGATCGGTCGAGTTAACAAGTCATTTCATGTGAGGAATGTATACACCTACCCAAAAACATATAAGAAAAAAGTACACCATGTTTGACCACCTCCTTCAGAATTTTGGGTCGATGGCTCCCCTACTAGTAGGTTAGAGCCGGAATTTGGCCAGGGTGCCGGGGATAACTCGCCAATCTTGTGAAGGACATCGTGGGATCTTTAACGTCCATCAACTAATGATGGCGGATGGGACGCCCAGTTTAACGTCCATCCTAGGGACGACACACACATCGATGCCTCACCCTGCCTGAGAAACACAGAAAGGAGGGTAGAGAGGATTACAGGAGTAAGGAGAGAAAACAGGTTGGGAGGAACTAGGGGTAAGAGGAGGGAAGGAGCGTATTGACGACTGTGGGGTAGTAGGTGCGTATAGGAAGTGGTCAAAGATTCTACCATTTTTGCATATATAAAAAATACATGGCCCCTCAAAAAATATTCATTAGGCATTTAGAATACATGCATTATGTTTCTACAACCTTAACATACATAAATACTCAGGTGAATAAGTCAAGCTCCAGTACCTGTTGGCCCTCCGCACCAGTCGTGGTGAGTTTCCCCATATCCTGCCGCCTCTGCCGCAAAAGACCCCGCAGCCATGATGCAAGGGCTATTAAGCCGGCTCCTGGACCTCCGCATGCAACCAGACCCCCAAACGTTGCCTAAAGAGGTGCACAATTGTAAACGATCAAGTCCAATCAAACACTGATCCAAAGGCAAAACCAAACGTACGGCTCGGTTCGACTACCCTCTCTCAATCATCATCCCCGGACTCACGCCGTGTTAATCACAAGTCGTTCCAAAATAAAATCATGAAAACTCTTTCCAATAATCTCTCGTTTGGGATCATTTACATGCTGTGTACGATTTACATATTATGCACACAAATTTATATATTATGTACACAGAAGATTGCAGGATATTTTGTCATACCCTTCCCTTTCCCTTTCCATTTCCTTCAATTCCCTGCCTTTTCTCTTCCACTCTCCTCACACCATCCCCTCACCCTCACTCATAAATGTTTATACATACATACATACATACATATATATATATATATATATATATATATATATATATATATATATATATATATATATATATATATATATATATATCTACATATATATATATATATATATATATATATATATATATATATATATATATATATATACATACATATATATATTATATATATATATTGTTGCGGATATGGGATTTGCATCCATCCATATCCGCTTGTAAATATTCCCCTATTTCCTCAATACTTCCCAACTCTCCCCAATCCCCCATTCCCTAGTCCCATTTTCTGTAAACAACACTCTGTAGACCCGACCTCCCCCTATTTCCCCTATTTCCCCCATTAAATGTCGCATCCAGGTTCACCGCATCTCATGTAAGACAACTATAGGACATCTTGCTAGTTATTCTTAGTCTATGTCAGTTAAGGATTCGTTTCCATTAATTCTGACCCTTCGTTGCACCAGAATGTGATTGTATGGCACCGTTAGGAAGTTTAGGACCTCCCAATACCTCCCCACAGCTCTTCCTCACAGTTCAACAACAACAACAACAACAACAACAACAACAACGAGCACAGGGAGTGCGCGTCCTCACTCCGGCTTGGTTGGTAGGGGTGGTGGGAGGGCACCAGGCCTTCCCAACGAGCCGCCATCGGACATGTGCTCGACGGGGTTACCAAACAGGGGCTCCCTGTCGGCTCCTCGTCAAGGGTGGCGCCCGGTAACCCCCACACCCAATGGAAGCGGCGGACCGGCCCCAGTGGGGCGGAACCAACCAGCCGAGGGCGTGTCACTCCCCGCTGAGCATGCGCAGTGAGAGGGAGGTGACGTCAGATGCGCGCTGAGCTTGGAGCAAGCAAGACCACCTCCGAGCGCTGTGAGACCTCCCTGAATCTTTTGAACCGTGCTTTATCCTGTCCCCGAGCCAAGGTGCACCTTGTGCCATCGACCGACCTGCCCATTCCCGCCATCAATCCCCGTGTGAGTCTACCTTGTCCGTTTGTCCGTGGTCTGTCCGGGAAATGATAAGATTGTATTTAAGTGCCCATCTCTTCTGTGTCTTTACCTCACTCTGCCTTGTAATCTACCCCCTTTTCTCCACCACTGTAATTATACCCTCCTCCGGAGGTCTTGAGAACTGTACCCCTTGCGTCGTTTCATCTATCCCAGTCGTCGTGTCCTTTCTATCATTGATTTGGCATAGCGCGATTTGGCCAACGTCTGGGTGAATCGGGTTTTAGTCAGGGAATAACTGTTCGGTCGCGGAGCCTCCGCTCGGCAAATATAACATCTTTAACCGCGGTCCGTAACAACTGGTGTCGGGGAGTGAGATACGAGGCCCGAACCCAATTTTTTAAAAAAACATCTAGACAAAATTTGGTCAAAATTATAAAGTACCGAAATTGCTTTTGTTTTACAAAAACCCAAATTTTGAAAGTGGCGCTATGGGAGATCAAGACGGCTGGGTTCCGGTCGAGGAGAGTGAGGCAGGGTCGATCCAGGACCAAATTGAGGGACATGAGGAGAGCGAAGCAGTGAGGGCGGCAGGTTCGCAAAATGGCGGCGCTAGGCATGGGGAAGAGGAGCGCGAACAACAGGTCGGCGCCGCGCAGGGGATTGCGGTAGCTGTACCCGTGCCGCCGATGGACATGCAAGTCCTCATGGCGCAAATAGGGGCCCTGTTGGCCCAGAATAGCGAACAATTGGAACAAAGAATGGGCAAGCAATTAAGGGAGGACATGGGGTCCAATAGCGAGAAATTGAGGGAGGACATGGGGTCCAATAGCGAGAAATTGAGGGAGGACATGGAGGCCCAGATCGGAGGGTTAGGGAGTAGAATAGAGGGATTAGGAAACAAATTTGAGGGACTAGACAACAAATTTAAGGGATTAGACAAGAAATTTGAGGGGTTAGACAATGGGATAGAAGGGGTGAAACATGGGTTAACGGGGGTGGAAAATAGAATGGCTGCCCAGGAGAATCAGATAGAGGGGGTGAAAAATGGGTTAATGGGGTTAGAAAATAGGATGGAAGACAAATTGCGGGAAATAGGGGAGCAATCTGCCCGGGAAATCGAACAGATGGGGAACCAGATAGAGGAGGTGAAAATCGGGTTAGAAAGTAAATTGGATGCTCAGAGGGATGAATTGGGACAGATGAGGGTGGCATCTACAAAAGAGATGGAGGAGATGAAAGGGGAGATCAGAAGAGGTGTGAGTGAGGAGGTCGGAGGAGTGCGCGAGGAGGTGAGGCACTGTGAGGAGCGCATGGAGAAGGAGGTGAGAAAGGGGACTGTAAAATTGCAAGGTGGTATAGAGGAGTTGACGCTGGGAGTAGAACAGCTGACAGTGGGACAAAAGGAGTTGGGGGACCAGGTAAAGAAGAACACAGCGGTAATAGAGGGTTTAAAATCGACACAGGAGATGAAAAAGGACGTAGGGGTAATTAAAAAAGAGTGTCAGACGGTACATGAGGACCTGACGAGGAAAATGAACAAGGTGGTAGAGGTGATGGAGGTTAAGGACCGGCAGGTGAGGACGCACATAGAAACGGTCAAGGTAGCCTTAGAGGACGAACTTGAGGAGACGCACCGGGAAATAAAAGAGGTGAAGCAGAAATTAGAAGAAGTGGAAGAAGGGGTGAGCGAAATTAAGAAGCAACGGAGAGGGGATAAGAAAGAGATAAAAGAGGAAGTAAAAGAATTGGTCCAAAGTCTGTGTTCGGATCGTGATGATGTGCTCATTAACCGGATGAGGGATTCGCAGGTGATGGAGGAGAAGCGAAGAGAAAGAGGACCCGGTGTAAGTGGTGACCAATATGGTCGTGCGTATGATGCGCCAGGTGATTTAATGAGCTTGGGGGTCGAGATGGACCCGGGTGTTCGTGAGAGGCCGTTGGTGAAGTGTGCGACAGGTCTGGTGTGCGAAAAAGGAGGTGTGCGAGAAAGTCCGACTCTGGGGTGTGTGAGGAAAAAGTGCGCGCCAAGGAGTGAGTGTGCTGTCGAGAGTGAGTCGGTCGTAGCGCGTGTGCGAGGGAGCACATGGAAGCGCGTAGTGAGGAGTGTTACAGAGGATGTAACGGAAGAATGCACGCCTGTGGTGAGTGTTACAGAGGGTGTAACGGGAGAGTGTGCACGAGAGTGTGCGCGAGAAAGGTGTGTAACGGACAGGTGCATGGGGAAAGAGTGCGCTGTCAAGAGTGAGGGAGAATGCACGCCTGTGGTGAGTGTTACAGAGGGTGTAACGGGAGAGTGTGCGCAAGAGTGTGCGTGAGAAAGGTGTGTAACGGACAGGTGCATGAGGAAAGAGTGCGCTGTCGAGAGTAAGGGTGAGTGTGCTGTCCAGAGTGGAGGTGAGAGTAGTAAGAGTGACACGGAGCGTGAGTTGGTTGTGGCAGGTGAGAGAGGATGTACACCTGGAATGGAAGGATGCACACCTGGAATGGTAGAGCGTGTGTGGGAATGCACACTTGAGTTGGTAGTGAGGCACGTGGTTGGGTGTGCGAGTGAGAGCACACCTGTGATTGTCACAGAGGAGGTGACCGAGGAGGGGGCGCAAAGAGGTGTGTTGGTGAGGTGTGCGAACGGTGTGCCAAAGTGTTCGGTGGTCAGGTGTGTGACCAAGTCTGTGAGCGGAATGAGTGTACCTGGGTGTGTAAGAGAAGGTGCAATGACCAAGAGCAGGGAGACGGCTGGATGTATGAGCAAGAAAGGGGTAGCGTATGCGTGTAAGCATGCAGGTGAGGCATCGACGGTAACCGGGTTAGAGGTTAGAACGACTTATAGCCGAATCGGGCCCTCGGTGCGCGTCGGGCAGCTTCGCGTGCCGCGAGGACCAGCGGGGATCCGAACCACGGCGGTTTCGAAAGAACCGCCGTACGCGATCCACGCCGGGCCGCGCTTTGAACGGCCGCGTCCGTGCTCCATTAAGCGGAGCGGGCAGCTCGATAGGAAGGGTCGTCATGGCGACCCCTTTTTGTTGAGGCGTTCCGGCAGGTCGAGATCGGGCCATGGGATGGCTCCGTGCCGAGGTGGTGCGTGGGATCTCGGCCCGGGTAAGCGTCCTTCCCTGCACCGAGTGTCGGACGCATCCAGCCGCCGGCACCAAAGAACCCGCATTCATTGCTCGGCTGTACGAAGCCGAGCTTTAGAAGTGAATTGGCGCACCGAGAGGATCTAGTAAGTAGACGGGTGATGAGGTTAGTGTTTTGGACCCAAAATTAGAAAAAGGCAAAAAATTTGATGATTGGCAAAGGATTGGCAGTAATGATTGGCAGATGATGGGTAGTGATTGGCAAATTTTTGATTTGTTGAAATTTGATGTGCAAAATTGGTAGTGGGAGATGCCCGATGTGGTGGGATGGCAACTCTGTCATCCCTCACAAATGGGGGCAAATGCGCTATAGTTTATGGGGTGGCTATGACAACCGAGCCAGGGAGGGCTTGGTTATATTGATAGGGACTAGAGAGATGACCTTAGGTAACGTTAAGATTAGTTAGTGACTGGTACCTGTAGTGGGGACGTAGTAGCTTAGTGTTTGATAATGACGTGGGAGCGCTGAGTGTAAGGGACGACTGGGAAGCGTAAGTTCCAGAGGGGAGTAGTTAGATGAGATGATGCAGTATGAATGGAAGTGCTGGTGAGCAGCTTCAAATGAGGCATCGGTGAGGCAATGCTCCGAGGTGTGTGAGTGTACAAGTGATGAATGAGAGCATTGCGGATGAGTGTCATGGTGAGTAGTGAGTGTTGTGGATCAGCGCGAATGCGCTTGGGGGAGAGAAGGGTGCAGGCGGCACCAAGTATGAGAGCACAGGTGTGCAAGTACAGGTGTGTGGAATATATGGAGCAGAGAATGAGTGGTGTGGAGAGAGTTGGAGTAAGTGGTATGGAGTGGTGTGCGTGGTGCGAAGGTGTGGATGGGGGAAGAGTGGACCCCCATCACGGATACCCGGGGCGGGTAGTGTAAGTGTTAGGTAGAGGGTATAGGTAAATTGTGGTTGGATATTGGCATCTGTGGTGCGGGTGGAAGAATGATGATTGGATGGGTGCATTAGTGTTATGGAAATGGCTGGGCGTGTAGCCTGTTAGTGTGTGTAGTTGGTTTGGGCACTCCACCACTGTGAGGATGTCGGCCAGGTGAGGCCGCAGGTGGGCTCTGGGAGCCGGTAGTAGTTGTTGTGGATGGGGCCCGAGGATCCGGAGGACGGACCCGGGTAGCCCAGTGCCAGAGGGCACCGAGTGGGGTGACAGAGCCAGGAGGGGCCTTCCCCAGTTAGTTAGGTTAGGGTGAGGAGCTAGGTAAGCTCGGGTGGCAACTGCAGTGGTGGAGGTGTGCAGGTGGGTAGACCTGCTGGGAGAGCTACACGTCGCAGCCCAGAAATTGTGCAAGGGCACCGGGAGATGAATCGGGGGAGTGAGACCCCAAATTGAGAAGCACCACAGTTTGGTCAATGGGAATTGGTTTTTAGAACCCATAGTGTAAGTTGGCCAATGGATTGGCAGGGAAAGACCCCGGGTAGTGTAAAGTGTGTTAATGTCATTTAGGAAACTAGGGCATGCCCGTACTATATCTATATCTAAAATTATATCCCCCCCCTCTATTTACATGAAATGGTTTGGTCCAAAGCGAACGGCTTGCGAGTACGGTGACAATCCCCCCCCTCTATTTACATGAAATGGTTTGGTCCAAAGCGAACGGCTTCGGAGTTTGGTAAAGAAATCGCCATAGTGTGCCCAAACGCGCAGGAAAGCGAAAGAATCGCAAATTTAAGGAAATGCCCGTACTTCCGTAAGGAAGAGAAAAGAAATGAAAAGGAAAAACATTCCAAACCGCGAGGGAAAACAACACGGCACGTCGACACAACAACGTGTCCTGTGATTGGCCGTACGTCGCTGCCAGTAGCTGCCCCCAAAAAAAAGCTTTCACCGTCCGGCGACTGAATTTAAGGGGAAAAATAAAACGCTCTTCGCTTAAAACAACGCCCTTCGCTCTGACTGAATTGGGACAATGTTTTTATGTTTTTAATTGAATTACTATCCGTAATGGCGCACGCTCTCACGGGAGCTCCGGAAGGTCGTATATCGCAGTTACGATGAATCGCAAATTAGTTTTTATTAGTTTTAAAACATAGTTTAACGCCAACATAGCGCCAACATAGTTTGCAAACGTGAAATAAATGAATACGCTCTCAAATGTGCCGTCCGAGGCAGAGTCTGTTCGCCACGTTCGGCACACGTGATAGCTCGCTGCTCTCTGATTGGTTGAATCGTTTTTTGGACATAGCTCGGTAACTGCTTGTCCGATTAATTTCAAACCTTGAAAAGGCACATCCTCGGGTCCCCAGCAATATACCTGGCAAGTTTCAAGTATATCGGACCGGTAGTTGTCGAGAAACAGCGGTCACAGACAAACATACATACAAACATACAAACATACAAACATACAAACATACAAACATACAAACATACACACAGAGATTGCTGGAATTATAGATAGATAGTTAGGATTGATGAACCTGTCGCACCATACGCAGCCACTTACCTGAGGTGATGATGATGACTCCACACCTGTGTTTTCTTTGTTTTGTGTTGCAGGAAATGAGAATTGCTGTTTGGATTTGTGAGACGCATCACGACGTGGATGAGACATTGGGGTGATTCCATCTCTCCCTCCTTAGGAGGGACTGATGATGAATTGGTGATGGCAAATTTTGATGTTGAGTTGGAGATGGCAAATTTTGATGAGAGTTGGAAATGGCAAATTTGATTGGTTAGGAGGGAGAGAAGACGAATTTGGTTTATGGGAGGAACGGGGAAGACAGTAGGGACGTTTGTTGATGTGTAAAGTAGATGTTTATGGGTAGTGTTGTGTTTTGTGGATACAGTAAGGGGTAAGGGAGGGGCAATGTAGGTTACCTGGTTGGGGGGGGGGGGCGTACGGTAGGAACGTACCTGTCTCACCTGGTTCCCATGTGCCCCCAGTGTGCATTACCTTGTATTGCGTGCACTTTTGCGCCCTTACCACCTTACTCACTTGTCTTCTTTTGTCTCCCACCTCCGAGGATCTGGCTTTGGGGCAGAGAGAGAGGAGAGAGAGGTGCTGGCTCCGCAGTTGTGGGCCTGTACTTCCGCTGCTTGCTGCCTGGATCGATACACCATATGGACCGCAATTTTTGTGGCCGCCCACAATGGACCGCAGTTCTTTTGCGGTCAAGCACCACCCGTGGATGGACCTGGGTCAACGTGGCACCTATGCCATACAGGTGAACCACTTTTAGTTGGCCCCCTGACGGCCACAATTAAGAAATGGATGCGGTTGGCACCTTTCTTTATTTCTAAAGAAGCCAGAAGGCCAAGTGCACTCCATGAAGGCAAGACCAGCGGCAGAACATCGGCCGGCTGCGACACCACCGGTGACCATGGACACTTGATGGTGCATTGTTATTGAACACTTTATTGGTGCACCGGATGTTGCTGACTGTGCATTATGGGGTGGTGCTTTTGGTGCTTGGACGGGGTGCTCTGCACATTATTAAAGGCCGTAGGGCCACAGGGCACTCGTGGGTTGGTGTATCGATGCTGGCATGCGTGCTCTCCCTATGCATAACATCTGCATGTGTTCCTCAAAGAACAGGTCCTGGATCGTAGTGTAAATATCAGTGTAGTCTTGTATAAATGATGCTCCCTACCGGCTGTATGTTTAGTTTGAGGATGCTTTCCGCGATTCGGTTATCCTGTGGGTCTGTTTCTGTTAGGAGAAGGGTGCAACGTCGCAGGGGGACATATTTACTCATTTGTGAACATCTGTAAAACTGTCGCACTCAGGGTTGAGTTAATAGTAGAGGGAACTACATCTGAGTGCCACACTAAAGTAGGTAAAAATTTATCGGGTCGGGCCGCCCCGAGGTCGAGAAGGGTGCAGTGTTGCGGATATGGGATTTGCATCCATCCATATCCGCTTGTAAATATTCCCCTATTTCCTCAATACTTCCCAACTCTCCCCAATCCCCCATTCCCTAGTCCCATTTTCTGTAAACAACACTCTGTAGACCCGACCTCCCCCTATTTCCCCCATTAAATGTCGCATCCAGGTTCACCGCATCTCATGTAAGACAACTATAGGACATCTTGCTAGTTATTCTTAGTCTATGTCAGTTAAGGATTCGTTTCCATTAATTCTGACCCTTCGTTGCACCAGAATGTGATTGTATGGCACCGTTAGGAAGTTTAGGACCTCCCAATACCTCCCCGCAGCTCTTCCTTACAGTTCAACAACAACAACAACAACAACAACAACAACAACGAGCGCAGGGAGTGCGCGTCCTCACTCCGGCTTGGTTGGTAGGGGTGGTGGGAGGGCACCAGGCCTTCCCAACGAGCCGCCATCGGACATGTGCTCGACGGGGTTACCAAACAGGGGCTCCCTGTCGGCTCCTCGTCAAGGGCGGAGCCCGGTAACCCCCGCACCCAATGGAAGCGGCGGACCGGCCCCAGTGGGGTGGAACCAACCAGCCGAGGGCGTGTCACTCCCCGCTGAGCATGTGCAGTGAGAGGGAGGTGACGTCAGATGCGCGCTGAGCTTGGAGCAAGCAAGACCACCTCCGAGCGCTGTGAGACCTCCCTGCATCTTTTGAACCGTGCTTTATCCTGTCTCCGAGCCAAGGTGCACCTTGTGCCATCGACCGACCTGCCCATTCCCGCCATCAATCCCCGTGTGAGTCTACCTTGTCCATTTGTCCGTGGTCTGTCCGGGAAAGATAAGATTGTATTTAAGTGCCCATCTCTTCTGTGTCTTTACCTCACTCTGCCTTGTAATCTACCCCCTTTTCTCCACCACTGTAATTATACCCTCCTCCGGAGGTCTTGAGAGCTGTACCCCTTGCGTCGTTTCATCTATCCCAGTCGTCGTGTCCTTTCTATCATTGATTTGGCATAGCGCGATTTGGCCAACGTCTGGGTGAATCGGGTTTTAGTTGGGGAATAACTGTTCGGTTCGCGGAGCCTCCGCTCGGCAAATATAACATCTTTAACCGCGGTCCGTAACAATATATATATATATATATATATATATATATATATATATATATATATATATATATATATATATATATATATATATATATATATATATATATATACTGTATATATATATATATATATAAACATTAAATTGAATTGCAATGAAATTGTTCCTTGATCATCAACCAACGTCTGCAGACAAACAGATAAACTGACAGACAGATTGAACCAATTGCTTAACCCCGCTTTGTGCTACGTGCACAGAGTAAATATAAAATATGTAAAAAGCTTTCAGAAACATTGGAATCTCCCGTGATGAAGCAGATTCTGAGGGCCTTTCACTCACCCACCGCAGGCAGGTTGGTGGTCTTTCTGTCTTCTACCGACTCCTCTCCGGCCTTGCTCCCCCAGTTCTCTCTGTGCTCTGTCCCCCAAATATTCATACAGGTCGCACAAGATCTGCCAGCAACCCTCTTATGGTCAAACTGCAAAAATCAAGACTCTCTGCTCACCTTCACTCCTTCATTCCTCTTTTCTCCTGCCTCTGGAACAAACTCCCTCACTCTCTTCAATCCCACTCCTCCCTCCAGGTCTTTAAAACAGCTGTTCACCACCATCTCTTATCTTCTCCCATCCAAAACCTTGATCTTTTCTACCCCCATTAATACACCCCAAATCCACCTCTTTCAGTCTCCAACTTCATTCCTGAAGTTCCTAGTAGTGTTCATTTGCTTTAAACTGTGTACCACCTCCCCTCCTTCCCCAACCCTCTCCCTTCCACAGATCTACCGACGTCCCTGTTCTCTACTGTTGTTGTGCTTGTGTGCTTTCCTCTCTCTCCCCTGCCTTTATTGTATGTTTTATGTGTCCGTGCATGTTTTCATGTTTAATGTGTTAGCTCTTACACGAGCCTCGACTCTGTATACAAAAAAGAAAAGAAACAAAAGAGGTCCGAAGATAAATAAAACTATTAATCAACAGGATGTTGGCCAAAGTAACTCAAAGCATTATCATGTTATCTTATGACAGCAACAATGTTCTTCATCGACATGAACCTCTCCGCCTCTATGGCCATTTTCATATTTTTGAACACTTTAAATTTAAAACATGAATCAGGACACGAATTGCAGTTTAGCAAAACTTTGCCTCTCAATTTGGCAAATGAAAATGACATGACAAAATGACAAAAAAATGACACAATAGATGGATGTAAATTTGGATTCCCTGAAAATGACCTGACAAAATGACAAAAAAATGACAATAGATGGATGTAAATTTGGATTCCCTGAAAATGACTAGACAAAATGACAAAAAATGACACAATAGATGGATGTAAATTTGGATTCCCTGAAAATGACATGACAAAATGACAAAAAACAATAAAATGACAATTAAAAAAAAAAAAAAAAACACCTTTCGAGGCCATTTTTCCCCGCAAGCGGGGGTTGGCCTTTTTCGGGGACCGTGGTTGTTGTTGTTTTTTGGTCCCCTTTTTGAAGCAATGTTTTACAGCCGGATGCCCTTCCTGCTGCCAACCCTTTTTGTCGCCTTTTTACGACAAACAGGGAATTACCAGTGAACTGGTACTCAATTTGCCGACCTTGGAAGGATGACAGGCTGAGTCAACCCCCCTGGCGTTAATTCAGCGATCGACCGGGATTCGAACCCAGGATCCTAGGGATCCTAAGCTGGCACCCTAGCCGCTAGCCCAACACCAGGGATAAATGACACAATATCAATGATCAATGATCTCTCTGACTCTCTCGAAAATCCTCTCTATCTCTTTGCTGATGACTCCACTCTCTGCCGCTCCATTCCTCTTCCCTCAGATCGGCAGTCTGCTGCCTCCTCACTCTCTGAAGACCTGGACAAAATCACAGACTGGTCAAACAAGTGGAACATGTCTTTCAATCCTGACAAATCTCACACTCTTACTATGTCTCTCCGAAAAGATCGACTGGACAACCCTCCCATCTACTTTCTCAACAATCCTCTCCAAGAAGTTCTGTCGCTCAAGATTTTGGGTCTCACTATCTGCCATGATCTTTATTGGGAAAACCACATTTCCAAGCTGGCCTCCAAAGCCAGTCGCCGACTGGGCATCCTCCGTCGTGCGAAGTCCTTCCTCGGCACACCTGAGCTCCTCACCACATACAAGGCTTTCATCCGCAGCTCAATGGAATACTGTTCTCCCCTATGGGCCGGTGCTCCTGCCTCACACCTAGCTCGGCTTCACGCTGTTGAAACCAAAGCTTTCAGAATTATTGGAATCTCCCGCGATGAAGCTATCTCTGAGGGCCTTTCACTCACTCACCGCAGGCAGGTAGGTGGTCTTTCTGTCTTCTACCGACTCCTCTCCGGCCTTGCACCCCCAGCTCTCTCTGTGCTCTGTCCCCCAAATATTCCTACAGGTCGCACAAGATCTGCCAGCAACCCTCTGATGGTTAAACTGCCGAAATCTCGGCTCTCCGCTCACCTTCACTCTTTGATTCCTCTTTTCTCCCGCCTCTGGAACAAACTCCCTCACTCCCTTCAATCCCACTCCTCCCTCCAGGTCTTTAAAACAGCTGTTCACCACCATCTCTTATCTTCCCCCATCCAAAACCTTGATCTTTTCTACCCCCGCTAATTCACCCCAGATCCACCTTGTTTGAAATTCCAACTTCTTTCCTGGAAGTCCTGGCAGTGTCCATATGTTTTATACCTCTCCCACTGCCCCCTTCCCACGCCCCCCCCCCCCCCCAAAGCCCTCGCCCTCTCTCAGATCTCTCGATGTCTCCATGTCTCTCGGTCCCTGCTCTCAAATGTTGTGTTTGTGTCCTTCCCCCTCTCTCCCCATCTTGTCTACCGCTCCCTATGTTATATGTTTTATGTGTCGGTTTGTCTTTCTGTGTGATTAATGTTCGCTCTTTCACGAGCCTCGATATTGTATACAAAAAAAAAAAAAAAAAAAAAAAAAAAAAAATAGATGGATGTAAATTTGGATTCCCTGAAAATGACATGACAAAATGACCAAAAATGACACAATAGATGGATGTAAATTTGGGTTCCCTGAAAATGACATGACAAAATGACAAAACAAATGACACAATAGATGGATGAAAAAAACACAATAGTTAAAAACTCACAATTCTCTGAAACAAAACTTTCCAAGCTCAGAAATCAAGAAGGGATTAAAAATCAATACCAGTGAAGAAAACTTAGGCAGAGAAGACTTGGTTGGTACTTGGCAACGAAGGTCAAAAGGTGAAGCTTTGACCAAAGCAATAAAGCTCGTGGTAGAAGGAAGAAAACCAAGAGGATAAACTAAAAAGTCTTGGATTGAAAATGTCAAGAAAGATATAGAATGTTTGGGTTTGCGTGAAACTGATGCAATGGATAAATCCGTGTATATCAGAGGACCCCATAATTCGACCCCCTGAAAAAGGTGGAAATGGTGGTTGATGTTGTTGTCTGATAATGTTCTTGCCATTAATAGATAGCACACTGGTGTCGACTAATGAATTTGTCCTACATATATTTAAGTGAGAGCTCCTCCATGAGACTTAGATCACTGTATTTTTTAAAGGCCATGCCAGACAGAAATACCAGACTTGGCAGGTCATAACCCCAACTCGTGCCAGATGGGACACAAACTGAGAAGAACCCACAATATATTATATGCAGCCGACATGCGAGACCAATCTGGCACAGATCTTAGTGAGAAAAAGATCCACGTGCTATAGAAAAAGTCCCACGTGGCAAACAGAAAAAGATCCACGTGACATCGCCGGCAATCAAATCCAGAATCACTGCATTTCACTTAAAATGTGACATCGCAAGCAATCAAATCCAGAATCACTGCATTTCACTTAAAAACGTGACATCGCCGGCAATCAAATACAGAATCACTGCCTTTCACTGAAAAACGTAACATCGCCGGCAATCAAATACAGAATCACCGTGTTACACTTATAAATGTGGCATCACCGGCTATCAAATCCAGAATCACCGCATTTCACTTAAAAACGTGACATTGCCAGCAATCAAATCCAGAATCACTGCATTTCACTGATAAATGTGACATCGCCAGCAATCAAATCCAGAATCACCGCAATTCACATAAAAAGGTGACATCACCGGCAATCAAATCAAGAATAACCGCATTTCACTGAAAAACATCACATCGCCAGCAATCAAATCCAGAATCACCGCATTTCATTTAAAAATGTCACATCGCCGGCAATCAAATCCAGAAACACTGCGTTTCACTTAAAAATGTCACATCGCCAGCAATAAAATCCAGAATCATTGCATTTCACATAAAAATGTGACATCACCGGCAATCAAATCCAGAATCACTGCGTTTCACTGAAAAATGTGACATCATTGGCAATCAAATCCAGAATCACCGTGTTTCACTTAAAAACGCCACATCGCCAGCAATAAAATCCAGAATCACCATGTTTCACTTAAAAATGTGACATCGCCGGCAATCAAATCCAGAATCACCGCGTTTCACTTAAAAACATCACATTGCCGGCAATCAAATCCAGAATCACCGTGTTACACTTATAAATGTGGCATCACCGGCTATCAAATCCAGAATCATTGCATTTCATTTAAAAATGCGACATCGCCGGCAATCAAATCCAGAATCACTGCATTTCATTTAAAAATGTGACATCGCCGGCAATCAAATCCAGAATCACTGCATTTCACTGAAAAACGTGACATCGCCGGCAATCAAATCCAGAATCACTGCGTTTCACTTAAAAATGTGACATCGCCGGCAATCAAATCCCGAATCACTGTGTTTCACTTAAAAATGTGACATAGTTGGCAATCAAATCCAGAGTCACCGCGTTTCGCTTAAAAACGCCACATCGCCAGCAATAAAATCCAGAATCACTGCGTTTCACTTAAAAATGTGACATCGCCGGCAATCAAATCCAGAATCACCGCGTTTCACTTAAAAATGTGACCGCCGGCAATCAAATCTAGAATCACCGCGTTTCACTTTAAAATGTGACATCACTGGCAATCAAATCCAGAATCACCGCGTTTCACTTAAAAACGTGACATCACCAGCAATCAAATCCAGAATCACTGTGTTTCACTTAAAAATGTGACCGCCGGCAATCAAATCCAGAATCACCGCGTTTCACTTAAAAAGGTGACATCGCCGGCAATCAAATCCAGAATCACCGCATTTCACTGAAAAACGTCACATCACCGGCAATCAAATCCAGAATCACCGCATTTCATTTAAAAATGTCAAATCGCCCGCAATCAAATCGAGAATCACTGCATTTCATTTAAAAATGTGACATCATCAGCAATCAAATCCAGAATCACTGCATTTCACTTAAAAATGTGACATCGCCAGCAATCAAATCCAGAATCACTGCATTTCATTTAAAAATGTGACATCACCGGCAATCAAATCCAGAATCACCGCGGTTCACTGAAAAACGTGCCATCGCCGGCAATCAAATCCAGAATCACCGCATTTCATTTAAAAATGTCACATCGCCGGAAATCAAATCCAGAATCACTGCGTTTCACGTAAAAATGTGACATCGTTGGCAATCAAATCCAAAATCCCCACGTTTCACTTAAAAACGCCACATCGCCAGCAATAAAATCTAGAATCACCGCGTTTCACTTAAAATGTGACATCGCCGGCAATCAAATCCAGAATCACCGTGTTTCACTTAAAAATTTGACCGCCGGCAATCAAATCCAGAATCACCGCATTTCACTTAAAAACGTCACATTGCCGGCAATCCAATCCAGAATCACCGCGTTTCACTTAAAAATGTGACATCACCGACAATCAAATCCAGAATCACCGCATTTCACTTAAAAATGTCACATCGCCGGCAATCAAATCCAGAATCACCGCGTTTCACTGAAAAACGTGACATCGCCGGCAATCAAATCCAAAGACTAAGAAAGCTCACTGGTGAACATGGCATCAAATGAGCAATTGTGCTTTCCCCAAAATTACATGCAAAATAAAACAACTTGTGCCAATGTCCCAATGATGGCAGCACTCGGGGCCCCACACTCACCGGTGAATACTGTAGACCTTTCCCTGATCTCTCGCAGTCTGAAAGACGCTCCAAACTTTGTTCCGACTTTTCACTGTTGACGCTGCGGCTGTTGATTCCGTTGGTTCGTACGTTCTGCTGTTCCAGTAGTCAATGGGACAATAACCAAAGAAAAAAAAAAACAAAGGAAATAGAAGAACAAGAACAAGAAAAATAAATAGGAGAAGAGGGGAAGGGGGACACAGAAAGAAACCAAAACTGAACTCAAATTATGTAAAAACAAAATAAAAGCACAGTAAATGGGAGACAAAATTGCAAGCAAACACTGGGGTAAGGGGTGAAAAAAGGGGGTGTGGCTGGGGTTTGGGGAGGGCGTGGCCAGATGACAGAATACAGTGGGAATGACAAATACAGAGCAGAAATAAAGATCGATGGTGACTATCGAAGATGAGGAAGAATGACAAGATGGGATGTTGAAGGTTTGGGGGACGGAGTGGCAAAGGGTCAAGGGAGGAAGAGGGAATTGTGGGTAAAAAAACAACTTGAGGATTGGGGCTGGGGGAGTGGGTTAGCAAAAGCAATGTCAAGACTACAGCACAAAAAAAAGAATGAAGATGAACAGAAGTTTGAAAATGGTCGCGTAAGAAAGAGAAGAGAAGAGAACAAGAATAAGCATGAGCAAGATGAAGGGCTGGAAGATTTGAAAAGAGAGCTGTGGGAGACAGTGGGTTGGGGGGAGGAAAGAAAAAGAGAGCGAGCAGAGGAGAGGGAAAGAGGGAGGAAAAAAAAGAGGTAGAAACTGGTTATGGGAGGCAGTGAGGGTGAGCTGGGCAGCAGCTGTGAAGGAACGAAAGGTGAGGAAAAGCAGTCGAGATGGCATGAAGCCTCATGTATTAGACTAGAAATCGGTTTAGGGCCATCTATTTATTACACACACCAATTGTTCAAGTAATCACTACCCAACCCCCATTTTAATTCCCCCAATTTAACCTTGCACCACCTCCCATTCATGCGTACATAATAAATAGATGGCTGGAATAGAAGCCTGCTAACAGGGGTTCATGAAACTACACATGTGCTGCTAAATAAAACGTGCAAAGGGACTAGTCTCAATACGTAATGGTATATCGACTCAGGTACATTTTTTAACAGTTAAACATTCAAAGGTACTTCAAGTTTTATTATACCTGGCATGTTGCTTCATCTATGATTGATTGGTAAGTGTATTTAATTTGGAACAAAGAGCACCATCAGTAATGTATGGTCACACATGAGTTATAGCAAATTGCCTTAAATTCTAACAACCACACCGATCACGACAAAATTTCAGCTGTGGTGGCTGTTTCATTTGGTGTTTTAAAGGAACCATTGAGAGAATAATTGGTGGCGGCCTCCACTCCGCATAGAAGATTGCGTCCTGTAACTTAGGTTGCTCGTCCTAATTAGATTGAGTCACCTGACACGTATCGGCGTGACGCTGGGCTGTTTTGGACACCCAACCTGTACGGTAACAGGCATTTAGACGCATATCCAAGAGAGGAGCTTCCAAAACTATCGACCATCAGGGTCACTTTGAGACGACCCACCAGATTCAAACTGAGCAACTGGGACGAGACTGACTACCATTATATACTAGTGGGGTCACCCGTGGGAATCCCACGGGCATGGACGTGTGTGACATTTGGACATCTTCATTTCAATGCTAACCCTAACACAGTACCAGAAGACATGTTTGGCGAAAACCAAATACAGCATTTGACCACAAGAACCTGATACCAACTGTAAAGCATGGTGGTGGAAATATTATGGTTTGGGGCAGCTTTGCTGCATCAGGGCCTGGGCAGCTCACCATCATATAATCCACTATGAATTCTTCATTGTACCAGAGGGGGCTTGAGGATAATGTGAGGCCATCTTTCGGAAAGCTGAAGCTCAACCGAAGGTGGACCTTAAACATGACAATGACCCTAAGCATACCAGTAAATCCACAAAAGAATGGCTGAAAAGAAAGAAATGGAGGGTTCTGGAATGGCAAAGTCAAAGCCTGGATCTAAATCCCATCGAGATGTTGTGGGGGGATTTGAAACGAGCTGTGCATGCAAGAAACCTAGGTGCCTGGTGTTGGTGCAAGCCTGGTGTTGGGCTAGCGGCTAGGGTGCCAGCTTAGGATCCTAGGATCCTGGGTTCGAATCCCGGTCGATCGCTGAATTAACGCCAGGGGGGTTGACTCAGCCTGTCATCCTTCCGAGGTCGGTAAATTGAGTACCAGTTCACTGGTAAATCCCTGTTTGTCGTAAAAAGGTGACAAAAAGGGTTGGCGGCAGGAAGGGCATCCGGCCGTAAAACATTGCTTCAAAAAGGGGACCAAAAAACAACAACAACCACGGTCCCCAAAAAAGGCCAACCCCCGCTTGCGGGGAAAAATGGCCTCTAAAGGTGTTTTTTTTTTTTTGTGTGTGCATGCAAGAAACCCCTTAAACATCACACAGTTGAAAAAATTCTGCATGGAGGAGTGGGCAAAAATTTCTCCCAATCGATGTCAGAGACTGGTAGACAGTTATAAGAAACGCCTACTTGAGGTTGTTTCTGCCAAAGGGGGCAATACCACCTATTAGAGCCAAGGGTTTACTTACTTTTTCCACATGCGAAATTTGCATTTATGTTTATTTAAATTATACAATGGACTACAAAATGTAAATGTTCCATGATATTTGTTATATTATATCACCTTTATCTATCAATATTGTTGAAATGAAGATCAAATAGCTGTATGTTGAAATATGTTGAAAAAGTCAAAACTTTACATGGGATGTACTTACTTTTTCACGTGACTGTTTATAGATTTTAAGAAACAGGAAGTAAACAGGAAGAAACAGGAATGTATAAATATATATGGGTATATACACTTTATATATATATAGATTTATTTATTTATTCTTTTTACGGTGTAGCCCATAGGGCAAAGCTGTCTAGAACAGTGTTTGTCTGTCCGTATGTATGTCCCTCACATACGTAAACCAATCAGAGCTGAGGATCTGGTCACATGACAAGGGTCATGTGATGTGATTACATCTGTGATGTCATTACGGCATACGACAGCTGACTCCATGCACCACCATTTTGATTTATATGCCATTCAGGCCGAACATATCGTCGAACCACTCATATATCACAATCGCCATGATCTACCTTTAAGTTTTTCATTCAGTGTGAAAGACAAACAACCGATTTTTAAAATGACCATTAAATATTGAAAGCATCGGCGTTACAGGTCTTCCAACGACATGGTATGTATAGGCGTTCGCTTCATTCATGCTTCACCTTCAGGCCGCTTCGGACAAATTAGCCCAAGTTTCTTAATACAGTAGTATCGTTTTCGTAACAATAATAGTCATAATACTCATATAGTAAATATAATCGCAACACTGCAATCCCTTTGTCGGGACTGCAAGGTTGATGGATTTAAGCGGTGTATGGTTGGTTCATTGTTGACTCGAAACATATAGAATAAACTAGTGTCTCAATACAATCTCTTCATTTCCATGGTGACGGACAGATTAGAGACTTGCAGTACTTCAAAATAATTAAATATTTACATAATTTGCTAACTGGTATCTCCACCAAGTCTTACTATCCTCTTCAACGAAAGTATCAAACAAGCCCGGCTAGGCCGCTGTTAGACTTTCGGTCTTGTTTTACAAACAATGTTGTGACCAGTACATTATCAATCCTTCACTACCCTCAACCCAAGACGGTAGGGCACTTTTAAAGAGAGAATTGAAAGCAAATCCTTCAAACAGGTTTTAGAAGACAATGGTGTACAAAAAACAATCTCTCCAATAGAAAACCAATTTTTACAATGCATTTTAAAACGAGTAGCTCTGAAACTGAAAACCTGCAAAAACTAGCTCTGACACTAGTTACTAAAATTAGTGTTGCGGGTTCCTGTTTCCATTATTTGGCTTTTGATGACCTTAGCGAAAAAACAGTGTTTGGTCACTGCCGTGTAAGCTTTTGACGTCTCCATAATCGACCTCTCGATCACATTCATCTTTAGTAAAGTCGTTTCTCAAGTCTCAATAAATTTATAGTCTTAAGAAGTAGGACCTTGCCTTTTTCCTCATTCATGATGCGTTTTTTATTCAAAACCTATGGCCTCGTGAAAGAGCAAGATGACAGATGGCAAAAAGGGTAACATAAAGACGGTGGAGTGGTGGGGACACAAGCAGGTAGACAAAAGGTTGAAATTTCGCCTACGTTATTCAAAGCCGAGATTCCAGGAAAAGTCACAAAACTGCGCGTTAATGAAAACATCCATAAACTAAAGCCCTCCCCACCATCTCTGCATTGGGTTTGCCTGCAACTCTCTTATGTCTTGTCTACCTCTATCTGTTGTCTATCTCATGTGGTATGTCAAAAGGCCCAGGTGAGGATGTAGATAATTAATGAGCTCTGTTCGTTGGTTTCGCTAGAGCGTATGCTCAGTATTGAGGTAAGGTTGTTTTTTTAAAATTGTTGATTGATGGGTTGTTGTTGTTTTTTTCCTTTCCCTGTGCCACTATTTATACCTGGTGTTGGCTTAGCGGTTCGGGTGCCGGCTTGGGATCCTAGGATCCTGGGTTCGAATCCCGGTCGTCGATCGCTGAATTAACGCCAGGGGGGTTGACCCAGCCTGTCATCCTTCCGAGGTCGGCAAATTGAGTACCAGTTCACTGGTAATTCCCTGTGTGTCGCAAAAGGCGACTAACAGGGTTGGTGGCAGGAAGGGCACCCGGCTGTAAAACATTGCTTCAAAAAGGGGACCATGGTGCCCAAAAAGGCCAACCCCTGCTCTGCGGGGAAAATGGCCTCTAAAGGTGGTCTGCCAGTGCCACTATTTATACCTCAATAAATATACCTGTTGGCAGGGGTGAATTCCAGCTGTGGTGGCTGTTTCATTTGGTGTTTTAAAAGACCCATTGAGAGAATAATTGATTGCGGCCTCCACTCCGCATAGAAGACCGCGTCCTGTAACTTAGGGTGCTCGTCCTAATTAGATCAGAGTCACCTGATGTGTACCGGCGTGACGCTGGACCGTGTTGGACTCCCAACCTGTACGGTATCAGGCATTCAGATGCATATCCAACAGAGGAGCTTCCGAAACTGTCGACCATCAGGGTCGCTTTGAGATGACCCACCAGATTCAAACTGAGCAACTGGGAAAAGGCTGACTACAATTATATACTAGTGGGGTCACCCATGGGAATCCCACGGGCATGGACGTGTGTGACATTTGGACATCTTCATTTCAATGCTGCACATTCCGTTTTACAATATGGTTACTGGCAATTTAGCAGATTCACTGGGTCACACACGGGGGAGTGGGTCACAAACACACACAGGGGAGAGTGAGTCACACACACACACAGGGGAGAGTTGGTGACACACACACATGGGGGAGAGTGGGTCACACACACGGGGAGGGGGGGGGAGTTGGTCGCACACACACATGGGGGGGGGGGGCGGTGGGGGGGGAGTGGGTCACACACAGGGGAGTGGGTCACACACGGGGGAGTGGGTCACACACAGATGAGGGAGTGGGTCACACACACGGGGGGGGGGGCGGGGGGTGGGGGGGTCAGTGGGGAAACCGAGTCTAAAACCATCGATAAAAATGAAATCAGATAGTGAATTAGAGTCGAGATAAAGCCGTGAGAGGGTCTCAATGGTCTTTATGTTGTAGGCCTTTGAAAATGCATTTCGTTCTATAAACGGTAACTTTCATCGGATTTTATTCCCGTTTGTTTTCAACCAAGTTTAAAACCATGTTAACATTTTAAATATATCTCGGCATTTTCCCGTCTGTTATTTTAGGCGGTGTATGATATACCGTGCCACAAATTTCTAAAATGTCTCAGCAATTTCTCGTGTGTACGTGAATTTTCTCAATTATTTCTGAAACGGAGTCTTAAACCATCAATAAAAATGAAATCAGATGGTGAATTAGAGTCGAGATAAAGCTGTGAGAAAGTCTCAATGGTCTTTATATTATAGGCCTTTGAAAATGCATTTCGTTCTTTAAATGGTAACTTTCATTGAATTTTATTCACGTTTTTTTCAACAGTCTAAAACCATGTTAGTGATTGTGAAAAATGAAATGAGATATCGAATTAGAGTTGAAATAAAACTGTGAGAGAGAGAGAGAGCAAGACACCACCGGCCTAACAAAAGAGGCCTCAAAGCTATGCGAGTAAACAAAATGGTGGATATTTGTTTTTGGAGCCCCTCCCAGACCAGGTATAGCAACTCCCCCAGACAGACTCACAGAATCACCCATGGAGAATATTATATAGATCTATAAACTCCTTGCATGGTCTTCTAGCCAAAGAAGTTGCATAAAGCAACAATGTTCACAGAAGAAACATTGCTGTTGTTGTTCAATACACCTCCATCCAATCGATGTACAGTGGGCACATAAGGCTTGTTTACACCAGGTATTTGAGGCCACGAGGGACTGCAAGGCCAGATGAAGATATGTGCAAAACCAGTGCAATCGTTCATGGGCATTGAGTGGCGAGCGTCACCCGCTCAAATCTCAGGACCGTTGTGGGCAATTTGGGTGGCGTACAAATGACCATAAAACATATTCGTCACAGTGCCATCATCACGCTACTCTATTTTGGAGAGGAAAGAGAATAAATGACGGACATTACTGAGTCTGTGCAAGTAAAGAGTTTGGCTCGGTGCTGGAAAATCAGGGAAATGCAGTTATTGGTTTCGCTCTTATTGGACGGATCTGTACAGAGTCGGTTAATAACTACCGAGAAGGTGTTCAAAGTTCATTCCTGCACAACCTACCCTCCCTAATATCCACCAATATGGACTTCAAGTGGCACAAGAGACCAGAAGGCAAACAACAAATGCCCCCTGGGTAATGACAAGACAGACAACAATATTAATCTCCACAATAACGTACTGTGACCATTTGGTTTAAACCAGGCAAACAATTTGATTTGTTTTGTCTGGCAGACTTTAGGCAGCTTCCTGGTTCTGATGATTAGTACAGATTCGTAGCAAGGCTATTCTGGCAGACAGCACTATCTCGCTTAAGATCGGTCATTCGTCTCAAGGAGGAAAGGGCACATCAGCTTGATGTGAAAGAACTTTGTTGACTGCAGGACTCAATCAGAATCATGAGCTTAGAATTTCTTGTCACGTGCCAATCGCACATAGACCGAGAAGACTAGCAATGAGCAATGCCATAAACCTAAATACAGGAAGGTGGAACCTTACCTGGCCAACTAATGCAGTGCCAATATCATTTGAGTCGTTGGCACAAACACCATCGCCGTCACCATCTTCACCGAGGTCCTCAATGAAGACTCTCAGATCATGCCGCAGCTCCTTGAGGCCCGACACCAGGGTACCGATGGCATCGCCCTCGGTACCGATCAGGTTCTCGGACGCTTCGTTCGACAGTTGCCCGGCCATCGCCTCGAGACGCCTGGCCTCACGCCTGGCTCTCGTGAGGCGTGCATCATCACGACGGCGCTGATTGGCCAAAAGCAATGCTAATGCCTCAGGAATGTTTGAACCATCAAGGTTACCGCTACCATTCCCATGACCTTCGTTTTCGATCGTCGCATCACTTTCACCACCAATGGGACCTTCACGCTTCCGGTGAGGTGGTCGCGCCTCGTCATCGGTTATAATGACTACTGCCGAGCTTGCGTCGACCAGTGCAGGTTCAGAGCACATAGAGGTCTCGACTGCGTTTGTCGTGTCGCTGGAAGAAGATGGGCTTCCTGCAGCAGGACGTTTCTCATACTGCAGTTTCAGTACCTGTCAAACATGGACAACCATAGTCAGAGAGGCACGTCCATCACGTTATTGCTTCAACAAGTGTGCATCCTGCATTTTTATTAAATGGCCAATCATGCCAAAGAATACACAAACAGACAACACACACCTGGACAAAAGGTTAACGAATGAGATTATAGATTTACCCCAATGACATACAAGTTTAAAAAGAACCTTGAAAAGCCCATCACCTTTCCACTGAGTTCATTGATCTGGAGTCTGGCCGCCTTGAGCTCTTCCTGCAATCCAAAACTGGCAGCACTTTGTACAGCTTCTCCTGAAGCGCAGGTGTTGCCTTTCGACGAATCAACAGCCAGCTGCCTGTTTTTATCTTCCAACTCTGCCACAGTGCGTCTCAGCATCTCGGCTTCCTCCTCCACAAACTGCAGCTGTCGTCGAAGCTCAGACTGCGCTTCCGATTCCGATCCGACCGACATTGTTATGCCGGTCCCAGCACCGGTGCCTTCCGTGGCGTGCCCCATACCTGCGACGGATTCGTACTGCGCTCGTGCATCTTCTAATTCCGCCTTGATCCCACGGTTCTCCACCTCTAGCTCGACTATCTTGCGGCCCAGGCTGGTGGCTTCCTCCTCCACGAGCTTCAGACGCAGTCTTAGCTCGGCCTCGCGAGAGCTCGGTGGACCACCTGCCTCGCCGAAGACCCCACCGGAGTCCAGCTCGCCATAGAAAGCGTGGTATTTCTGCAGCTCGTGCTCCAAGCGATCTCGCTCCTTGCCCACCTTCGCAGTCTTTTTCCTCATCAGCATGGCTTCTTCTTTGGAAAACTGCAGCTGGCAGCGAAGATCTGCATTGTCCTCCTGCAACAAACCCGGTGACAAATGGGGAATAATGGCAATTTGAAATTGTGCAATTTCATGCAATTTGAAAGTCAACACTTAATATTTCCTTTTCATATCTTCGACTTTGTATTTTAGCCAAAACTCGTAGTTTACCAATCAGATCAAAGTAGTTTACATAAAATTTCCGACCATATCCGACGGAGCTCTCGGTTTTGAACAATGACGAATAACTATCCGACGACTTGATGAGGTCAGTTTGATGAGGTCCTTTTGGTATGTGGATCATAATGCAAAACTTATTGGGGTTCCGTAGCATGTTAGAACATTATATCAACTAGCAACGGTACCCGCCCTGTGGGCGGGGCTTCAATTGGGAGGCCCAAATGAAAAGGCAAAATATCAGAAATTGAAGGCTTTTTTATTTTAAACGATTCATATAAACATCCGTTGAATCATATCACATGCAAATCATCAAAATCTAAACAGTACATGGCGCCCATTTTGAAAAAAGATTGAATTCTGCAAAACGGAAGCAGCCGCTACACGTTGTTCTCAGTCACACGTTTATGTGTGAAGAGTGCGCGCCGAATCTGTAACACGGAAGCGGCCGCTACACCTGTTTCTCAGTCGCTTTGCACACGCTGCCGTGTTACTTCGGAGCCGCACGTTTATATAGGAAGAGTTCGTCAGGAGTCGATCTACTCTCTCCTGGTACGTAGAATAAACAGTATTTGTAGAATTTCAACAAAAGCCACATCACTGTTCATATCGGTAAACATTATTCCATCGTGTTTGGAAAAACTGGAAAAACAATATAGCCTATTTTACTCCCAGGGGTCCCAGGAATACCCACCCAAAATATCGTTGCGATCGGTTGAGCCGTTTTTGCGGTACCTTCGAACGGACAGACGGACATTTGGTGAATTATAGTAAGATGCAAATACCAAGTAGGATCATAGCTGTGGGAATAAAAACAAGGAGTTCGTAAATCTAGAAACACCTGCTCCATACAGGGGAAGTTGGGGGAAGTTGATTTTTTTTTTTTTTTCGATAACATCCAGTTTTGAGGTTATTCTGTCCAGCAGTGCAGGAGTGCATTGGCAGGTATGATAATTCACCCACTTCTTATGATAATTCCAAACTTTCACATAACAGTAAAAATCAAAGTTGTAAGTACCCAATGTGTTCCCATAAAAAAACCCAGAACACAAAAACCAAATTTAAACTCATTCCATCCTGCGGGTTAGGAGTGCGTACAAGTCATGTACATCGAGACCTGGGAGGACTCCATTCCACCTTCTTGAAACCTGTATATGGAGATGACAACCAACGACACTCACACAGCTGGACTGCGATTCAAACCCAGGTGAGACAAATCAGGGGCGAGTGTGCCACTTCTGCGTTATCTTACCAGCTGCTGAAGTACGATTACATCATATGATTGGAGGCAAATGGAAGTGGGATTACATTAGGAATCCCCAGTGGACGGAGGTAATGTATTCACCCTGTTTATCTGTCTGTGAGCAGGATATCTCAAAAAGTTATGGACGGATTAGGACGAAACTTGGTGGAGAGTTTGGGTGTGTGACGAGGACCAATTGATTCGATTTTGGTTCAGGTCCAAATCCGGGTCCGACCTATCAGTGGGATACAAAACATAAACTGTTCAGCCAGGCGAAGGTATGTGCGCTACTGAATGCTGTTGTAATTATTAGTGTGATGTGATTGGGTGGTGTGATTTGGGTAGTAGGGTACCGGTTTTTCAGCTACCTCAGGGAGTGATGGCTAAATGATGATGGGGCATGGGGATGGAGGTAGACGACTTTTGTGAAAGGTAGATGAGTTATCGCCGGCCAGCACCACAAACAAATTACAAACTCCTTCCCTAACCAACTTCTCGGAAGGCAATTGCAAACCACCCAGCATAACCATAACCAAGAGAAGGCTCCGTCAGTGCTGGTGTTCTGTAAATAATATGGTACGATGAGGATGATGACGGTGATACCTTAATCAGCAAAAGGCGCTTCAGTCTTTGCCAATCACACGTGATCCCCTAACGCCTACCTTGGTGGTATTTCCTACCTATTCATCACCATTTGCAACTTCACAAGTCTACCTGCACCTGCACATTTTGGGAAGCTCATACCTGCACAGGCAGTTTCTTGTCTGCCTTCGTCAGCTCCCTGCCGCGACGGCGCAATGAATTCTACGCACGGATGTGGGAGGGAAACAGATGCAGGTGATGGTTACTCGATTGAATGACAACATTTTGTAACAAGGACACAATCATCTAACAGAATGAATAGTTTCATTCATTTCTTTATTCGCACACATTTGAGGCATCTCTCTTTGGAGAAAAAGAAAGTCACAACGATTTGGCGACCACTTATTGTTGACCAATCAAAACGGACAAAAGCAGGAAGTGGAGTTTATGAGTCTGCAGAAATTATGAATGTGATAAATACAATTCCCACTCACCTGTTACTGGGTGGGTTGAGAAAAAGTTGGAACTATGGTATGCACAGAATATTTACCCTACACAGTCTTGAGAAGGACTTGGTGTGAGCCAACTCTTCTGTTTTTTGAAAGTTTTTTTTTCTTTGATCCAATATGGCTGCCAGATCATGTGACCAACGGCGTTATATTTATGAAACCATATTTCCCATGGGTGGTTGATCAATTAGTTAAAGTCTCGCATTGATCAGTTAAACGGTTTTAGAGAAGAGGATTTTCAAAGATTTTCTCTTAAATCCAACATGGCTGCCAGACCACATCACCGATGACATCATATATTTACATTCTCCAATTTAATTGTTGCGTAGATCGTGCACTCAAGAAATTTCAAAGCGATTGGAATAAGCATTGTACTTGTCGAATTATGACGTCATAATTAAGGCACCAATGATGTCATCGTTAACAACATGTATTCACCGTGCGGAGTTCTTTACAATGAGGCACATTTGAATTTTGCTTCCATGGAGCAGTTTTGGAGATAGAGGTGCAACGCTTTTCGGTTTTTCCAAGACGGTGCCTGTACTACGTGACCAATGACGTCATAATTATAAAAAATTATACATGAGGAGGTGGTCCTATAATGAAAATTCCGTGTCCATCGGACCAACAGTTGGAGAATTTTTTTTCATACTGATCGGATCAAGCGTTGTACTTATCGAATTATGACGTTATAACGAAGGCACCGATAACATCATCATTAACATATTGTTATGTCTGGCGTGTAGTGATATGTAGAGCAGATAGAGCTGCGTAGGTAACATGCTTCGAGGTGTCGCAGTAAGGAAAACTACCCTGTAATAAGTTCATGTGTAGGCGTTTTGTCGGTTAAGATGTATAATTGTGAATCTACCAGGAGGTTCGAGTGATAAGTAGTGTAGGGATTAAGGAGTAGCGCCCTTGTATGTCTCACCTGGTTAGCCAAACCTTTGCCCCTTTTGGCACTGCACACCACTTAGACATTAGTTAGGACCTTTAGTGCAACACTAAATAACGCCCTCCCCCCTGACATGACTTAGGAAGAAACCAGGCCAGGACACCGCCGATAATGGCCGCCGCCACCTACACCTCCAACAGGCCTATCCACCTTGAGTACCACGCCCAGGAGGGCTGTGCTCGTTTGGCGCGAATGGACGCGGGAGGCGCGAAGCGGGTCGACAGAGGGCGGGAAGTTATGAGGCACTGATTGGTTGGCAGCGCGCCAAGGCTGACGTCACGGGCCAGCAGATTTAACGAGTGCCGAACGCCATTTTGGGGCAGTTGAGACAGCAGTTGGATCAAGAGTCGTTCAGAGATCCCGAGTGAGTTACGCACGAGTTGAGCGGTTGCGCACTAGTGAGATTCCTGGCCCTGACAGTTTCGTGAGATCCCTGGTTGCGTTGGCTCGCAGATTCCAGTGAGATTCCAAACAGATTCCTGGAAGATTCCTGGAAGATTCACGGCCTGAGTTGGCCGTCCCGGTGAGATCCGAGTTGGCTTGTCGACCGTGTACGAGGGTCGACCTCGTGGTGATCGGTGCTCGGTGCTCGGTGCTTTGGAACTTGGAGTGAGGCATGGCGCGGGACGAAAGGAGCCGCGTGTTGGACGGCGGCCAGAGCCAACGACAAAGACCAGATAAGACCGAGTTGCGCGTTCACCAGTACATGACGTGTTCTTTTCGTTAATTCAGATTCCCTCGTTTGTATTTGATATCTGGTGTGCGGGATCCCGAATTAGGATATTTCATTACCGGCGCGTGCTTTTCCTGTCCTTGCTTTTCATCTATCTATAATTCCAGTAATCTCTGTGTGTTTGTTTGTACGTTTGTACGTTTGTACGTTTGTACGTTTGTTTGTCTGTGACCGCTGTTTCTCGACAACCACGGGTCCGATATACTTTAAACTTGCCAGGTATATTGCTGGGGACCCGAGGATGTGCCTTTTCAAGGTTTCATATTAATCGGACAATTACTTACCGAGCTATGTCCAAAAAACGATTCAACCAATCAGAGAGCAGCGAGCTATCGCGTGTGCCGAACGTGGCGGACACACTCTGCCTCGGATGGCACATTTGAGAGCGTATTCATTTATTTCACGTTTGCAAACTATGTTGGCGCTATGTTGGCGTTAAACGATGTTTTAAAACTAATTAAAACCCCGGGGGGATTGTCACTGTACTCGCAAGCCGTTCGCCGTTCGCTTTGGCGTTGCGAATGGACCAAAACATTTCATGAACCAAACCATTTCATGTAAATAGAGGGGGGGATATAATTTTAGATCTATATTATAATAGCCGTAGATGATTCTGTCTGTCTGTCTGTCTATCTGTTGGGTGTCTGTCCGGGGTGTGGCTTACTCGGTTTGCAGAGTAGCTCCACCCATAGCTCCACCCATTCTGGGAGTGGCTATAAACAAATATCCACCATTTTATTAACTCGCATAGCTTTGAGTCCTGTTTTGTAGGCCCGTGGTGTCTTGCTCTCCCCCAGTTTTATTTCAAATCAAATTCGATAAATCATTTCATTTTTCACAGTCGCTAACATAGTTTTAGACTCGGTTGAAAAAAAACGGGAAGAAAATCCGATGAAAGTTGCCGTTTATAGAACGAAATGAATTCTCAAAGGCCTGTAACTTCAAGGCCATTGAGTCTCTCTCACGCCTTTATCTCCAATCTAACTCACCATATGATTTCATTTTTATCGATGGTTTTACTTTTAGACTCGGTGTCAGCAATAATTGAGAACAATCCACACACGCGGGAAAATGCAGAGATATATTTTTTAAAATCGCGTCATGGTGTATCATACACCGCCCAACATGACACCGCCGGCAATGTGTCGATATATATTAAAAATTCGCTTTTGCTTTTCCGTTATGATATATTACTATTTCGTTTGATGATAGTCGTCACAAAAACGTCAACAATGATGCCGACATATATTTCTTCGTTTTTATTTCATTCAACATATTAGCCGGAAGTAAAATATGTTTCAGGAAATTACCGAGAGATATTTCTTCGTTTTTTTTATTAGTTATGTGCGCATACACTTTAAATAGGTTTATTTGAAATCTTTAATTTTCCACAATATAATTTACTTGCCATTTATCATTTGATGATTACGAGACAAATTCCTCTTGAGGATCGTGACAATTCATGCGTTGCGTGGAAACTTCCATTTCCAAAATGAATGAGACGATCGATGAAGAACGACTCGGTGTCACCAACGCGGGAAAATGCAGAGATATATTTTTTAAAATACACCATATCACCGCACAACACCGCCCAACAGCCAACAAGTATCATACACCGCCCAACAGCCAACGAGTATCATACACCGCCCAACATGACACAGACAGCAACATGTCGACATTATCGCTTTTTCTTTAAACCGAGTGAACCGAGCCGAAGCGAATACACCGCGTGAATTCACCGAGCGAATTTCAGCCAATTCCACCTATTTCTTCGTTTTTATTTTATTCGTTACCAGCAGAAGTACCCAGCGTTGCCGGGCGGGGGAGGGGGGAAGGGCACGTACACTTTAAACATGTATATACATGTGGGATGTGGGATATATACATGTGGGACATGTGTACGTGTGTGTACGTGTGTACGTGTGTGTGTGTGTGTGTGTGTGCGCGCGCGTGAATATGTGTGTGTGTGTATATATGTGTGTGTATGTGTATGTAGGCTAACCCCCGCTCTAGCAGGGAAAATGGCCTTAAAATGCATGTTGTTGTTGTATGTGTATATACATGTCTGTGTGTGTTTGTGTGTATATGTGTCTGTACGTGTGTGTGTGTGTGTCTGTTTTTGTGTGTGTGTGTGTGTGTGTGTGTGTGTGTGTGTGTGTGTGTGTGTGTGTGTGGAGATGTATATATGTGTATATATGTGTATATGTGGATACATATGTGTATACATATTTGCATATGTGCATATGTGTATATGTGTCTGTACGTGTGTGTGTGTGTGTGTGTGCATGTGTGTCGATGTACGTGTGTGTGTATGTGTATATGTGTGTGGGTGTATATGTGTGTGTGTGTGTATATGTAAACATGGGCCGGTGTGTGTGTAAAGTGTGAGGAGGTATTGGAGAGGAAAATGCAGAGATATATTTTTTTTAATCGCGCCATGATGATAAACGAAAATACACCGCCTAAAATAACAGTCGACATATATTTAAAATTCGCCATACACATCCATGCGGGAATCCCACGGGCATGGATGTGTGTGACATTTCGACATATTGAGTTACATGCTGCGCCTGCACATTCAGTTATATAAGATGGTTACTGGCAATTGATCACATCCACAAATGATGTAATCCACACAATGTACTTTACATAACGTTAATAGGAATACATGCCCGTGTAGATGGGAATGACATATAATTCACCGAAAACGTTGAAGCAACCGCATAATATTACGGTGATGTTTAACTCTGAGAATAGTTCTAAATTAAAAAAACTTTCTTCTGATATTTGTGATTTATTTCAAACAAACTGTATTTCCCAGCTACACGGGCATGTATTCCTATTAACGTTATGTAAAGTACATAAATTGTGTGGATTACATCATTTGTGGATGTGATCAATTACCAGTAACCATTTTATATAACTGAATGTGCAGGTGCAGCATCTAACTCAATATGTCGAAATGTCACACACGTCCATGCCCGTGGGATTCCCACGGGTGACCCCGCTAGTATAGATATAGTACGGGCATGCCCTAGTTTAATAAACCCTAATATTATTTGCTGTACATACTTGAATGCAGTTTTCCGAGTGATTAATTTAACAGATACAGTCACATGAAAAAGTAAGTGCACCCCATGTAAAGTTTTGACTTTTTCAACATATTTCAACATACAGCTATTTGATCTTCATTTCAACAATATTGATAGATAAAGGTGATATAATATAACAAATATCATGAAACATTTACATTTTGTAGTCCAATGTATCATTTAAATAAACATAAATGCAAATTTCGCTTGTGGAAAAAGTAAGTACACCCCAACATTTATCACCACTTCAAATACCTAAAATTAGAATCAGGTGCACCAGCTCAGGTGCAAATGATTAGAACATCGTTAGAGAGGATCTTGGAGGAACCTGTCTTATTTAAACCTCAGACATTTCGTTTGGTTTGCTCTTTGTTGTTGAAGTGTGCGGTGTCACCATGCCTAGATCAAAAGAGCTTGCTGAGGCCTTCAGAAAGAAGGTTATAGATGCCTACGAGTCTGGTAAGGGATTTAAAAGATCTCCAAACAATTTGAAATCAATCATTCGACTGTTTGGAAGATCATCTACAAGTGGAGAAGATTCCAAACAACTGCCAACTTGTTCAGGCCAGGCCGCCCCCGCAAGTTCAGCCCGAGAGCAGACCGCAAGATGCTGAAAGAAGTCCCGAAGAACCCCAGAATGTCATCACGGGACCTACAGGTAGCTCTTGCCACTGTTGATGTCAAAGTGCATGAGTCTACCATTAGAAAGAGGCTGCACAAATGTGATCTACATGGGAGGTGTGTCAGGAGAAAACCTTTGCTGTCCAGAAAGAACATCAGGGCAAGACTAAAGTTTGCCAATGAACACCTAGGCAAAGACCAGCACTTCTGGAACAATGTGCTCTGGACAGATGAGTCAAAGGTAGAGCTATTTGGCCACAGTACCAGAAGACATGTTTGGCGAAAACCAAAGACAGCATTTGACCACAAGAACCTGATACCAACTGTAAAGCATGGTGGTGGAAATATTATGGTTTGGGGAAGCTTTGCTGCATCAGGGCCTGGGCAGCTCACCATCATAGAATCCACTATGAATTCTTCATTGTACCAGAGGGTGCTTGAGGATAATGTGAGGCCATCTGTCGGAAAGTTGAAGCTCAACCGAAGGTGGACCTTGCAACATGACAATGACCCTAAACATACCAGTAAATCCACCAAGGAATGGCTGAAAAGAAAGCAATGGAGGATTCTGGAATGGCCAAGTCAAAGCCCGGATCTAAATCCCATCGAGATGTTTTGGGGGGATTTGAAACGAGCTGTGCATGCAAGAAACCCCTCAAACATCGCACAGTTGAAAGAATTCTGCATGGAGGAGTGGGCAAAAATTTCTCCCAGTCGATGTCAGAGACTGGTAGACAGTTATAAGAAACGCCTACTTGAGGTCGTTTCTGCCAAAGGGGGCAATACCACCGATTAGAGCCAAGGGTGTACTTACTTTTTCCACATGCGAAATTTGCATTTATGTTTATTTAAATTATACAATGGACTACAAAATGTAAATGTTTCATGATATTTGTTATATTATATCACCTTTATCTCTCAATATTGTTGAAATGAAGATCAAATAGCTGTATGTTGAAATATGTTGAAAAAGTCAAAACTTTACATGGGGTGTACTTACTTTTTCATGTGACTGCAAGACTGCAAGGGATCTCGCCGCTCCCCTCCATCCGCGCGCTTGGGGTAGCTTTTGGTTTTGGAATCCGCCATTGAGTTTTCGCCTCAGGGGTTAAGGCCTTCGCGATCGGCATCCGCCACCGCCTGATATTAATCAAAGGCGGTTGCGCGACAATATCTTATTCCCCACGGCGAGTACTTGACAATGAGTGGTTTTGGAGATATAGAGGTGCAACGTTTTTCCAAAATGGCATCTGTACCACGTGACGTATTACGTCATAATTATCACTATAAATTCTACATGAGTAGAGGCATGCTCCGGTGAAACTTTCGTGTCAATCAGACCAACGGTTGCCAAGAAAAGGAATTTTTCAAATGCAGACGGGCCGATCGCTTAACCCCGTTTTTTGCTTCACGAGCACGGGGTAACAAACGTCCACTGGGGAAATGGTGCGTGTGTGTGTGTGCGTGTGTGTGTGTGTGTGTGTGTGTGTGTCTATGTGTGTGTGTGTGTGTGTGTGTGTGTGTGTGTGTGTGTGTGTGTGTGTGTGTGTGTGTGTGTGTGTGTGTGTGTGTGTCCACCTTCATAAGGCTAGGTTTTAACGGCTTTGAGTACTGCTTTAGGAGGGATTTGAGTGGGGGGGAGGGTGAGGGGGGGTTTAAGGGGCAATCTTTGAACACGACTGTGTGTCCACCGATTAAAAGACCTAAAAGACCTCAAGGACCCAGAAGACCCCAAAGACCCAATGGACCCCAAACACTCAAAATACCCAAAGACCCAAAATACCATGTAGACTGTTAAAGACACAAAAGATAATGAAGACCTAGAAGACCCCAAGGACTCTGAAGATCCAAAATACCCCAAAGACCCCAAATTCCCCAAAGACCAAAAGGACCCCAAACACTCAAAAGACTGAAAAGACCATGAAGACCCAAAAGACCACAAGGATCCAAAAGACCATGAAGATCCAAAAGACCCAAACAACCCCAAGGACCCAAATGATAAAAAGGACACAAAAGACCCCAAGGACTCAGAAGAACCCCAAGTACTCTGAAGATCCAAAATACCCCAAAGACCAAAAAGACCCAATGAACGCCAAACACCCAAAATACCCCAAAGACCCAAAATACCCCAAAGACCCAAAATATGCCAAAGACCCAAAAGACTGAAAAGACCCAATGGACCCCAAAGACCCAAAATTTTGGTAAGACCCAAAATACCTCAAGGACCCAGAAGACCCAATAGACCCCAAACACCCAAGATACCTGAAGACTCAAAAGACCCCAAGGACCCAGAAGACCCCATGGACCCCAAACACTCAAAATACCCAAAGACCCAAAATACCCTGTAGACTGTTAAAGACACAAAAGATAATGAAGACCTAGAAGACCCCAAGGACCCAGAAGACACCAAGGACTTTGAAGACCCAAAATACCCCAAACACCCAAAATACCCCAAAGACCCAAAAGGCTGAAAAGACCCTGAAGACCCAATGGACCCCAAAGACCCTGAAGATCCAAAAGACCCTGAGGATCCAAAAGACCCAAACAACCCCAAGGACCCAAATGACAAATAGGACCCAAAATACCCCAATTAATCAGAAGACCCCAAGGACTCTGAAGACCCAAAATACCCCCAAAGACCCAAAAGACTGAAAAGATCCTAGAGACCCAATGGACCCAAAGACCCACAATACCCCAAAGACCCAAAGACCCAAACAACCCCAAAGACCCAAACAACCCCAAGGACCCAAATGACAAAGAGGACCCAAAAGACCCCAATGACTCAGAAGACCCCCAAGGACTCTGAAAATCCAAAATACCCCGAAGAGCCAAAAGACCAAAAAGACCCAATGGGCCCCAAACACCCAAAATACCCCAAAGACCTAAAATATGCTGAAAACCCAAAAGACTGAAAAGACCCTAAAGACCCAAATGGACCCCAAATACCCCAAATTTTGGTAAGACCCACAGACCCAAAAGACCTTAAGATCTCAAGGACCCAGAAGACCCCGAAGACCAAATAGACCCTAAACACCCAAAATACCCAACGACCCAAAATACCCTGTGGACTGTTAAAGAACCAAAATACCACAAAGACACAAAAGACCCCCAAAGACCCTTAAATACCAAAAATACCATGAACATCAAAAAGACCCTGAAGACCCCCAAAAAAACCCAAACACCCTTAATTATCCAAAAGACCCAAAATACCCAAAATATACAAAAGACCCCAAAGACCCTTAAATATCCAGAAGACCCAAAATACCCCAAAGACCCTTAAATATCCAGAAGACCCAAAATACCCCAAAGACCACAAGACCCTTAAAGACCCAAAGGACAACAAAAACCCAAAAAGGCCCTGAAGACCCAAAATTCCCCAAAGACCCATAAAGACACCAAAGACCCATAAAGACACCAAAGACCCCAATACCCTTAGAAACCCATAAAGACCCCAAATACCCAAAACACTGAAAAGACCCCAAGACCATTAAATATCCAAAAGACCACCAAGACCCAAAAGACCCCAAAGACCCAAAATACCCCAAAGACCCAAAAGACCCTGAAGAACCAAAGACCCCAAAGACCCTTAAACACCCAGAAGACCCAAAAGACCATGAAAACTAAAAATACCCCAAAGATCCAAAAGACACAGAAGACCCTTAAATACCTCAAGGACCCAAAATATCTCAAAGACCCTTAAAGACCCAGAAGACCGAAAAGACCCAGAAGACCGAAAAGACCCAGAAGACCGAAAATACCCCAAAGATCGAAAAGACCCAAAAACCCAAAAAGACCCCAGAGACCCAAAATATCCCAAAGACCCCCAAAAAATTGAAAAGACCCAGAAGACCAAAAAGTCCCTGAAAACCCAAAATACCCCGAAGACCCTTAACGACCCCACAGAACCAAACAATCCAAAACACCAAAAATACTATTAAAGACCCTGAAGACCCAGTGGAACCCAAAGACCCAAATTACCCCAAAGACCCAAAATACCTAGATGATTGAAAAGACCCGAGGACCCCAACGAGGCAGAGGACCCAAAGGACTCAAATGACCCAAAAGACCCTGAGGACCCATATGACCCCGAAGACCCAAATGAACCAGAATATCCCAAGGAGGCAAAGGAGCTTGAGCACCCAAAAGACCCAAATTAACCAGAGGACCCAAAAGACCCTTAGGACTCTGAAGCCCCAAAAGAAGAGTAATTATGTCTCTTACATTGTAATTGTAGACGGTGGCTTGCAAACCGAGCCTCAAGGTCGGTGTATGGAAGCGTTTTTTTTAAATCACAATAAATACACCGCGTAAGGAGGTGACGTTCGCTAAACAAAGTGCGCAGAGTAAAACGAGTGTTCATTTACGTCTGTAGGATGTCTAATAAATAAAGATGATATAAGCACACCTGACACAAGGCCCAGACTTCACGCCGCTGTACCGTCAAAAACTGTTCCAGCCCGTCATTTTTGATGGGCTTTATACTCGTAGAATAATAAAAATGGTAAATTGTTTGATGGCTAATAATCGATTTACTTTGTTGAAAAACTGATAATCGATTTACTTGGAACAAACATTTGTGTCCGTTTAATCATAAAAATGCCCGTTTTAAAAGCATGCCTTTCCGGGAATGAAGAATGTGAGCTTAATGTAGTGGCACATTGACATTCCTAAAGGGAACCGGTATTTAGGAGTAAATATAAATATGAGTTTCCTTATCTCCGACAGCAAGTTGCACAAGCAAGTTGTTGAACATTCCCTGACCCGGTCTTCCCTCCTCCCAGGGCTTCATGCACAGCTGCTTCTTCCTCCTGGCACTCGTGCCAAAGCAACAGTGCTCAGATCTTACACTCTCCTCATCCTCTCCCTGCGTTTATTCTTCGTCGCCATTTTGTTTTCCGACAATCGTGTCTGAAAATATAACGTCGGACAGTCGGGTAGTGCGTGGCAATCTTCGACAAAACAAGATTGTACGCGATACGACGAAGACCATCTTATTTCGTGCAGCGGCACTGAAGCTCTCGGTATCTCTGGCATTTCATATCAGTCAACACACAAGGCCTGCTCCTTCCTCACCGCTTAGTAATTCTGTGAGAGACAGATGAGAGATGTGAGTTTAGTAATTCCATGAGAGATTCCGTTTGGTAATTCTTGGAGAGGGACCGATGGTTAGTCTTCTCAGACATCTGGAGTACAGGAAATCTTTTTGCAAATGGTGCAGCCACAGCAACTTGAAGACATAACAAATGCATCAAATGGCCTCCATGTTCTCCAGCAGCTAAGGGGACATTTATTTATTGCGTACGCTTGGAGATAAAGGGCTGAGTTGAGAAAAGAAAGAGAAGGGGGAATGAAATCGTGTTTCTAACCCTAACCCTAACCTAACCCAAACTAACCCTAACCCTAACCCTAACAACCCTAGCCCTAACAACTCAGGAAGGTCAGGGAGTATGGAGTATGAGTTTGGGATGGAAGAGAAAAATTGTGTGAAGATCAGAGAAATAAGGGGACGGGATGCAGAACCTGGGAAAGCAGGGCTTCAAAAATTCTGCTGCATGTGCATACATAATATGTAGATTGTCCAAAGGGAAATGTGTTTTTGTTCATGACATGGAAAACGTGGCACTGTTCCATGGGTACCACCCAGAACAGCCGCATATACAGTTGTTTTCTGTGAGATTCTTAATGCTTGGGCAATGAAAGAGAGACCGGCTTTGGGAGGCAAGGCAGCTGCACAGATGCGATAATGGCAGTTGGGACAGATCGACACTGAGATACGACAAGTGGAGGACGGAGAGGAGTCTGTGAGACGCCGGCAACGAAGGGAAAGTGAAATCAGAGGAGGGAGCGTGAGGAGGACCGAGTTTAGAGTCTGTGGCCAGAAGTTGGAAAAAGTTGGCAGTGATGGAGATGCGTCGTACATCCGCAACCCTCCACAGGAAATGCTGCTTGGGAAGATAGCATGTCATGTGTGGCTTGAGGCATCATCTAAATCTGACTCAGGAACATTATTTATATTCACCAATATTTTCCTGTTGAACACACTCAGCGTGTTAGTAACCGAGTTACAAAACAGGAAAGCGCTTCGGTTTCAGGAAGCCAATTAGAATCATGCCAAACTAGTCTTGTAACGCACCCTCGAGGTGATGCACACTCACTCTGAGCTTCCTGGCCTGGGTTTGAATATCGGCCAAGCTATAAACTCTCATCCTGGTGTTTCAGAGGCAGAGCGAGGCGACAATGCATGAACATGGTGTCCCGTTCACCAGCCTTAGTTGGTTGAACTTGATGATCCCATGGTGTCCTTCACAAGGATTCCTGCCTTGACATTCACTAAGGCAACGGCAAACCACCTAGCATAACCCCTGCCAAGAAACTGCTTCGACAGCATCAATGCTCTGGAAGAGTCTGCTACATATCATGATCGTCATTATTAAATTACATGAGAATAATCCATGAAGTTCTGCGAGAAAATTGTTATGTTGGAGTTCAATAAATTGTATCAGATTCAAGAATTCCCAAGTCAATGGTGCACACCACTCCATCATGAGGACATCAGGAAAAGTCAGGCATTGTGAATTGTTAGGAGATTGGGGAGGTTTGGGAGGTAGTGGAAATAATAACTTTTGGAAAATGTTAAAGGGGACCAGGTCTTCATCCCAAAAGCAACATTGATTGCTCGAGGTGTTTCAGAAAAATGTCGGAATAACATTGGAATCTTTCCTGCCCCAAGAGGCTCCACGAGCTTCAATATCGAAAGGAAACTACGAACAGTTCTGTCAATGAGCGAACAACTCTTTAAAGTAAGAGGTCTGGGAACCGATTGAAAAATAATATCAATACCATCTCATTGCTTACCTGATATACCTGGGAATTTCAGGATTTTCAAGTCCTGTTTGTTTTCCTTCAGGATTTCAAGCAATTGCATCTTGCACCAAGTGAAGTGACAATGCTTCAGCAAAGAGGATGCGTGGACTCATCAAATTGCTCATGATGCAAAAACCACTTCTGTCAAGGCTGGAGTACCCCAAGGCAGAGTTCTGGGCCGAGTCCTATTCCTGATCTTCATCGATGGAGAAAATCCTCTTTATATATTGGCTGATGACTCCACCCTCTGCCGTGACACCCCTCATCCTTCAGAAACGCAAGCCGTAACCTCTTCCCTCTCTTCAGACCTTGAAATAAAAATCACAAACTGGTCAAACACCAAGAATATGTCTTTAAAACCTGACAAATGTCACACTATATCTCCAAAAGAACCGTCTGGCAAACACGTCTATCTACTTTCTTAACAATCCTCTTGAGGAAGTTCAGTCATTCAAACACTTGGGTCTCACTATCAGCCATGATCTTTGTTGGGTGAACCGCATTTCAATGTAGGCCTCCAAAACCAGATTCTGACTGGGCTTCCTCCATTGTGCAAAGTCCTTCCTTGGCACACCTGAACTCCTATCCACTTACAAGGCCTTCATCCACAGTTTGATGGAGTACTGCTCTCCCACTCTGGGCTGGCTCCCCTTCCTTACATCCTACTTAGCCTGACACCCTGGAAACCAAGGCCTTCAAGATCATTTGGTCTCTCCCACGAAGAAGCTGAGTTTATGGGCCAACACTTCGCCATCACAGACAGGTCGGTGGTCTCTGTCCTCTACTGCCTCCTTTATGGTCTTGCATCCTCTGCTCTTTCTGTGCTTTGTCATCCCCCTTCTCCCCACACCCCTATGTTTCTGCAAAGCTTACACAGCCCACCGTCTCATGAAACTACCAAAGTCCAGGATCACTGCTCGCCTCCACTAATTCGTTCCTCTTTTTCCACAACTGTGAAATCAACTTCCACATACTCTTCAATCTGTTTCTTCCCTCCAGGTCTACAAGACAGCTGTTCACCACCATCTCCGATCGTCCCCAATCCAAAAACATCATCGTTTTCTACCCTCATTAACCCCACCCAAATCCCTCCTCCTTCAAATTTTACAGTTTTCCCTCCTTGGAGTTTCCTTCTGTGTCCATCTTGTCTACCCCATGGATGCTCTGTGTCCAACTTGTCCATCCCATACATGCATGTTTTCCATCCTGTTTTGACTGTTACGTCCTGATCCATTCAGTATAGTAGCTCCTCCACGAGCCTCGACGATGTATATCAATAAATAAATTAATGCACCAAGAAATCCACCAGGAATCTTAAAAAGAAAAGATGACAAATTCACCATGAGCTTATGGTGTCGACTGGGGCCACATGAACCAAACCAGGAAAAGGGTTTTGTACTCGGGCGATTCATCAATGTGTGTGTGTGTGTCGTCCCTCGGATGGGTGTTAAAGTAGGCATCCCGTCTGTAGGCATTAATTGATGGACGATAAAGATCCCATGGTCTCCTTTGCAAAGACTAGCCGAGCTATGACTGGGATAGTGGCCAAATTACAATATATATAGATTAAAAGCATTGGGATTCTCTTGCATGTGCTACTTGTGAATGTCTGCAGCTGTGGAGGAACCCTGGTAGGGTTTGAAACAGCAAAGGCCTTATATTGTGTAGCTTTTCTTGGTTGCTTTATGCAGCTGTCTTTGGATAGAAGAGCAGGGGTATTAATATATACACAAAGAATTAAGTTAAGCACCCCCCCGTTTTTTTACAACCTCGCACATTACAAGTTTGTTGTCGTCAAAACAGTGTAATATACCCATGATATTGCTATATTTTCTGGAGAAGTGATATTATGGTCACATAAAAACATAACAATCATGCCGTTTTCAATATTTTATTCTGAATAATTTAAGGTGAAATTTTTTGGGAATTTTAGGCATATTTTCACCTCAATTTAAGTATGGAGCTATAGGTCCATCACGGACAGTGTGGATGACGTTTATGTTTTCTAACGTACAGTCATTGTTCTGAGAAGACCTCTAGCGATCTTTGCGTCAATAACGTGTGTAGGACCCACGTGATCGGATGGAGCAAGGTGCTGTGACAACCATCCCCTGGCCTGCGTACAGTCCTGACCTGAACCCCCTCGAGCACGTTTGGGACATGTTGGGACGACAAATTGCGAAGATGGTCCCTCCAATAGCCAATCTGGATGAATTGGAACGTGCATTACATCGGGAATGGAACAACCTGCCACAGCAACGCATACGACGGCTTACAGGGTCTATGAGACGTAGGGTTGAGTCAGTGATCCGATCACGTGGGTCCTACACACGTTATTGACGCAAAGATCGCTAGAGGTCTTCTCAGAACAATGACTGTACGTTAGAAAACATAAACGTCATCCACACTGTCCGTGATGGACCTATAGCTCCATACTTAAATTGAGGTGAAAATATGCCTAAAATTCCCAAAAAATTTCACCTTAAATTATTCAGAATAAAATATTGAAAACGGCATGATTGTTATGTTTTTATGTGACCATAATATCACTTCTCCAGAAAATATAGCAATATCATGGGTATATTACACTGTTTTGACGACAACAAACTTGTAATGTGCGAGGTTGTAAAAAAACGGGGGGGTGCTTAACTTAATTCTTTGTGTATATATATATATATATATATATATATATATATATATATATATATATATATATATATATATATGTATGTATGTATATATATATATATATATATATATATATATATATATATATATATATATATATATATATATATATATGTATGTATGATTTTGTAATATATAAGTTGGAACCAGTCGGATATGAAATGTCCGTCTACTTGCAAGTATTTTGAGTTACGCAGGGGCATGCCAGTGGTCGGTTTGAAGCATTGCCTTGGTAACCGACGGAACTTCACAAGTGAATGAAAGCACAAGCCGGAGATGAGGAATTTCAAACTGGAAACAAAAGCAGATTGAAAAGCAGCCGTTGGTGATGTAATCAGAGGCGTGACCCTAAAGAACCTTTCTGCATTCCTCAGAGCTGTGTCATCGGTGCAAGGAGACCACATTTTCCTGCATTCTTTGATCTTCCATTTGCTCAGCTCAACTCCTTACGCTCGTCCTTCTCTCTGCTTCCTATAACCGGGCTGGCAGGATAGCGAAGATGTCTGCACATAGACATCTGAGCTGGCAGGATAGCCAAGATGTCTGCACATAGACATCTGAGCTGGCAGGATAGCCAAGATGTCTGCACATAGACATCTGAGCTGGCAGGATAGACAAGAGGTCTGCACATAGACATCTGAGCTGGCAGGATAGCGAAGATGTCTGCACATAGACATCTGAGCTGTCTGCATTCAAATCTCCACCCAGCTACAGGAAGGGCGATTCATCGAGTAGTTAAAGTTGTTAGGGTTGTTAGGGTTATGGTTAGGGTTAGGGTTAGGGTTATGGTTGTTAGGGTTATGGTTAGGGTTAGGGTTAGGGTTAGGGTTATGGTTATGGTTAGGTTTCGGTCCCTCGAACGGATGTGATGGATGTTAAACTGGGCGTCCTGTCTGCCAGCATTCCTTGTTGGACGTTAAAGATCCCAGAGGGTGTCCTTCGAGAAGAAGAGGCGGGTTATCCATGGCTCCCTGGCCCAATTATAAATCATGGCCAAAATGTGCAGGGGCATTGCAGAAGTGGCACAGCCGTGCCTCAGTAATGATGCAACCAGAAGGCAGAATTCAGAATTTAATCCCAGTCCAATATGCATTTGCCAACAACAACTTCCTATAAGATTATTTTTCCCCCTCTCACAGCGCCAAGGTTTGCGGCTCCAAAGGGAGAGACCATGTGCAGAAGAAGTGAAAATGGATGCAGGAAAAGGCCCTTTGGTTGATTCTGCTTGTTAATGTCCCTCAGGTAAACCTTAAGCTGGGTGTCCCTCAGGTAGACCTTAAGCTGGGTGTCCCTCAGGTAGATGTTAAGCTCGGTGTCCCTCAGGTAGACGTTAAGCTCGGTGTCCCTCAGGTAGACGTTAAGCTGGGTTTCCTTCCCTCAGGTAGACCTTAAGCGGGGTGTCCCTCAGGTAGACCTTAAGCTGGGTGTCCCTCAGGTAGACCTTAAGCTGGGTGTCCCTCAGATAGGCGTTAAGCTGGGTGTCCCTCAGTTAGACGTTAAGCTGGGTTTCCTTCCCTCAGGTGTACCTTCAGCTGGATTTCCGTCCCTCAGGTGTACGTTAAGCTGGGTTTCCCATCTGATAGCTGCCTTGGTGGATGCTAGAGATCCCACAGTGTCCTTTGCAAAGAGTAGGTTGTTTAGCACTGGCATCTAAACAAATTCCACAATTCCTGCACCGATTACTGCTGGGGAGGCAAAGGAAAACCACCTAGTGTAATCCGTCGTCAATGAGGTGCTTTGGCAGCACCGAACCTCCAGGTAGAGGATGAGAGAAAGAAAGAAAGAAAGGGAGAAGCGCAGACTAGAATAGAGTAAGAGGGAGGGAGAGAACAATGATGATTCATACACAGTGTTGATTCTCGATTCAAGAACAACAACAACAACAACAACAACAACAACAAAAACTTCATCGAGGGAAACACAATCACCCAAAGAACCATCATCCAAGTGAAATACCTGGAGTTTCTTTATCACAAGCTCAGTCATGCGTGTTATTTGCCTTCCACCATGAAGTTACTGTCGAACTGATTTATACGCTGTGCACAATGGTTTCCCTCAGTAAGGACAAAGAAATGTCACAGACAAGCACACACAGGTGTCCATGAAATGAAAGTGCACTTTTGAGAGCAAATTCAGTAATCGGGCAACCTGGATGGTACTTGTGCCTTTTTCCTTAAAGTTACGCAAATAGCAACGCTAGCCCATCATGTCACACCCCGCAAGCCCATCATCTCACATCTGATAGCCCATCATCTCACATCCGCTAGCCCATCATGTCACATCTGCAAGCCAATCATCTGACAGCCACTAGCCCATCATCTCACATCCGCTAGCCCATCATGTCACATCCGCTAGCCCATCATGTCACATCCACAAGCCAATCATCTCACATATGCTAGCCCATCATCTCACATACGCTAGCACATCACCTCACATCCGCTAGCCCATCATGTCACATCTGCAAGCCAATCATCTGACAGCCACTAGCCCATCATCTCACATCTGCTAGCCCATCATGTCACATCCGCTAGCCCATCATGTCACATCCACAAGCCAATCTTCTCACATCTGCTAGCCCATAATCTCACATCCGCTAGCCCATCATCTCATACACTAGCCCATCATGTCACATCCACAAGCCAATCATCTCACATCTGCTAGCCCATCATCTCACATCTGCTAGCCCATCATCTCACATCTGCTAGCCCATCATCTCACATCTGCTAGCCCATCATGTCAGATCTGCAAGCCAATCATCTGACATCCACTAACCCATCATCTCACATCCACCAGCCCATCATCTCATATCTGCCAGCCCATCATCTCACATCAACTAACCCATCATATCACATCTGCCAGCCCACCATCTCACATCTGCTAGCCCATCATCTCTCATCCGCTAACCCATCATCTCACATCCGCTAGCCCATCATCTCACATCCGCTAGCCCATCATCTCACATCCGCTACCCACCATGTCACATCCGCAAGCCAATCATCTCACATCTGCTAGCCCATCATCGTGCATCTGCTGGCCCATCATCTTACATCTGCTAGCCCATCATCTCACATCCGCTAACCCATCTCACATCCGCTAGTCCATCATGTCACATCTGCTAGCCCATCATGTCACATCTGCAAGCCAATCATCTCGCATACGCTAGCCCATCATCTAACATCCACAAGCCCATCATGTCACATCCACAAGCCAACCATCTCATCTGCTAGCCCATCCTCTCACATCTGCTAGCCCATCATCTCACATCCGCTAGCCCATCATGTCACATTGTCACATATATGCAAGCCAATCATCTGATATCCACTAGCCCATCCTCACATCCACTAGCCCATCATGTCACATCTGCTAGACCATCATGTCACATCTGCTAGCCCATCGTGTCACATCCGCTAGCCCATTGTCTCACATCCACCAGCCCATCACGTCAATCCGCTAGCCCATCATCTCACATCCACCAGCCCATCATCTCACATCTGCTAGCCCATCATCTCACATCCGCAAGCCAACCATCTCACATCTGCTAGCCCATCATCTCACATCCGCTAGCCCATCATGTCACATAGGCAAGCAAATCATCTGATATCCACTAGCCCATCCTCTCACACCCACTAGCCCATCATCTCACATCTGCTAGCCCATAATCTCACATCTGCTAGCCCATCATCTCATATCCACTAGCCCATCATCTCACATCTGCTAGTCCATCATCTCACATCCGCTAGCCCATCATCTCACATCCGCAAGCAAAGGAATGTACTCTCGAAAATAAATAAATAAAATGTTCTGAGAGCGGTCAAGGTCTTGCAAAGTCAAATACAAGAATAATCCATGTACTCAAACACAGCTTCTTCGCATTGTTGCCATGGTTTCAAAGCCTAATTGTTCACTTGTGAAAACTTCATCTATCTATAATTCCAGTAATCTCTGTGTGTGTGTGTGTGTGTGTGTGTGTGTGTGTGTGTGTGTGTGTGTGTGTGTGTGTGTGTGTGTTTGTCTGTGACCGCTGTTTCTCGACAACCACGGGTCCGATATACTTGAAACTTGCCAGGTATATTGCTGGGGACCTGAGGATGTGCCTTTTCAAGGTTTCATATTAATCGGAGAAGTAGTTACCGAGCTATGGCGATTTAGCCGTTCGCCGTTCGCTTTGGCTTTGCGAATGGACCAAACCATTCATGTAAATAGAGGGGGGGGGGGGGGGGGTTCTGTGGTCGTTCGCTTTGGCTTTGCGAATGGACCAAACCATTTCATGTAAATAGAGGGGGGGGGGTTCTGTGGTCGTTACTGCCACGCGGTTTGGAATGTTTTTCCGGACGGGCACCCACGTACGGGCACGTCCTAGTGAATATAGAATACAGTAATCCATTTTGTTGGTACGAGGGTTCATCAGCTTCTTAGATTGTTGCCATGGTTTCAAAGCCTAATTGTTCACTTGTGAAAACTTCATGAATATAGAATACAGTAATTCATTTTGTTGTTTGGAGGGTTCATCAGCTTCTTCCGATTGTTACCATGGTTTCAAAGCCTAATTGTTCATTTGTGAAAACGTCATGACTATAGAATACAGTAATCCATTTTGTTGTTTGGAGGGTTCATCAGCTTCTTCCGATTGTTACCATGGTTTCAAAGCCTAATTGTTCACTTGTGAAAACGTCATGAATATAGAATACGGTAATCCATTTTGTTGTTTGGAGGGTTCATCAGCTTATTCGATTGTTGCCATGGTTTCAAAGCCTAATTGTTCACTTGTGAAAACTTCATGAATATAGAATACAGTTATCCATTTTGTTGTTTGGAGGGTTCATCAGCTTCTTCCGATTGTTACCATGGTTTCAAAGCCTAATTGTTCACTTGTGAAAACGTCATGAATATAGAATACAGTAATCCATTTTGTTGTTTGGAGGGTTCATCAGCTTCTTCAGATTGTTGCCATGGTTTCAAGGCCTAATTGTTCATTTGTGAAAACTTCATGAATATAGAATACGGTAATCCATTTTGTTGTTTGGAGGGTTCATAAGCTTCTTTGATTGTTGCCATGGTTTCAAGGCCTAATTGTTCACTTGTAAAAACTTCATGAATATAGAATACAGTTATCCATTTTGTTGTTTGGAGGGTTCATCAGCTTCTTCCGATTGTTGCCATGGTTTTGAAGCCTAATTGTCCACTTGTGAAAACGTCATGAATATAGAATACAGTAATTCATGTTGTTGTTTGGAGGGTTCATCAGCTTCTTCTGATTGTTACCATGGTTTCAAAGCCTAATTGTTCACTTGTGAAAACTTCATGAATATAGAATACGGTAATCCATTTTGTTGTTTGGAGGGTTCATCAGCTTCTTCAGATTGTTGCCATGGTTTTGAAGCCTAATTGTTCATTTGTGAAAACGTCATCTATCTATAATTCCAGTAATCTCTGTACGTTTGTACGTTTGTTTGTCTGTGACCGCTGTTTCTCGACAACCACGGGTCCGATATACTTTTAACTTGCCAGGTATATTGCTGGGGACCCGAGGATGTGCCTTTTCAAGGTTTCATATTAATCGGACAATTACTTACCGAGCTATGTCCAAAAAACGATTCAACCAATCAGAGAGCAGCGAACTATCGCGTGTGCCGAACGTGGCGGACACACTCTGCCTCGGATGGCACATTTGAGAGCGTATTCATTTATTTCACGTTTGCAAACTATGTTGGCGTTAAACTATGTTTTAAAACTAATAAAAACGAATTTGCGATTCATTCGCTTTCCTGCGCGTTTGTGCACGCGATGGCGATTTCTTTACCAAACTCCGGAAGCCGTTCGCTTTGGACCAAACCATTTCATGTAAATAGAGGGGGGGGGATATAATTTTAGATATAGATATAGTACGGGCAATGCCCTAGTCTATCTATAATTCCAGTAATCTCTGTGTGTATGTATGTATGTATGTCTGTATGTCTGTGACCGCTGTTTCTCGACAACCACGGGTCCGATATACTTTAAACTTGCCAGGTATATTGCTGGGGACCCGAGGATGTGCCTTTTCAAGGTTTCATATTAATCGGAGAAGTAGTTACCGAGCTATGTCCAAAAAACGATTCAACCAATCAGAGAGCAGCGAGCTATCACGTGTGCCGAACGTGGCGAACAGACTCTGCCTCGGACGGCACATTTGAGAGCGTATTCATTTATTTCACGTTGGCAAACTATGTTGCCGTTAAACTATGTTGTAAAACTAATTAAAACTAATTTGCGACATATTAATCGGAGAAGTAGTTACCGAGCTATGTCCAAAAAACGATTCAACCAATCAGAGAGCAGCGAGCTATCACGTGTGCCGAACGTGGCGAACAGACTCTGCCTCGGACGGCACATTTGAGAGCGTATTCATTTATTTCACGTTGGCAAACTATGTTGCCGTTAAACTATGTTTTAAAACTAATTACGTGCACGCTATGGCGATTTCTTTACCAAACTCCGCAAGCCGTTCGCTTTGGACCAAACCATTTCATGTAAATAGAGGGGGGGGGATTGTCACCGTACTCGCAAGCCGTTCGCTTTGGACCAAACCATTTCATGTAAATAGAGGGGGGGGGATATAATTTTAGATATATATATAGTACGGGCATGCCCTAGTGAATATAGAATACAGTAATTCATGTTGTTGTTTGGAGGGTTCATCAGATTCTTCTGATTGTTACCATGGTTTCAAAGCCTAATTGTTCACTTGTGAAAACTTCATGAATATAGAATACGGTAATCCATTTTGTTGTTTGGAGGGTTCATCAGATTCTTCGATTGTTACCATGGTTTCAAAGCCTAATTGTTCACTTGTGAAAACTTCATGAATATAGAATACGGTAATCCATTTTGTTGTTTGGAGGGTTTATCAGCTTCTTCAGATTGTTGCCATGGTTTTGAAGCCTAATTGTCCACTTGTGAAAACGTCATGAATATAGAATACAGTAATCCATTTTGTTGTGTGGAGGGTTCAACAGCTTCTTCCGATTGTTGCCATGGTTTCGCAGCCTAATTGTTCATTTGTGAAAACGTCATGAATATGGAATACGGTAATCCATTTTGTTGTTTGGAGGGTTCATCAGCGTCTTCCGATTGTTGCCATGGTTTCAAAGCCTCATTGTTCATTTGTGAAAATGTCATGAATATAGAATACGGTAATTCATTTTGTTGTTTGGAGGGTTCATCAGATTCTTCCGATTGTTGCCATGGTTTTGAAGCCTAATTGTTCACTTGTGAAAACTTCATGAATATTCTTTGGGAAAATGTCAGGGGCATATAAGAGCCCCCCCCCCCCCCCCCCCTTTATACATGGTACGTGCCATGTGGCAAACTATAGAAAAGAAGGGACATCCATAACTTGTAGAAAATACCAAATAATACAAAATAAGGGACATTCAAAAAATCTTGTGTGCATGCTGGACTACCCTTGTGTTCTTAGGAGGAAGCAAGTAATGCTCTAGAAAAGCTCATATAAAGAGGCACCAATTTGATTCATTCAGCTGCATGGTTTGATTCATATTTGCCATCCCTTTGAGGAGGGAAATTAAGCTGGGCGTCCCATATACTAGCCTTTGTTGCTGGATGGTAAACAAAATCCCACGGCATCTTTCTCAAAGAGCAGGCGAGTTATCACCAGCCCTCTCAACAAATTCAATATTCCTGCAAAGGGCTGGCTGACTGGTTCGTGAAAGACTCGTGCTAAAAATAAATAAATAAAAACTTTCCAAACTGACCTTACAAGAAGGTGGGAATTATTGGAGCCCATAAAGAAGTCTTTAATCTCTCCTTCTCTGCTCTCTCCTCTCTCCCTTCCTCTCCTCTCTACCCTCCTATCTCCCCTCTCCCTTCCTCTCTTCTCTCTCCTCCTCTCCTCTCTCTCCATAGCCATAAAGAAGAAGCGCAGTCTGAAACAGCAGCTATTAAAATGACTGTGAAATAAGTTTGCCATGGAATTGGGTTTTAAGATTACCAGTGCTCTTTTTAAATTCACAGCCACCGTGGAAAATTCCGCAACGACAAGTGCAGCTGTTCAAGGTGTGGATGAAGCGAAACGTTTATACAGCAGGGATGTAATGAGAAGGTGGATGGTTACACTTGCTTTTGACACAAAAGGTACCAGGAAGTACATCGGTGAAGGTACCAGGAAGTACATTGGTGAAGGTACCAGGAAGTACATTGGTGAAGGTACCAGGAAGTACATCGGTGGTGTTGTAAGTGAGCATGGTTCCATATGATGGAATTATCAGGATCGTCCCATACCTCCCGGTTTTTCTCGAGCTCCTGCTGCAAGGCCTGTCGCCCCACGTCGAGCTCCAACAATTGCTCGCGCAGCGTGTCGTTCTCGGCCTCCAGGCGGGCCCTGCGATCTTCCACCACACGCAGCTCTCCGTGCAACCGCACAGACACATCACGGGACACCTGCGTGAAAGTAATACATCATACATACTTACTAGCAAGCCCGTGGGCCCCAGGTCCACCTGCGTGAAAGTAATACATCATACATACCGGTACTTACTAGCAAGCCCGTGGGCCCCAGGTCCACTTTTTGTTGTATTTCGTTTGTAGCTCAGATATTTTTTATTTTGAAATTTTAATAATGGGAAACAGCTACAATAAGGGTGTATACGGTTGTATGAAATCATTTGCCAGGAGCCAATCACAGTGCACCAAGCCTGGCACAACCAATCAGCAGTGGCTTGCAACTTGTCGCCAAGCTACATAAAACATACGTAGTTTACGCTTGCTTTGTCCGGACATTTATCGATGTCAATATTGAAAATGTTTTTGTCTAAATCAAAACTTTGTTGACCCTGCACTGCCTGGATCTTTGGTGACTACTATGGGACTGTTTTCAACTTTGTGTGACCCGTAGTTTGAGTGGAGATGCAAAAATAACACACACACACACACACACACACACACACACACACACACACACACACACACACACACACACACACACACACACACACAGACAATCACAAACACATGCACAAACATGCACACACACACACACACACACAGACAATCACATACACATGCACAGACATGCACACACACACACACACACACACACACGCACAGACAAGCACATACATACGCACAGACATGCACACACACACACGCACATGCACAGACATACACACATGCACACACACAGGATCTTATTACATACTAGCAAAGGTACCCAGCATTTCCGGACAACGCAGTGTCGTTTCGTGACAGGGATACTAAGAGAGGAGAGGAGGGGTGAGAAGAGAGGAGGAGAGAGAGGAGAGGAGGAGAGAGAAGAGAGGAAGGGAGAGGGGAGAGAGGAGGGTAGAGAGGAGAGGAAGGGAGAGAGGAGAGAGCAGAGAAGGAGAGAGAGGAGAGGAGGAGGAGAGAGGAGAAGCGGGGAGAGAGCAGAGGAAGGGAGAGGGCAGACGGGAGAGAGGAGGGGAGAGAGGAGAGGAGGGGAGAGGAAGGGAGAGGGGAGAGAGGAGGGTAGAGAGGAGAGGAAGGGAGAGGGGAGAGAGGAGAGGGGAGGGGAGAGAGGAGGGGAGGGGAGAGAGGAGAGAAGGGGAGAGAGGAGAGAAGGGGAGAGAGGAGAGAAGGGGAGAGAGGAGAGAAGGGGACAGGAAGGGAGAGGGGAGAGAGGAGGGTAGAGGGGAGAGGAAGGGAGAGGGGAGAGGGGAGGGGAGAGAGGAGAGAAGGGGAGAGAATGGAGGGGAGGGGAGAGAGGAGAGAAGGGGAGAGAGGAGAGAAGGGGAGAGAGGAGAGAAGGGGAGAGAGGAGAGAAGGGGAGAGAGGAGAGAAGGGGAGAGAGGAGAGAAGGGGAGAGAGGATAAAAACACACACATGCACACATTCCCTTTTATTACTATAGATACAGCTAAACCATTCTGGTGACGTCGGTGCTTGCCCCACTGTTCTTATCACCTCTTCCTCCATCCCTCACCGCATCACTCCCAGTGAATTTAACTTGATAAACTATTACATTGAATTCACGTGGTGCCGATATATCACAGATTTGATGGGCCAAATGGCCTACTCCCGAGTCCAAATTCCTTATGTCTATTTAATACATACGACTCTGCTTAAAACCTGGAGAACAAAAGCTTCTGGACGTACTAGGTGAATTTTATTGGCAATCTTGGCAGACATCTACATATGGCGTACTCATCTACAAATTCTGTCTGCTTGCATTGTGCATTTATCGATATCGATGTGAATGACAATTATATTTTTGTCCATATCCAGAAAAGAAATAACTTTGGACACTGCACTTCCTGGGTCCTTAGAGGTTAATATGGCACCATTTCCAAATTTGGGCAAGAAGTGGTTTGGGAGGAAATGCAAAAATGATACACAGATTATTATGATGATGATTAGACAGTGAATACAGTAAACCCTTAAATATCACGGGTTTGAATATCGCGGGTTTTGACCAATCACGGGCAACCTCTTATGTACGTACTAGCTGAGGTACCCGGCTTCGCCCGGGTTGAATAAGAATAATACAAATATATGATGAAAAGAACATGTATATTTTAGAGCAATATCACAGTACATTTCTTACATGACGTTTTGTCAATTTTCAATTTCTCAAAACCTCTGGGTATACAACATTTCTGGTTTTCTTACTTGGTGCCAAGACATAAAGATTGCTTGGTTTTCCAACCCTCGAGCAGCCCACGTACAGCTGGCCATGGGCAAACACTTGTTCTGTGAAGTTCAGGCCTACAACCTTCATTGATTGCCCCTGCGCCCTGTTGATGGACATAGCAAAACATAGCCTGATGGGGAACTGAATCCTCTTGGAGAATGGAAGGTCAGGTGGAATAAGTGGTATCCTTGGAATTAATACTTTCTCTCCTCTGTATTGTCCTGAGAGGATGGTTGCCTCTAGGACATGCGGCATCATTTGCTGGATTGTCAATCGTGTTCCATTACACAGCTTTGGTGGATCAAGATTCCTTAGAAGCATGATTGGTGCTCCCACCTTGAGAATCAACCTGTGTGTTGGGAGTCCTTGAGGCTGACGACTGTTGAGAAACTCAGTTGGAAGGTTTACTGCCTGATCTTCATGTCACTTTGGCAAGAGAATCATAATTTCCTTCATGACCGGGCAGCGAACGTCATTATGTGCGACATTACGTCACTCCTACGGACGTGAAAACATTTGTTTTCCTTAAAAATATATTTAAAATAAATACAATAGTACATAAATTAACAATAAAAGAAGCTAAAAAACAATTTAAAATACAATAAAAAGCACATTTAAAATATATAAATATGTACGTACAGTATACTGTACGTACGCGCAACCGCTGATTCTCATTCAAAACAGAGGCGACGTACAGTATTCCTTTACTGTGTCTGTGTTAGCCATGGGTCCGAAGAAGGATAATGCTAGTGTTTCCAAGCGTAATGTGGTTACGATGGACGATAAGGTAAATCTGATTAAAAGGTATGGAAAAGGTGGAAAAGTGTCGGTGATAGCGCATAGACCTTATCGCGAATCGGAACCGCAATGCGTCATGGGATCGGAAAGGGGCAATAGCGCCGCCACAAACTACACCATGGAATTGCAGCTGGCCCGGTTTTTTAAACCATTGATATTAAAATAAAAAGTAGCCTATAACCACCGGAATTTTATGCCGATTCCGAATCTGTGTCTAAAACTTTTCCCCGATGTGTAGTTCTTGAGTTATAAGCGGACATCCAGACAGACACACACACACACACACACACACACACACACACACACACACACACACACACACACACACACACACACACACACTCCTCCTTTATTTATATAGATTTAGTCATCGCTGCGTTTAATTTTGACCAATCACGGCTTTTCAGCTTTCAGAGTTGTGACGGTTATCTTGGACCACGAGCCTATGACGCTGCAGCATAAAACGATAGACAAAAGTGATTATTTTTAACCCATCGACTTTACAGATACACGTGTAATTGTTAATCAGCGGGGCAGGTGGTAACTGAGACATGCAGCGTGTACAGTACTGTACTGGTACCTATCTCCACGTCAACACTGCATCCGGCATATTCTTCCATGTAATCGTAATGAATTCCTTTGTTTTCGGTTAATATTGCCCTTGATGATTCGTAACCATCGCTCCCAAGAGGAAAACTATTGCGAGTGGTGAACCGAGTGCAAACATCTCGAGGAAAGTGACGTCTGACTGAGAAAATGGAGGCTTTGGATAACCTTGGTCAAGGCCAGAGGGTGGTTATCACTTGCGAAAATCGAAGATTTTTCAAGTATATTGGTTGGTCTTGTGCGTTATTCTGTCTGTTTGTCTGTCTGCCTGTATGTTTGTTTGTCTGTATGTCTGTCTGTATGTCAGTCACCTACAGGTCACAATTTTCAACCGATCTTCAAGAAACTTCACCAAATGGTAGAGTTGGTCAGAAGCAAGAAGCCTATTGTTTTTGAGGGCAAAGGTCATCTGGAGGTCACATTTCTAAAATCACCATTTTTCATCCGAATTACTTGAAAATTGAACAGAATTTGCATATTGAGTCACGAGATTGGGAAACCAACTATTTTTGAGGTCAAAAAGTCAAAGGTCAACTCAAGGTCAAACTTCCAAAGCCATCCATTTTCATCTAAAAAATCGTCAATTTTCATCTGATTGACTTTGAAATTAAACGGGAATTACATAGCGCATCACTGAATTGGGAAACCAACTATTTTAAGGTCAAAAGGTCAAAGGTCAACTCAAGATCAAACCTCTAAAATCATCAATTTCCACATGAAAGATCATCACTTTTCATCCTATTAACCTGAAAATTAAACAGCAATTACATAGTGTATCATTGTATTGGGAAACCAACTATTTGAGGTCAAAAGGTCAAAGGTCAACTCTAGGTCAAACATTTTTTATCATCAATTTTCATATGTAAAATCGTCACTTTTCATCCTATTAACCCGAGCTTTGATGAAGATTGTCAATTTTAATCTTGATGAAATGGACAATTTGATGGATCAATGGCAACCTTTTTTGGGGGGGAGGGGGGGGGGGGAGGGGATGGATTTTGCATGAAGTATCGTGCTCTGCATGACGTCTTCTTGTTTTATTTATTTGCTATTTTCGGAGCTGTAAAGCGATTTATAAAAGAAACAGTGACAGATTACAAAGGGAAAGATTTAAGGGATATGATGTTAATAGGGGAGGAATAGTGGGGCCTTTGGGGCTGGCAGAATGTCCTGGAGGGACGCACACTCGCCTCTCTAAGTTGTCTAGCCTGGGTTTGAATCCAGACCCATAAAGACTATGGTACATCAGGAAGGGATAGAGGGAGAGGCCAAGGCTTTAGACGGATTACAAAAGGGAACGGCCACATTTAATCTGCTTTTGAACATTTAATCTGCTTTTGAACATTTAATCTGCTTCAACGTGGCAGGAGACTTCATCGTTAATATTTATATTACACATTTATTTAAATTGTGATGTGTTTCTTTTTGTCTCCCGCCGACCAACCTCTATATTTTCTCGAAGCCCCAAGAACGTAACCCCCCCCCCCCCCCCCCCCAATTCCCATAGGAAACAGGTATAACTACCGTAGTTTTGAATGTCGCAGCATTTTCCGGGAACGTAAACCCCACAATATTTAAGGGTTTACTGTACTAAGGTAAAGTAAGCACATGAACAGGAAAGAATTGCACTTTGTGACAGGGATATTAAGGGATGGGGAGATAGAGAGAGGAGGGGTGCAGAGGGGAATGAAGAGGACGAGGGAGAGGAGGGAAGAGAGGAGAGGAGGAATGAGAGCAGAGGAGGGGAGAGAGGGGAGAGAGGAGTGGAGGGGAGAGAGGAGAGGGGAGAGGGGAGAGAGAGGAGGGGAGGGGAGAGGGCTGAGGAGGAGGGAGAGGAGGGGGAGAGGAGAGGAATAAGTGAGAGGAGAGGAATAAGGGAGAAGAGAGGAATAAGGGAGAGGAGAGGAGGGGGGAGAGGAGAGGAGGGGTGAGAGGAGAGGAAGGGAGAGCGGAGAGGAAGGGACAGAAGGAAGAGAGGAGAGGAGGGGAGAGATGAGAGGAAGGGACAGAGGGATGAGAGGAGAGGAGGGGAGAGAGGGGAGGAAGGGACAGAGGGAAGAGAGGAGGGGAGAGGAGAGAGGAGAGGAAGGGAGAGAGGGGAGGGGAGAGGAGGAAGGGAGAGAGGGGAGGGGAGAGGAGAGGAAGGCAGTGGTTTAACGTGGTGCTTTTGGCACATGAGAATACAACTGAGTAATTAGAGAATCCAGGAAAATGCACAATCACATGACAAGCAAAACATCCGCTCAAGGCAGTCGATTCTGTGTCAAATTGAGCATCGAGTCAAGAAAAATAACTTGTGATCACCTTGAGGTCCTGCTCAATGCTGCGCAGCAGCTCGCCGTCGGTTCCGTTGGACCCTCCGGCCCGCAGTCCACGCCGTTCGGCCTTCTTCAAACGATACTGGAGTATTCGCGAGTTCTTGTTGGCTCGATCCAGCTCCCGCCTCAGCTCCTGCACTTGCTGAACGTCCTCCTCCAGCCATCCGTCTCTTAGTTCCTCCATCTCAGCACGTAGTTCATCAAGTTCATCCTGAATAGTGTGGGAGCACAGAGCAGATAATGTGAGCAAGGTAGGTGTGGACAACTGGAACACCAGAACTTGCTCAGAAACTGGAGTATGGACATCGGACATCACATTGTGTGGACATTGCTATGTTATGAGTCGGACATTCTTCTTGTCCAGGACCCAAAGTCTTTATCAGGCATCAATCGGACTTTGATGGTGCACCGGTTCCTCATGTGATCTGAATGACCATTTCATTCATTAATCATTCATTCATTAACCATTCAATCATTCATTCATTAATCATTCATTAATTAACCATTCAATCAATCATTCAGTAATCATTCATTCAGTAATCATTCACTCATTAATCATTCATTCATTAATCATTCATTTATTAATCATTCATTCATTAATCATTCATTCATTAATCATTCACTCATTAATCATTCATTCATTAATCATTCATTTATTAATCATTCATTCATTAATCATTCACTCATTAATCATTCATTCATTAATCATTCATTCATTAATCATTCATTCATTAATCATTCAGCCATTAATCATTCATTTATTAATCATTCATTCATTAATCATTCACTCATTAATCATTCATTCATTAATCATTCATTTATTAATCATTCATTCATTAATCATTCATTTATTAATCATTCATTCATTAATCATTCATTCATTAATCATTCACTCATTAATCATGCATTCATTAATCATTCATTTATTAATCATTCATTCATTAATCATTCACTCATTAATCATTCATTCATTAATCATTCATTCATTAATCATTCATTTATTAATCATTCATTCATTAATCATTCACTCATTAATCATTCATTCATTAATCATTCATTCATTAATCATTCATTAATCAATCATTCATTAATCATTCATTAATCATTCATCCATTAATCATTCATTCATTAATCATTCATTCATTAATCATTCATTCATAATCATTCATTCATTAATCACTGATTCCTCTATTTTATTGGCAAAAGAAAACAGCTGTTTAATACAACTCATTAAGATGAATACTCAAGGAGGCAGATTTTGATAACTATGACTCTCGCTAAAATTTATTTTTTCTTTTGAAATTCTCTAAGCCCTAGGTTTAGGTTCCCAACGTTTTTGGGTGTGCCGACCCCTTCGGAACCCCAAAATGTTTTGCTGACCACAATGTTCGACGATCATGTTGTAACACAAAGCTGCTTAGTACAAAGATTGGAGTTATGGTTCCATGGCACCTGTGGGGAAGTTGCGGATGTTACATCTTTTTTCCAGTGGAGTTCCGCTGATGGCCTGCAGACACCTATAGGTTTGCGAACCGCAGGATTGAAAGCATGGCTCTAAGGGTTATGGAAAAACTTGTCCAGACATGAAGGACAAGGACATCAACGCAACATATCGTGAGGCTTATGGCCTAACCCAAACTGAATAATGCTCTATCGTTAGAGTAGGAAGCTTACCATAACCTCACTATCTGTCTCTGAAAGGACTGCATGACAAACCCTCCCATCTACTTACTTACCAAACCTCTCGGAGAAGTTCAGTCATTCAAAGTCTTGAGTCGCACTATCAGCCACAGGTAAACTTGGACAAAAACCACATTTCAAAATTGGCCTCCAAAGCCAACTGGGCATTTTCCGTCATGCAAAATCCTTCCTTGCCACACCTGCACTCTTATCCACCTACATGGCTTTCATCCACAGCTTTATGGAATACTACCCTTGCCTCACACCTTGCTCAGCTTGAGGCCTTCAAGATCATTGGAATCTCCCATGATGAGGCTGAGTCTATGGGCCTATCACTTTCACAATGCAGACAGGTCGGTGTCTCTCTGCCTTCTACCGCCTCCTTTCTGATCTGGCACACCTCTGCATTTTCCATGCTCTGTTCCACTCCCTTCTCTCCACATCCCCTCCCAGGTGTGTGCAGGGTGCACGCGGTCTACCAGCAACCCTCTTCTTGTTAAACTCCCAGAATCCAGGCTCACTCCTCACCCCCACTCATGTGGTCCTCTTTTCTCTCGCCTGTGGAAACAACTTCTCCAGGTGTTCAGTCCCATTATTCCCTATAGGGCTTCAAGACAGCTGTTCACTACTATGACAGGTAACCCCCCATCCATACTCAATCTCTTCTACCCCAAATGACCCCATTCCCAAGCACTCCCTTTTCCAGGTTATTGTCATTTCCCCCCCCCCCCCCCTTCCCCTCACTTATTTTTGTTTGTCAGTTGTCCGTTGGTTTGTTACCTCCACCACCATAGGTGGATGGAGGTTATGTTTTCACCCCTGTCTGTCTGTTTGTCTGTCTGTCTGTTTGTTTGTTTGTGAACAAGATATCTCAAAAAGTTGTGGACGGATTTGGACGAAATTTGGCAGAGATGTGGTGTATGTGACAAGGACGAAATGATTAGATTTTGGTGAAGATCTGGATTCGGATCCGGCTACTGGAATTTTTAAAGTGATTCTTCACCATTGGGAGAAAGGGCCAAAAACGATACATAGCAGGATATCTCAAAAAGTTATGGACGGATTTGGACGAAACTTGGTGGACAGGTTGTGTGTGTGACAAGGAAGAATCGATTCGATTTTGGTGGAAATCTGAATATGGATTCGGATATGAGAATTATTTAATTCTTAAGTGATTCTTCACCATTTGGAGATAGGGCCAAAAACGATACATAGCAGGATATCTCAAAATGTTAATGACGGATTTGGACGAAACCTGGTGGACAGGTTGTGTGTCTGACAAGGACGATTCGATGCGATTTTGGTGAAGATCTGAATATGGATTCGGATATGAGAATTATTTAATTCTTAAGTGATTCTTCGCCATTTGGAGAAAGGGCCAAAAACGATACATAGCAGGATATCTCAAAAAGTTAATGACGGATTTGGACGAAACTTGGTAGACAGGTTGTGTGTCTGACATGGAAGAATCGATTTGATTTTGGTGAAGATCTGAATATGGATTCGGATATGAGAATTATTTAATTCTTAAGTGATTCTTCACCATTTGGAGATAGGGCCAAAAACGATACATAGCAGGATATCTCAAAAAGTTAATGACGGATTTGTACGAAACTTGGTGGACAGGTTGTGTGTGTGACAAGGAAGAATCGATTCGATTTTGGTGAAGATCTGAATATGGATTCGGATATGATAATTATTTAATTATTAAGTGATTCTTCATCATTTTGGAGATAGGGCCAAAAACGATACATAGCAGGATATCTCAAAAAGTTAATGACGGATTTGGACGAAACTTGGTAGACAGGTTGTGTGTCTGACAAGGACGATTCGATTTGATTTTGGTGAAGATCTGAATATGGATTCGGATATGAGAATTATTTCATTCGTAAGTGATTCTTCAGCATTTGGAGAAAGGGCCAAAAACGATACATAGCAGGATATCTCAAAAAGTTAATGACGGATTTGGACGAAACTTGGTGGACAGGTTGTGTGTCTGACAAGGACGATTCGATTTGATTTTGGTGAAGATCTGAATATGGATTCGGATATGAGAATTATTTCATTCGTAAGTGATTCTTCCCCATTTGGAGAATGGCCCAAAAACGATACATAGCAGGATATCTCAAAGAGTTGTGGACGGAATTGAACGAAACTTATTGGACAGGTTGTGTGTCTGACAAGGAAGAATCGATTTGATTTTGGTGAAGAATGTTTCTACATCATATAAATTCTGTATTGTGATTTTCTGGTCTACTCTGAGATACAAAACATCAACTGTTCACCAGGTGGAAGTATGCTCTCTACTGAGTGACGTTCTAGTTCCTCCTCCGTTTCATCACCACAAAATTCCTCTCAAGATGACAGGGCCCTATGACAGATTACTATGGAAAGCATGTGACTTTATTCCCGTCAAGCCTCCATGATGTTAAGAAAGATTTTGAAATGCCACTGGAATGTCAGGCAGGCCCCAGCACAGTATGCTGAGCCTTCCATTCCCCTGAGTAGCACTGGAGAGTAACTGTGCATGAGGCCTTCACCAATATGGTCATTGCATGGCATTGCATCATGTGCAAAAAAAATGGGAGGGGGACAAATAATGGGGGTCTCCGTGGCCTGAAAATGTATAAACGGGTCCTATGGAGCAACAAGTCCATTATTGAAGTCTACTCTATCAACGTCTGTGGGATGTGTTGGAATGCCAATCATGGAGTCGATGACAACGATCGTGGAATCCGAAACATCACACTGATGTGCGGTTACGTCAACATGATGATTATTAAAATAAAATAATTAATGCTATTTTAATTGTGGAAAAAATTGCAGAGTAGATGTTGGATGAAATGTGTGTGGCAGGAGCATACACAGGTAGCGCACTTACCTTTGAGATGTTACCTCGGTTTGATTCCCGACACGACTATGAACTGTCGGATTGGTGTTTCGCAGGCAGGTTTTTGCATCACAATGTGCGCCATCCCTCGGACGGACGTTAAGCCGAGTGTCCCATCTACGAGCATCAGCAAGTTGGCATTAGTTGGTAGGTTCTACGAGCATGACGGCCTTTCACAGAATAGTCGGACAGGTAACGCTGCCATAAATGGCCTGGAAAAATTCCAAATTCCGGTCTAATGTACAGATAGCAAGTATTACGTTCTTCCGGAGTATCCCTGGACACTAGGTTGTACCACGTACTATCTCGGAGTGTGTTTAATACCTGGGCAGTATCTCCTCCAATATAAACAAATTCACGCACCAAGGTGTCCACGATCACATGCGAACGGCCCTCTTCGCCTATGAAGGGAAACCAATGTGTAACACCCTTCTCCTACCCTCTTGTTATTTCCATTTTTATATCAAAGACCAGACTCGGTGATGTAATGGTTTGAGTGTCTGCTCTGAGTCTGGGAGGTCAGCTGTTCAAACCTCGGTAGGGACATACCAAAGTCATTAAAACTGGTACGTGTTGCTTCCTTGCTTGATACTCGGAATTTAAAAGGATAGAACACAGACAATCCTCATAGGTTGGTATCCATGGGAAGGAGGAAATTTCCTGCCCCACTGAGTGTGCACAATGCTGAGTGAGCATGCCGACAAAGGGAGGAGCATCGTCAAAAGTGACAACTCACACCATCATCATCATAGACGGACTCACGTTCTAATCGTACATACTTTATAGACGGACTCACATTCTAATAGTACATACTTTATAGACGTACTCACATTCTAATAGTACATACTTTATAGACATACTCACATTCTAATAGTACATACTTTATAGACGTACTCACATTCTAATAGTACATACTTTATAGACGTACTCACGTTCTAATCGTACATACTTTATAGACGTACTCACATTCTAATAGTACATACTTTATAGACGTACTCACATTCTAATCGTACATACTTTATAGACGTACTCGCGTTCTAATAGTACATCGTTTATAGACATACTCACATTCTAATAGTACATACTTTATAGACGTACTCACATTCTAATAGTACATACTTTATAGACATACTCACATTCTAGTAGTACATACTTTATAGACGTACTCACATTCTAATAGTACATACTTTATAGACGTACTCACATTCTAATCGTATACTTTATAGACGTACTCGCGTTCTAATAGTACATAGTTTATAGACATACTCACATTCTAATAGTACATACTTTATAGACGTACTCACATTCTTATAGTATATACTTTATAGACGTACCGACATTCTAATTGTACATACTTTATAGACGTACCGACATTCCTAATTGTACATACTTTATAGACGTACCGACATTCTAATCGTACATACTTTATAGACGTACTCACATTCTAATAGTACATACTTTATAGACGTACTCACATTCTAATAGTATATACTTTATAGACGTACCGACATTCTAATTGTACATACTTTATAGACGTACTCACATTCTAATAGTACATACTTTATAGACGTACTGACATTTTAATAGTGCATCGTTGATCGATGTACTGACATTCTAACAATACATACTTTATAGACGTACTGACATTCTAATAGTGCATCGTTGATCGATGTACTGACATTCTAATAGTACATACTTTATAGACGTACTCACATTCTAATAATACATACTTTATAGACGTACTCACATTCTAATAATACATACTTTATAGACGTACTGACATTCTAATAGTACATACTTTATAGACGTACTGACATTCTAATAGTACATACTTTATAGACGTACTCACATTCTAATTGTACATATTTTATAGATGTCACTAGTACCCAGAGTGCCCCAGGAAGTGAGGGTACTTTCCTCAAGCTCAGTGGCTGTTTGTCTCGTCTGACAGTCCTGCGTTGTGTCTCGTGTATCCGTCTGTCCATGTGTGTGAGATGTGTGTGGCACGTCCACTGAGAGCCTTAATTAGATCCTAGTTAAAACAAAAATTAGAATTATATATTTTAAACACTGTAAACCACAAATCGGTTTGTTGCCATTTCCAAAAACCTGCAGTTCAGCAAGTACTTTCGCTCTGACATTGGCGCAAAATTGTATGCCATCTTGACCAACCAGATTTTCTGCCCATGGTCTCCTGGCGGAGGAACATTCGTCACAAAAACATCTGCCCGTTTCGTGCATCTTCTTCACCTTTTAGCCTCATTCGACACTTAACTTGATACATCCCAACAACAACTAGAATGGCACTCAGTAGAGAACATACCTATACATCTTATACACCACCTTTATACATCTTATACATCACTTTTATACGTCTCATACACCACCCTTATACGTCTTATACACCACCCTTATACGTCTTATACCCACCCTCATACGTCTTATTCACCACCCTCATACGTCTTATTCACCACCCTTATACGTCTTATACCCACCCTTATACGTCTTATTCACCACCCTTATACGTCTTATTCACCACCCTTATACGTCTTATACACCACCCTTGTACGTCTTATACACCACCCTTGTACGTCTTATACACCACCCTTGTACGTCTTATACACCACCCTTGTACGTCTTATACACCACCCTTGTACGTCTTATACACCACCCTTGTACGTCTTATACACCACCCTTGTACGTCTTATACACCACCCTTGTACGTCTTATACACCACCCTTGTACGTCTTATACACCACCCTTGTACGTCTTATACACCACCCTTATACATCTTATACACCTACACCACCCTTATACGTCTTATACACCACCCTTATACGTCTTATACACCACCCTTATACGTCTTATACACCTACACCACCCTTATACGTATTATACACCACCCTTACACGTATTATACACCACCCTTATACGTATTATACACCACCCTTATATGTCTTATACACCACCCTTATACGTCTTATACACCACCCTTATACATCTTATACACCTACACCACCCTTATACGTCTTATACACCACCCTTATACGTCTTATACACCACCCTTATACGTCTTATACACCACCCTTATACGTCTTATACACCTACACCACCCTTATACGTATTATACACCACCCATTATACGTATTATACACTGAAGGAGCTGTGGCTCCCACGTCGATCGAAAGAATGGACGCGACAAAAAGCTTGAATTCATCTGAGCTGCTTTATTAGAATCAAAACCTCAGGCACTCTGGGAAAAACGTTTTACGGTCGGCAATATATATCTATTCCGCCAGGGGGTTTGCCCAGGCCTGGCGCCAGGGGGCGTGGCCCCGCGGGCCGGCTGCGGCCTGGCAAGCCGAGGGCGAGCCTGCCCGGGCGTCCCGACCGAGGCCTGGCAAGTCGAGCGCGGGCCTGCCCGGGCGTCCTGGACGAGCCCGGCCTGGTGATCGCTCCGCGTCCTTGATAGGTGCAAGGCGATTGTGTAACCCCAGCGGCAGCCGCTACACACGTCCCCCCAGAATCGACTTGCACCGACAGGGTCAACTTGAGGGGGGTCCTGATGACCCGGCCGAAGCGACCCCTGGTGGGTCGTGGGAGGGGGTCCGGTGAGGTGGTGGGCGGTCGAGTGGGGGGCACCGTGGACGGGGGGCGGCCTCGCCGCGGCGGGAGGGCCACCCGTGGTGGGTGGTCGACGTCCACGTGCGCCGGCTTGAGGCGGTCCACTGCAATCCGGTCCGACCTGCCGCCGATGTCGATGACGAACGACTTGTCGTCCCGTCGCAGCACCCGGAAGGGCCCGTCGTACGGCGGCTGGAGTGGCCGCCGATGTGCGTCGTGACGCACAAAAACATACTCCGCGGTGCGGAGTGCTGGGGGGACGTAGGACTGGGGGTCACCGTGGTGGGATGTCGGCACGGGGGCAAACCGTCGGGCGGCCTCCTGGAGGTCCGAGCGCTGGCGAGCTGCGGACCAGGGGCTGGTAGCGTCGGGCACGAATTCGCCCGGGACGCGTAGCACCTGGCCATAGACCAGCTCGGCGGTGGATGCCTGGAGGTCCTCCTTGGGGGCCGTGCGAAGGCCCAAAAGGACCCACGGCAGCCGGTCGGCCCAACCGCCGTCTTGAAGGCCGGCCATGAGCGCGGCCTTCATGGAGCGGTGGAATCGCTCGCACAACCCGTTTGCTTGGGGGTGGTAGGCCGTAGTACGGTGGAGCTTGACGCCCAGGTTGCGGGCGACCGCGCCCCACAGCTCGGAGGTGAACTGTGGTCCGCGGTCTGACGAGATGTCCGCCGGTGCGCCGAAGCGGGCGACCCAGGTGGCGATGAAGGCCTGCGCCACGTCGGCGGTGGTGGTGGAGACGAGGGGAACGGCCTCCGGCCACCTGGTGGTCCTGTCCACCATGGTGAGCAGGTGTGTGAACCCTCGTGATGGGGGAAGGGGGCCCACCAGATCCACGTTGACGTGGTCGAAACGTCGTTCGGGCACGGTGAAAGGTGCCAGCGGGGCCTGGGTGTGTCGGTGGACCTTGGCCCGTTGGCAGGCGGTGCAGGCGCTGGTCCAATCGCGGACGTCCCGACGAAGGCCGTGCCAGACGAAACGCGCCGACACCAGCTTCTGGGAAGCTTTCCGGCCCGGGTGGGAAAGGCCGTGGAGGGAGGCGAAGATGCGGCGTTGCCAGGTGACGGGCACGATGGGGCGAGGCCGGCCTTGGGAGACGTCGCAGAGCAGGACAGTGTCCGCGCAGGGGATGTCGGCCAGGCGGAGGCCCGTGTCCGCCGCCCGGAGGGCTTGCACCGTGGTGTCGGTGGTTTGGTCCGCCGCCATGAGCGCAAAATCCACGCCCAGGTGGACCGCGTTCGCGCTGGCCCGGGAAAGACAGTCGGCCACGGCGTTGTTTTTGCCGGCGACGTGCCGGATGTCCGTGGTAAACTCCGACACGGCGGAGAGGTGGCGCTGTTGGCGGGCCGACCATGGCTCCGTGACCTTGGCCATGGCGTAAACCAACGGCTTGTGGTCGACGAACGCCGTGAAAGGTCGGCCCTCCAGGAGGTGGCGGAAATGGCGGACGGCCAGGTGTAGACCGAGGAGCTCCCGGTCAAACGTGCTGTATTTGAGCTCGTTCGGCCGGAGCTGCCGGCTGAAAAAAGCGAGTGGCTGCCAAACCCCGTTCACCCATTGCTCATGTACGGCGCCCACCGCGTAGTCGGAGGCATCCGTGGTGAGGGCGATGGGAGCGTTGAGCACCGGGTGAGCGAGCAGTGTTGCGTCGGCGAGGGCCCGCTTTGAGCTTTGGAAGGCCGCATCCATTGCTGCGGACCAGGCGATGTCGTGCTTGGCCGGCTTGCCCCGGAGGGCTTCGTAGAGGGGCCGCATGAGTTGAGCAGCGCGGGGCACGAAGCGGTGATAAAAATTCACCATTCCCAGGAATTCCTGCAGGGCCTTTATGGTGCGGGGACGCGGGAAAGTGGTGATGGCCTCGACCTTGGTTGGCAGCGGCACAGCCCCGTTCTTGGTGATGTGGTGGCCCAAAAAATCAACGGCCGTCGTGCCGAAGTGGCATTTGGCCGGGTTGACGATGAGGCCGTGCTCGCTGAGGCGCCCGAACAGTGTTCGGAGGTGGAGGAGGTGCTCGGCCCGGGACGTGCTGGCGACGAGGATGTCGTCCAGGTAAACGAAAAGGAACGGCAGGTCACGCAGCACGCCGTCCATCAAGCGCTGGAACGCCTGAGCCGCGTTCTTGAGACCAAACGGCATCCGCAAGAACTCGAATAAGCCGAACGGCGTGATGACTGCCGTTTTAGGGACGTCGGCCGCCCTGACAGGTACCTGGTGATATCCCCGTATGAGATCAATTTTTGAAAAAATGACCCGTCCCGCCAGACGGGCGGAGAAGTCTTGGATATGCGGGATCGGGTACCTGTCGGGTGTTGTAGCGTCATTAAGACGGCGGTAGTCGCCACACGGGCGCCATCCACCCCCCGGCTTTGGCACGATGTGCAGTGGCGAGGCCCACGCGCTATCGGAGCGCCGCACGATGCCGAGGTGCTCCAACGCGTCGAATTCGGCCTTCGCAACGGCAAGCTTGGCTGGGTCGAGGCGGCGGGCCCTGGCGTAGACCGGCGGGCCCGTGGTTGGTATGTGGTGCTCGATCCCATGCCGTACTGCGACGGCCGAAAACGTCGGCCGCGTGAGGGCCGGGAACTCCGCGAGCAGGCGAGCAAACTCGTTCGCCGCCGGGACGGTGCATGCCAGCTCGGTCGGCGCGGAGCTGCTCAATGTGCATACCAGGGAGCTGAAGGTTTCAGCGTTGATTAAACGACGCCGTTGGACGTCCACCAGCAGTCCGTGTGCGCAGAGGAAGTCGGCGCCGAGCAGAGCCATGGGCACGTTGGCGGTTACAAACGTCCAAGCGAAGCGTTGGCCGCCGAAGCAGAGGGTGACGTTGCGCGGGCCGAAGGTGCGGATAGTCGATCCGTTGGCCGCAACCAAGGAGGGGCCGCAAACCGCGGATTGCCTGTCCTGGTCAGAGGCGGGCATGACGCTCACTTGGGCGCCGGTGTCGCACAGGAAGCGCCGTCCGGACGCTTTATCCGTGATGAACAGTAAGTTGCCCGTGTGACTGTGGCCGGCGTTCATGGCAGGTAATGAACGCCGGCCTGGCCGTTTCCCGACCCGCCGAAGGTGCACGGGGGTCGGCATGTCCGGGCCTTCTGTCCGAACCTGGCATGATAGGAACACCACGCTTGGTCGGGTGGAGGCTTCGGACGTCGTGCTGAACGTGGTCGGCTCGGTATAGCGGCCGCCAATTGCGTCGGCAGTTCGGCCGTCGAACGCGCCGGGTGCTCGGGCGCCATGGATGGTGCATCAGGCGGCGGCGGGTCCCATGTCGCCGCTGCGATGCGCTGTCCCGCGGCGGAGATTTTGTCGGCTTCTCTGGCAAGGGCCCGGGGATCTGTGATCGTCGTGCTTGCCAGGGCGAGGCGTACCGGGTTAGGCAGCTGACGGAGGAACAGCTCCCGGAACAGGAATGCCGGAGAGTGCTCGCCGAGCAGCGAAAGCATGTAGTCCATTCGCTCGGAAGGGCGCGTGTCGCCGAGCTCCGGCAAATCGAGCAGGCGCCGTGCGCGTTCCGCCGCTGGGAGGGCGAAAGCATCGAGGAGAAGCTTCTTAATCGCGCCGTATTTGTCCGCGGCTGGCGGTCTCTCGAGGAGGCTCAGGGCGCGGGCTGCGGTGGCTGAACCGAGCGCAGCGACCACGTGGTGGAAGCGGGTGTCGTCCGCCGTGATGCCTCGCAGGGCGAACAGGGACTCCGCTTGTGCGAACCAAACCGCCGCGTGAGCCTCCCAGAAGGTAGGCAGTTTAAGGGCGACTGCCATGTCCATGTCGATAGGTCACCAATGAAGGAGCTGTGGCTCCCACGTCGATCGAAAGAATGGACGCGACAAAAAGCTTGAATTCATCTGAGCTGCTTTATTAGAATCAAAACCTCAGGCACTCTGGGAAAAACGTTTTACGGTCGGCAATATATATCTATTCCGCCAGGGGGTTTGCCCAGGCCTGGCGCCAGGGGGCGTGGCCCCGCGGGCCGGCTGCGGCCTGGCAAGCCGAGGGCGAGCCTGCCCGGGCGTCCCGACCGAGGCCTGGCAAGTCGAGCGCGGGCCTGCCCGGGCGTCCTGGACGAGCCCGGCCTGGTGATCGCTCCGCGTCCTTGATAGGTGCAAGGCGATTGTGTAACCCCAGCGGCAGCCGCTACAACACCACCCTTATACGTATTATACACCACCCTTATACGTCTTATACACCACCCTTATACGTCTTATACATCTTATACACCACCCTTATACACCACCCTTATACGTTTTATACACAACCCTTATACGTCTTATACACCACCCTTATACATCTTATACACCACCCTTATACCGTCTTATACACCACCCTTATACGTCTTATACACCACCCTTATACATCTTATACACCACCCTTATACGTCTTATACACGACCCTTATACGTCTTATACACCACCCTTATACATCTTATACACCACCCTTGTACATCCTATACACCACCCTTATACGTCTTATACACCACCCTTATACATCTTATACACCACCCTTATATGTCTTATACACCACAAATAAACGTCTTATACACCACCATTAAACGTCTTATACACCACCCTTATACATCTTATACACCCACACCACCCTTATACATCTTATACACCACCCTTATACATCTTATACACCACCCTTATACGTCTTATACACCACCCTTATACATCTTATACACCACCCTTATACTCCATCCTTATACGTCTTATACACCACCTTTAATCCTTTATACATCCTATACACCACACTTGTACATCCTATACACCACCCTTATACATCTTATACATCACCCTTACACGTCTTATACACCACCCTTATACATCTTATACATCACCCTTACACGTCTTATACACCACCCTTATACCTCTTATACACCACCCCATCGAACCTTTATTTATATTGAGGTTCTGCAAATTGGAGGTTCGCGGAAGTTTTATGACAGATGATTTGTGTACTACATTAAACTAAAATGAAATAAAGATGGTAAAAGTTATATAATTAAATCATATTAATTCCTTGTTTTACCATCATTTTCCACAGTGTTTATTACATCATCCCATCAAACGCGTTACATTAGTTCTTCGTGCCTGCTCTTTGTGTCCTTCAGAACATCCTTAAAAACAGTAAGTTTCCTGTTTGGAATGATTTTCAATTTCCAGGCAGGTGGACGGAGTAAACACAGTACCTCACTCCTCTCTGGGCCCATGTGGTCAGGATGTATTCAAATCCAAAGTAAAACAAAAGATTTGTCTCCTTATTCGTGTTGAAAATCGAACCTTCAATTTAAATACGTTGTTTCTCGATCATGGACGGACGGACGGACGGACATGATTCAATTGCTTCACCTCCTCCACATCCCCTCTTTCCTTTGCGTGCGTGGGGTAATTACGAGGACATTATTCCAGCCACTGTGGCTGAAACGTGGACACCCTGTATTGAGGACAACCTTGTATTGAGGACAACCTGGTATTGAGGACAACCTTGTATTGAGGAAAACCTTGTATGGAGGACAACCTTGTATTGAGGACAACCTTGTATTGAGGACAACCTTGTGTTGAGGACAACCTTGTATTGAGGACAACCTTGTATTGAGGACAACCTTGTATTGAGGACAACCCTGTATTGAGGACAACCTTGTATTGAGGACAACCTGGTATTGAGGACAACCTTGTATTGAGGAAAACCTTGTATGGAGGACAACCTTGTATTGAGGACAACCTTGTATTGAGGACAACCTTGTATTGAGGACAACCTGGTATTGAGGACAACCTTGTATTGAGGACAACCTTGTATTGAGGACAACCTTGTATTGAGGACAATCTTGTATTGAGGACAACCTGGTATTGAGGAAAACCTTGTATTGAGGACAACCTTGTATTGAGGACAACCTGGTATTGAGGAAAACCTTGTATTGAGGACAACCTTGTATTGAGGACATCCTGTATTGAGGTGTATTGCTCGGTCGTCTGTTAATCAAAGTGATCACCTTATAGGTGTTACCATAGTTGGGAAGTAATCCCACAATGCCTTGCTCTTTCTTTCAGCAGAGATAACAAGCACAGACATACACCAAGGATACACACAGAGTTCACACACTTCCTAGTTGTTCCCACACACATTCCCACACTTCCTGGACATATATTCCTGAGATTTCAAATCTTTTTGGGCAAAACATGGCGCCAGAAGGTCCACGCCATGGCCTGGAAAGGGAGCGGGTAACCCTCCCCAAGTCCTTTTTCTCAAGACCCCATGGGGTAAAGTGTTCTATGAATTCTGGTTTTATCCCGAAATAGCAGATTCCGGATAATCAGCCTGGAAATTTCGTTTTTCCACAGGAGAGGAAGGGAGGGGGTTAAGCCCAGCGAAGAAAGCGTCATTGTATTTGAGAGAGACGAGTGGTGTGCACGGAAAAAAGACTTTCCTAATTAAAAGCAGCCCTGGGCCTTGTGGCCTATGTCTGTCACTGCTATGCTTATTACCCATGATTCCCCCATCAAGGTGCCTCGAACATGTATGTCCTATGTCTGTCACTGCTATGCTCATTACCCATGATTCCCCCATCAAGGTGCCTCGAACATGTATGGCCTATGTCTGTCACTGCTATGCTTATTACCCATGATTCCCCCATGAAGGTGCCTCGAACATGTGTGGCCTATGTCTGTCACTGCTATGCTTATTACCCATGATTCCCCCATCAAGGTGCCTCGAACATGTATGGCCTATGTCTGTCACTGCTATGCTTATTACCCATGATTCCCCCATGAAGGTGCCTCGAACATGTACGGCCTATGTCTGTCACTGCTATGCTTATTACCCATGATTCCCCCATGAAGGTGCCTCGAACATGTGTGGCCTATGTCTGTCACTGCTAGGCTTATTACCCAAGATTCTCCCATGAAGGTACCTCGAACATGTATGGCCTATGTCTGTCACTGCTAGGCTTATTACCCATGATTCCCCCATCAAGGTGCCTCGAACATGTATGTCCTATGTCTATTACTGCTAGGCTTATTACCCATGATTCCCCCATCAAGGTGCCTCGAACATGTATGGCCTATGTCTGTCACTGCTATGCTTATTACCCATGATTCCCCCATAAAGGTGCCTCGAACATGTACGGCCTATGTCTGTCACTGCTATGCTTATTACCCATGATTCCCCCATGAAGGTGCCTCAAACATGTGTGGCCTATGTCTGTCACTGCTAGGCTTATTACCCATGATTCTCCCATGAAGCTACCTCGAACATGTATGGCCTATGTCTGTCACTGCTAGGCTTATTACCCATGATTCCCCCATCAAGGTGTCTCGAACATGTATGTCCTATGTCTGTCACTGCTATGCTCATTACCCATGATTCCCCCATCAAGGTGCCTCGAACATGTATGTCCTATGTCTGTCACTGCTATACTCATTACCCATGATTCCCCCATCAAGGTGCCTCGAACATGTATGGCCTATGTCTGTCACTGCTAGGCTTATTATTATTACCCATGATTCCCCCATGAAGGTACCTCGAACATGTATGGCCTATGTCTGTCACTGCTAGGCTTATTACCCATGATTCCCCCATGAAGGTGCCTCGAACATGTATGGCCTATGTCTGTCACTGCTATGCTCATTACCCATGATTCCCCCATGAAGGTGCCTCGAACATGTGTGGCCTATGTCTGTCACTGCTAGGCTTATTAACCATGATTCTCCCATGAAGGTACCTCGAACATGTATGGCCTATGTCTGTCACTGCTATGCTCATTACCCATGATTCCCCCACGACATTCACCCTTGTTTAGTCGTTAAATTAACACCAGGTGGGGTGACTCAGCTCGTCATCCTTCCGAAGTCCTCAAAATGAGTACCTGGTGACTGGTATCAGGGGGGCACTGCATCAGCGGCAGAAGCTGCGCTTCCAGAAAAATGATGCAACCAACAGGCACAATCTGCATACGAAGCAACAACAGGTTGCCATGAACACTGCATTTGAGGGATGAGTTAATGGATTCCCATCTTTTCCTCCTTGGAATTCCTGGCGAGGGTCCTCAAAGACCATTTTGATCTCACCCTCAGCCGTTGGACGCGATCCACCTGGCAGGTGCGGTTTTTTACAGTTAAACGTACACAAACCGAGCCAGGTACCTGTAGCTGCCATCTTATATAAATAATAATGTATTAAAAGAATCCGAAACATTTCAAGGTGTGTCCGCTGAACCCACAATTACCTGTCACACAAATGTCACCGAAGGTACCTATAACGGTGTGCTCCGAGGGTCGACGAACGGGTCGTGATGTTTGCATTCGCTACATTCATTACCGACGGGCAGGTACGCCTGGAATACCGCTTCACCTTGAGATAAGCGTTCTCCGAGCGCAGGTCCTCCATTTCGCGCCACCCTCCCTTGTCCGCGTCGTCCTCCCCGGCCGGGTCCTCGCTCCCCTGTCCGACCTGTCGACCCTCCCGGGAGGCGCGCTGTCCGCACGTCGCGATCCCGCCGGGACCCGCCATGGTCGCCCCGGTCCCGGCCTCGCTTGAGTCGCTCGAATCGCTCTCCTGGCCCGAGGGAGGTTCCGACGCGCAGTCGGACAGTTCGGATCCGCTGTCCACCCGGGACGAGGACGACCCCACGGACGTGGCCCCCCGGCCACCTCGGAACCTCCCGGGTGCGGCGACCGCCCGGCCTCCCCGGGACACCTGCGGGCCGGGCCCGAGCGAGCCCGTCGCGGGTGTGGGTGTCGACGTCGACCCGGAAGCCCCTCCGGACGCGCTGGACCCCGGAGCGGCTCTCGCAGACTTGTCTCTGCCGTTGGCGGTCGCCGGAGGAAGACGTTTGGCTGCGGGTTTGGGGGGCAGGGCCGGTCGGGGGGAGCGAACCGGGCGAGCTGGGGAAGGAGCCCGGGCGGTGCGTTTCCTCTCCGGGGGGCTCTGTGGACCTGGAGACCTCGTCCCGAAATCGGGAACCTCCATGGCGGTCGGTCGATCGAGATGGTGGAACGAGGATGGGGTGGGGGTGAGGGGGTTAAACGTGGAGAAATGGGGGAACGAGGGTGGGGGTGAGGCGGGTTAAACGTGGAGAAACGGGGGAACGAAGATGGAGGGTGGGGGTGAGGGGGGTTAAACGTGGACAAATGGGGGAACGAGGGTGGGGGTGAGGGGGGTTAAACGTGGAGAAACGGGGGAACGAAGATGGAGGTGGGGGTGACGGGGGTTAAACGTGGAGAAATTGGAGAACGAAGATGGAGGGTGGGGGTGAGGGGGGTTAAACGTGGAGAAATTGGAGAACGAAGATGGAGGGTGGGGGTGAGGGGGGTTAAACGTGGACAAATGGGGGAACGAGGGTGGGGGTGAGGGGGTTAAACGTGGAGAAACGGGGAAACGAAGATGGATATGAACAAAGGAAGGACCAGTGATGCAGGTAAATAATAAATAAATAAATAAATAAAGAACAAAGAGCGAGACAACGGGAAAATCACACCATGTGCAAATGCACACCTTACAGGGGGTGACAGGTTGCACACCTACGGGGATGATGGGTTTCACACCTTACGTCACCTGATGGTTGCACACCTTACGTCACCTGATGGTTGCACACCTTACGTCACCTGATGGTTGCACACCTTACGCCACCTGATGGTTGCACACCTTACGCCACCTGATGGTTGCACACCTTACGGGGGATGACGAGACAAAACAAATGAGCGCTCCGGGAGGATGAGGAGGGAATGAAAAATGGTGCAGAGGAAGGTAAGAAGATGGAAAACACAACAATGGAAGATGGAGGGAGATCCAGGATCGAGTCCGCAGCACAGACTGAGACAGGTGGGCACACCGCCAGGTGCACGTGCTATGGTGACTCTCCCGCGGCCCAAACCATGGTCGGGATGCTCCCGCAAATCGTCCGGCTTGGTGAATGAAGGACAGAAGGGATGGTGGCGGAAGAGAGGAGGAGGAGGCAAGGCGTAAGGGGGGGGTGAGGAGGGCGTTCGGCAGGAGAGTCGGAGGGTGAGGTGGGCGTTCGCAAGGAGAGGAGGAGGGTGAGGTGGGCGTTCACAAGGAGAGGAGGAGGGTGAGGTGGTTGTTCACAAGGAGAGGAGGCGGGTGAGTGTTCGCAAGGAGAGGAGGAGGGTGAGTTGGATGTTCACAAGGAGAGGGGAGAGTGAGGTGGTTGTTCACAAGGAGAGGTTGAGGCTGAGGTGGATGCTCACAATGAGAGGCGGAGGTTGAGGTGGGCGTTCACAAGGAGAGGAGGCGGGTGAGGTGGATGTTCACAATGAGAGGAGGAGGGTGAGGTGGATGTTCACAATGAGAGGAGGATGGTGAGGTGGATGTTCACAATGAGAGGAGGAGGGTGAGGTGGGCGTTCACAAGGAGAGGAGGAGGTTGAGGTGGATGTTCACAATGAGAGGAGGAGGCTGAGGTGGATGTTCACAATGAGAGGCGGAGGTTGAGGTGGGCGTTCACAAGGAGAGGAGGCGGGTGAGGTGGATGTTCACAATGAGAGGAGGAGGGTGAGGTGGATGTTCACAATGAGAGGAGGAGGGTGAGGTGGATGTTCACAATGAGAGGAGGAGGGTGAGGTGGGCGTTCACAAGGAGAGGAGGGGTGAGGTGAGCGTTCACAAGGAGAGGAGGCGGGTGAGGTGGATGTTCACAATGAGAGGAGGCGGGTGAGGTGGATGTTCACAATGAGAGGAGGAGGGTGAGGTGGGCGTTCACAAGGAGAGGAGGGGTGAGGTGGGCGTTCACAAGGAGAGGAGGCGGGTGAGGTGGATGTTCACAATGAGAGGAGGAGGGTGAGGTGGATGTTCACAATGAGAGGAGGAGGGTGAGGTGGGCGTTCACAAGGAGAGGAGGAGGGTGAGGTGGTTGTTCACAAGGAGAGGAGGCGGGTGAGGTGGCGTTCGCAAGGAGAGGAGGAGGGTGAGTTGGATGTTCACAAGGAGAGGAGGAGAGTGAGGTGGTTGTTCACAAGGAGAGGCTGAGGCTGAGGTGGATGTTCACAATGAGAGGAGGCGGATGAGGTGGGCGTTCACAAGGGGAGGAGGAGGCTGAGGTGGATGTTCACAATGAGAGGAGGGGGTGAGGTGGGCGTTCACAAGGAGAGGCGGAGGGTGAGGTGGATGTTCACAATGAGAGGAGGCGGATGAGGTGGGCGTTCACAAGGGGAGGAGGAGGCTGAGGTGGATGTTCACAAGGAGAGGAGGAGGCTGAGGTGGATGTTCACAAGGAGAGGAGGAGGGTGAGGTGGACGTTCACAAGGAGAGCAGAGAGGAGGCGGTTGAGGTGGACGTGAGGAGAGGAGGTTGACGTGGACGTGAGAAGGCGGAGGTTGACGTGAGGTGGAAGAGGTTGACGTGAAGCAGGAGGAGGATGCCGTGAGGCAGGAGGAGGGTGACGTGAGGAAGATGGAAGATGGCGTGAGTGGAGGAGGGTGACGTGAGGCAGGTGGAGGAGGGTGAGGTGGACGTAAGGCAGGAGGGTGACGTGAGGCAGGAGGCGAGTGAAGTGAGGTGGAGGTGGGTGAGATGGACGTTTAGGTGGAGGAGGTTGACGTGAGCTTGAGGAGGGTCACGTTCGGTGGAGGCGGTTGACGTGAGGAAGGAGGAGGTTGTCGTGAGGCAGGAGGAGGTTGTCGTGAGGCAGGAGGAGGTTGTCGTGAGGAAGGAGGAGGTTGACGTGAGGTGGAGCAGGTTGACGTGAGGTTGAGGAGTTCCATTTCATCAAAATTTCGGATAAGTGTTTTTTGAGGGTCTCCGTGGGATCCCGTCCCGCTCAAACCTTGTGATTGGACAACGCAAGACGTCGTTCGCGCCTTCATAGGACAAGTCTAGTCGTCATGGAGACGCCAACACAGGAGACTACGAGGGCGATATAATAATGTCGGTTCAAACAATAATTGATGAAATTTTGGGTTTGACTTTGGGTTTTAATGTGAATCGAACCTTTTCCATTATAAAATTTGAAATATCGTCTCGCCTCTGTCTCCCCGTCTCGTCTCTCCATCTCGTCTCTCCGTCTCCCCGTCTCGTCTCTCCGTCTCGTCTCTCCATCTCGCCTCTCCGTCTCCCCGTCTCGCCTCTCCCCGTCTCGTCTCTCCATCTCGTCTCTCCGTCTCCCCGTCTCGCCTCTCCGTCTCCCCGTCTCGCTCCTCCCCGTCTCGTCTCTCCATCTCGTCTCTCCGTCTCCCCGTCTCGCCTCTCCCCGTCGCGTCTCGCCTCTCCGTCTCGTCTCTCCGTCTCGCCGTCGCGTCTCGCCTCTCCGTCTCCCCGTCTCGCCTCTCCGTCTCGTCTCTCCGTCTCCCCGTCTCGCCTCTCCGTCTCGTCTCCCCGTCTCGTCTCCCCGTCTCGTCTCGCCTCTCCGTCTCCCCGTCTTGTCTCTCCGTCTCGTCTCTCCGTCTCCCCGTCTCATCTCTCCGTCTACCCGTCTCGTCTCGCCTCTCCGTCTCGTCTCTCCGTCTCGTCTCGTCTGTCTGTCTCGTCTCTCCATCTCTCTCCGTCTCTCCATCTCCCCGTCTCCGTCTCTCCGTCTCTCCATCTCCCCGTCTCTCCTCGTTGTGGATGGGCCATTTGCAGCAACATTTCATCATTGAGAGAAGGTGTCCTCATCCTCAGGAGCCATTCCACCTCTTCGACTCCAATTAACATCTTCTGAATCACCTCTTAATATTGATCCTGTGTAATTACACCGACACATCCCTCTCTACTCCATCAACATGAGTTATCGAGACTTTGTTGAACAAACACCTACAGGTTACAAATATAACAACGGACGACCTACGCCACCTGGCGGTTTAACTGGTTAATGTTTGGTATCGATTTAGGTGAACATTTATTTATGCGAATGTCTACCTGTATATAACTGTACTTAATCAAAAAGGTTTCGGCACTAAAGAGCGATTCTTTTGTTTTTAATTTAAACAAGCGTTACGCCTCGGCCCCCCATCGGTGAAGTGATGTGAGTTGACAAAGTGGAAGACGCAAAGCGGCCATCTTGGATTTTGACGTGGCGAACCAATTTTCAATAGCGTTCGTCCTTATGCCTAGATACACCCACACACCAGATTAGAAGTTAGTAGCTCGTTTATTTTTCAAGATATTCCGCTCACAAGGTTCAGACATACATGGCGGTGGCCATCTTGGATTTTGACGTGGCGACCCAATTTTCAATAGCGTTCGTCCTTATGCCTAGATACACCCACACACCAGATTAGAAGTTAGTAGTTCGTTTATTTTTCAAGATATTCCGCTCACAAGGTTCAGACATACATGGCGTCAGACATACATGGCGGCGGCCATCTTGGATTTTGACGTGGCGACCCAATTTTCAATAGCGTTCTTCCTTATGCGTAGATACACCCACACACCAGATTAGAAGTTAGTAATTCGTTTATTTTTCAAGATATTCCGCTCACAAGGTTCAGACATACATGGCGTCAGACATACATGGCGGCGGCCATCTTGGATTTTGACGTGGCGACCCAATTTTCAACAGCGTTCTTTCTTATGCCGAGATACACCCACACACCAGATTAGAAGTTAGTAGTTCGTTTATTTTTCAAGATATTCCGCTCACAAGGTTCAGACATACATGGCGTCAGACATACATGGCGGCGGCCATCTTGGATTTTGACGTGGCGACCCAATTTTCAACAGCGTTCTTTCTTATGCCGAGATACACCCACACACCAGATTAGAAGTTAGTAATTCGTTTATTTTTCAAGATATTCCGCTCACAAGGTTCAGACATACATGGCGTCAGACATACATGGCGGCGGCCATCTTGGATTTTGACGTGGCGACCCAATTTTCAACAGCGTTCTTTCTTATGCCGAGATACACCCACACACCAGATTAGAAGTTGGTACTTTGCTTATTTTGCAAGATATTACGCTCACAAGTTTCAGACATACATGGCGGTGGCCATCTTGGATTTTGACGTGGGTTGCACCGACACACCATACTCGTACCCGACTGCAAAGCCGCAATGAGCCGGCGAAGCCAAAGCCTCTTGCCACTATTTTACCCATCACTATGGCATCAGTAGGTTAGGTAGTTGGTAGTAGGTAGGTGTAGTCGGTACCATAACTAGTTCAAAATGACACCATTTGCATTCTGGATGAGATTTAGATTTATAAAATTTCCTTCTTGATTAATTTGGTGAATGTTCATTCATTCATTAGTTCATTCAATATTCATTCATTCTTCTTGATTAATTCGGTGAATTCCGTCTCAACTTCGGATATTTCCGGCCGTGGAAAACTATCCCCTGCGGCCGCGAGATTTCAAAAAAATAATTCTTCATCAATTTTAGAATACTTGACGCCGTTTTCACCCTCCGAAACGCGTAATAAGCTTTTTTGAAATATTTTTCAAATGCTCGAATCTCATTGGTTCCGGTGTTTGGTGACGATTTTCGTTGAAGATAACGAGGTTGGTCCTAAAGTATTTTAATTACACATTAGAGGTGCATTAGATTGTGAATCAAACAAAGACGGGTGAAACAAACTCCTATTGAACTTTTGCGCAATTGTTTTATGCAAACTTCCGCACCTCCGCAAGATGGCGGCCTCCATTGCGTGATTTGGTTTTAGAAATATTTTTTCAAATGCTCGAATCTCATTGGTTCCGGTGTTTGGTGACGATTTTCGTTGAAGATAACCAGGCCCGTGCGGGCCGAGGTTGGTCTTAAAGTATTTTAATAATAAATTGGAGGTGCATAAGAATGTGAATCAAACAAAGACTGGTGAAAGAAACTCCTATTGAACGTTTTTCAATTTGTTATGCATACTTCCGCATCCGCAAGATGGCGGCCTCCAATGCGCTTCGGAATTCTCAAGCCAAGGGATACAGCATGATCTGGTTTTCGACATAATATGTACGCGTTTATTGACAACACCGGCTTCGCCGGCTACTAGTACCGACTGCAAAGCCGCAATGAGCCGGCGAAGCCAAAGCCTTTTGCCACTATTTTACCCATCACGATGGCATCAGTAGGTTAGGTAGTTGGTAGTAGGTAGGTGTAGTAGGTACCGTACCTGGTAAGACTTGGTAAAAGAGAAGAGCAGACAGTCCTCCCCAATACCTGCATACAATAAATATCACAAGAAGCTTAAGGAAGTAACTATACGATGTGCTAGCTTAAGGCCTATTTTAAGAAATTTTAACTGGGCTTAACATACGTTTTCACAGTATGTGTGTCGTCTTCTAACTTCAGTCGCTGTCAGGACTGGTTCTCTCCGGGCACTGCGGCTTCCTCCACCAGAAGAAGTAAGCTTGCAGTAAGATCAGTGCCGACAGATCAGACGATAGCGCCGTTTCAACGGCAATGTGTGACTGTCGTTAATCAAACCGAGCTTTCTTTCTTTATGTAAACCGCTTATACCGGTAGGTGCAGGACATCATAAATCAGACAAACCTACTGAGCATGGGAGCATGGGATTGAAGCCTAATTCGACTTTTCAGGTCTACCACTAAAGAAGAGAAAAATTTCGAAAATGGCCCAGAGTAGAGAAATTTAGCAGTGTACAGTTAAAGTGTCGACTTAAACTGGTAATTGAAACAGTGTAGATTGTAACCTGGTGAATGAGCAGGAGTCACATGACACTTTCTCACGAATTAGCTTGGGTACCCAAGACTTGGGTACATTTATGTCGTGGTTAAGCATAAACGTCGTCCTTCATGCCACATCTGATAGGTCGGTGTGGCGATGAAGAATGGAGGCAAAACATTGTTCCTCGTTTTGGCTTTGACCGAGTGACATGGCGGTTTGCAGAATCGAGTCGAAAAACACGTTGTTCAAGTGCTCGTACTTTTACGCTGTGCAGTAAGCGAGTGACTTGATACGTTTCATTTCATCAGCTCTAGCCCACGTTGTTGCAGTCCTTTCATTTCGGTTCTTTTTCTTTCTCCGTAACAGACAACAGTGCCCAAAGCAATGACGATTTAGCTTAGGAAATTTGAGCAGATATAACCACCTTTAGAGGCCATTTTTCCCCGCAAAGCAGGGGTTGGCCTTTTTCGGGCACCGTGGTTGTTGTTGTTTTTTTTGGTCCCCTTTTTGAAGCAATGTTTTACGGCCGGATGCCCTTCCTGCCGCCAACCCTGTTTGTCGCCTTTTACGACAAGCAGGGAATTACCAGTGAACTGGTACTCAATGAGCATATGATGAGAACTATTTCGAGCAGCATATGCTTACGCGTGATTCGGTTGTTTTGCACCAACCTCGTTCCCGGCATTGCAGACGACGCCCTGGTAAGATACTAAGATGTCCTGTGTCGAGGGCGCTGATTGGCTGACCTAAGCTGATCGCTGATTGGTCAGCTCACAAAATTTCGAAAATTCAGACCTAAAATGACACAATTTGCATTCTGAATGAGATTAAAATTGATAAAATTTACTTCTTGATTAATTCGGTGAATTCCGTCTCAACTTCGGATATTTCTGGCCATGAAAAACTATCCGTATTTCTAAACTAAATATGTAAACCGCTTATACCGTATTTCTGGCCGTGAAAAACTATCCCCGACAGCCACGAGATTTCTAAAAAATAATTATTCGTCAATTTTAGAATATTTGACGCCGTTTTCACCCTCCGAAACGCGTAATAAGCTTTAAAAAAATATTTTTTCAAATGCTCGAATCTCATTGGTTCTGGCGTTTGGTGACGATTTTCGTTGAAGATAACGAGGTTGGTCTTAACGTATTTTAATTACAAATTAGAGGTTCATTAGATTGTGAATCAAAGAACGACGGGTGAAACAAACTCCTATTGAACTTTTTCGCAATTCTTTTATGCAAACTTCCGCATCCGGCCGATGGCGGCCTCCATTGCGTGATCTGGTTTTAGAAATATTTTTTCAAATGCTCGAATCTCATTGGGTCCGGTGTTTGTTGAAGCGTTTCGTTGAAGATAACCAGGCCCGTGCAGGCCGAGGTTGGTCTTAAAGTATTTTAATAATAAATTAGAGGTGCATAAGATTGTGAATCAAACAATGACGGGTGAAAGAAACTCCTATTGAACATTTTCAATTTGTTATGCATACTTCCGCATCCGCAAGATGGCGGCCTCCATTGCGCTTCGGAATTCTCAAGCCAAGGCATAATCAGGTTTTCGACATAATACGTACACGTTTATTGACAACACCGGCTTCGCCGGCTATTAGAATTCGGTCCTTCGCTTACGCACGCACTCACGTTCACCCGCACGGACGCACGCACGGATGCACGCACTGACGGAGGGGAAAACCATAGTCCCCCTTTCGCTCCGTGGTGCGACGGGGGACAAAAAAACAACTTCAGGCAATTTGCATTCAGGCCAGAGTTCAATTTTCGTCTCATCAAACCACAGAATATTTTCCCTCATGCTCTCTGAGTTTTTCACGCGACTTTTTGCAAACTCCAGGTGTGCTGTCATGTGACTTTTTCTCAGGGGTGGTTCCGGGTGGCTCCGTGTGGCTCCGTGTGGCTTCGGGTGGCTCCGGGTGGCTCCAGGTGGCTCCGTCTGCCCACTCTCCCATAAAGTCTAGATTTGTGAAGTGCTGCCAAGATTGTTGTCCTTCCGGCAGGTTCTCCCATCTCAGCCAAGGAACCCTGTAGTTCTGTCAGAATGGTCATTGGGTTCTTGGTCAACTCCCTGACCAAGGTCCTTCTTGCCCAGTTGCTCAGTTTGGTCCGACGACCAGCTCTAGGAAGAGTCTGGGTCGTTCCATATTCTTTCCATTTCCTAATGATGGAGCTCACTGTGCTCTTGGGAACTTTCAACACTCTATAAATTGTTTTATTCCCTTCCCCAGATCTATGTCTCCTCAAAATTCTATCTCAGAGTTCTACTGACAGTTCCTTGGACTTCATGGTAGAGTTTCTGCTCTGACATGAACTGTCACCTGTGGGACCTTATATAGAAAGGTGTTTCTTTCTAAATCATGTCCAATCAATTGAATTGGCCACAGGTGGACTCCAATCAAGTTGTCGAGACATCTCATGGACGATCAAAGGAGATTGGATGTACCTGAGTTCAAATTGGACAGATTGGTGTGGTCTGGCGCGACCATTGAGAAAACCACGAGCTGAGAACCACGGACGGTTCTCAAACTTTTTTGGACTACCGCCCCCTTCTGCCCTCTTGGACCGGCCCAATGCCCCCCTTGTCCTATCGTTCGTGGTCGGACACCCAGAATTTATGTAGAGAGGAAGCAAAAAGAACAGAAGCCAAATATTTTCTGAATAATATTTTACTTTATTTTACTTTATTTTTTATTTTATTTTGCACGACCTACAATGTTTCAGCAGAACAGGCCCAGGTGAGGCAAACTGGGAATCTGTTATCACAGGCCCAAATACCGTTAGTGTGAAGGGTGGGCCTGGTGACTCGCTGCGAGATTACGAACGTCTGGCTCCATCTCAGTGAGGTAGAGATGCAGATCGCCCCTCTCGGTAATGTCAAGGCGGTTTCGGTACTTGGTCAGCAGCACCATCACGGCGCTGAACCCTCTTTCAACGAGGTATGATGTGGGGAACGCCATCAGCAGCAGTTCTGCCTCTGTCCACATTGCGGGGTATTCGCCACACTCCAGAATCCAGAATTTGCTGTATTCATGCTGCGAGAATCTTGCCTTCGCCTCATCATCATTGTGGAGGTTGATAATTTCGTCCTGTAATTCGCGCTTCACATCTTGAATGTCACATTTGAATGGGTTGATCACCCATGCTGGCACCGACAGTTCTAGCATGTCTCTGAAACGCTGCTCCACATCTCCACGAATCTTCTCAAGGTGATTGCAATAAACGAGCAGCTCTTCATCAGAAACAGCAGTTTCCTTTGCCAACTGGGGAAAGTGGTACATATCTCTGCGGCCGAGGGTTTCCCTGCGCCGATCACTTTCTTTGCTTTAATCAGCGTCATATGGTCACCCTGGAGTTGTTTGTTGACATCATTCAATACTAGGGCATGCCCGTACGTGGGTGCAATGCCCGTACGTGGGTACGTGGGTACGTGGGTGCGAGTACGGTGACAATCCCCCCCTCTATTTACATGAAATGGTTTGGTCCATGAAATGTTTTGGTCCATTCGCAACGCCAAAGCGAACGGCGAACGCTTTACATGAAATGGTTTGGTCCATGAAATGTTTTGGTTCATTCGCAACGCCAAAGCGAACGGCGAACGGCTTGCGAGTACAGTGACAATCCTCCCCCCCCCCCCCCCCCCCCTCTATTTACATGAAATGGTTTTAATTAGTTTTAAAACATAGTTTAACGCCAACATAGCGGCAACATAGTTTGCCAACGTGAAATAAATGAATACGCTCTCAAATGTGCCGTCCGAGGCAGAGTGTGTTCGCCACGTTCGCCGCGATAGCTCGCTGCTCTCTGATTGGTTGAATCGTTTTTTGGACATAGCTCGGTAAGTAATTGTCCGATTAATATGAAACCTTGAAAAGGCACATCCTCGGGTCCCCAGCAATATACCTGGCAAGTTTAAAGTATATCGGACCCGTGGTTGTCGAGAAACAGCGGTCACAGACAAACAAACAAACAAACACACATACAGAGATTAGTGGAATTATAGATAGACTAGGGCATGCCCGTACTATATCTATATCTAAAATTATATCCCCCCCTCTATTTACATGAAATGCTTTGGTCCATGAAATGTTTTGGTCCATTCGCAACGCCAAAGCGAACGGCGAACGCTTTACATGAAATGGTTTGGTCCATGAAATGTTTTGGTCCATTCGCAACGCCAAAGCGAACGGCGAACGGCTTGCGAGTACAGTGACAATCCCCCCGGGGTTTTAATTAGTTTTAAAACGGAGCTTGGCAACCGCTGGCGTTCTTTAGCCGGCAGCTTCGCCCGCCCGAACGCCGTTACAGTACCTTCGACCGCGAGTTGCTCGGACTTCACTTGGCGGTCAGGCACTTCCGCCATCTGCTCGTGCGAGTACAGTGACAACTGACAATCCCCCCCCCCCCCCCCCCCTCTATTTACATGAAATGGTTTTTATTAGTTTTAAAACATAGTTTAACGCCAACATAGCGCCAACATAGTTTGCCAACGTGAAATAAATGAATACACTCTCAAATGTGCCATCCGAGGCAGAGTGTGTTCGCCACGTTCGGCACACGTGATAGCTCGCTGCTCTCTGATTGGTTGAATCGTTTTTTGGACATAGCTCGGTAAGTAATTGTCCGATTAATATGAAACCTTGAAAAGGCACATCCTCGGGTCCCCAGCAATATACCTGGCAAGTTTCAAGTATATCGGACCCGTGGTTGTCGAGAAACAGCGGTCACAGACAAACAAACAAACGTACAAACAAACAAACGTACAAACGTACAAACAAACAAACACACAGAGATTACTGGAATTATAGATAGATACTGAATATGTCCGTGAGGTAAGCCACATCATGCTCAATCGCATTCACTTTCTCCGATAGCTCCGTATCAATTTCCGACAGAAACTCGACCACTGTTGAGGAAACGGGTCAAACAAGCGCCTTTGGACAACCGTCGAACTTCGGTATGCAACAGGAGCCGCGCTCGAATGCCTCATCGTTCTCCTGGCAAAGCTGACGAAACAGCCGATCATGCAGAGACGACACCTTGATTTTATTCACTGCTTTGATTACTGTTTGGAGTGATGTATGAAGTCTGGTGCTGAGTGCTTTTGCTACAAGATGCTGGCGGTGCACGACACAGTGAATGGCGAACACGGACGGTACCAGGTTCTTCAGAAGTGCAATAAAACCACGCTGGCGGCCAACCATCGCTGGTGCCCCGTCCGTCGCGCAAGCGAGAATGTTATCCATCGGTATGTTCTTATCAGTAAAGTACTTCTCCAACGTTTGGAAGATGGAAGAACCCTTCGTATCGGTCTGGAGAGAGCGGGCAAACAACATTTCTTCCACCATTTCCTGATCACGGATGAAGCGAACGTAGCAGAGTAACAGAGCTTCACTGTCACGCAAAGTGGACTCATCCAGCTGGATGGCGAAGTGTGTGCTTCCCAGCTCACTACACAGCTTACCTTCTACATCTGATGACATTTCATCAATCCGCCTGGCCACGGAATCATTGCTGAGCGCAATCGACGAGAGAACTGGATTCGGATCCTGGCCCATAACGGTTTTTATCACTTCCCCAACAGCTGGTTTGATCAACTGTTCGCCGATTGAATACGGTTTTCCAGATCTGGCGATGAGCAATGACGGCTTATACGACGCTTCCAGTCCTTTATCCACGAGCTTTTGGCCGGCTTTGAACATCGTCGTTCCCATGGATCGCTTCTCAAATTTCTCTTTCAGCGATTGGAAATAGCTGACCTCTGCGCGAACCTTATCACTGTGCTTTTTACTCAGGTGCTCGCTCAGTCGAGATGGTTTCATTGCTTCATTGGACAGCGTGATACCACACAACAAACACATCGGTAACTGTTTGTTCGTCGGAGATGGAATGAATCCATACTTGATGTATTCAACGGAATACTGACGACACTTTTTCTTTGAAGCCGACCGGACGTGAAGCTTTTTTGAATAACAAAATCAACACGCCAAAATGTCGAAAGACTAACACCAGCGCTAACACTGACTGTTCATACCTTGCCCAATGTCTGTGCTGGCCAGGCCAGGCTGTAAAGTTGAACCAGCCACATTGAATAGTCCAGCATGAATAGAGTGTATTTTATCCCGCATAAAAAGATTCTTGCAAGCCGATTGGTTGAAATGGCACCACGTGACAAAAATTAGTGTTGTACTATTGGTCGCATTGGCGGCCAATAGTATTTCGCTGGTGTCATACATTATTGTAGCGGTTCCCGCTGAATGTACACAATCGCCTTGCACCTGCCAGGACGCCGCCAGGGCGCGATCGCCATGCCGGGCTCGTCCGGACGGGCCCAGACGCGCCTCTCCTGGGCATGCCCGGACTCGCTGTTCCCGGGCACGCCCGAACCTCCCGGGCACGCCCGGTCTCGTCTTTCCCGGGCTCGCCCAGAGCGCCCGGGCACGCCCAGCCTCGACTTGCCAGGCCGCGTCCAGGACGCCCGGGCATGTCCAGACTCGCCTTTCCAGGGCTCGCCCAGAGCGTCCGGGCATGCCCGCTCTCGCCTTTCCAGGGCTCGCCCAGAGCGCTCGGGCACGCCCAGCCTCGACTTGACAGGCTGCGTCCAGGACGCCCGGGCATGTCCAGACTCGCCTTTCCAGGACTCGCCCTTGACACCCGGGCATGCCCGGTCTCGGTTTTCCCGGGCAAACGCCCGGGCATAAATGTGTATATATATTGCTGCCCGATAAACGGGCTTTTCAGAATACGTGAGCTGTTTTGTTTCAATAAAGCAACTCGTACGAATTCCGTCTTTGGTCGCGTCAATTCTTTCGACTCGCGTTGGAGCGCAGCTCCTTCACTATCATGTTTGTTGCATGAGCATGTATGGACAAGAAAATACCTACACGACATCAGCGAATATGTGATCATAAAAACCATGCGGAGAGGGAAAGAAGGTGGTCGTTGATTGGATGGCCAATTTGCCGAATGGCGCCGGGTAACCTGTTCAGACTGCAGGAAGCCCAATGAGCGCTCCAAATCGCCGCTGCTCCCCTAAATCGCCAGTGCCCCCCCCCCAAATCATTGCCAGCGCCCCCCTACCGCCCGTGGACTCTCGAGCGCCCCCCTGTAAGTTCCCTGCGCCCACTAGGGGGCGGTAGGGACCACTTTGAGAACCTATAAGCGAGACGAACATTGAATGGAGCTTCCTTACACGGTTTAGACCGTCCTTGGCGACCTGTCCGTTACTGGCGGATTTGTAAGGAGACAACATGGCCAGTGGAGACGACGTCCACAACGTCATTGCGGAGTGTTGCATTGTGGGTTTTTCCTTTCCCTCACGGTGAACGTTTCCCCTGCTGTCCCTTGTACTCGCTTGCGGATATTGAAGCTCTCTCCAGATTATAAATCCCGATCCTGGGTGATTTTTGCTAATCCACGGTGCACTAATCCGTTTATTACCCAAATAAACCCCATCGGTAATAAAAATCGCGTTTAGGACAAGCTTCCCGGACACCGTCCTGACGTCACTGAGATGCCCGATTTCCATTGGCGGGAACGGTCAACGCGGAATGTGATTGGCCAATCCAATGAAGCGGAAGTGTTCGCTGGTTTGACGTTTTCGGTGCGAGCCGAATGTTCGTAGTTTGTTCGATCGTCGCGGATTTAAAACGTCCCGATCCCGACGATGGAGCTGGAGTTCGCTCGGCTTCGCCGATTCGACGCCTTCTCGAAGCCTCTCGAGGATTTCAGAGTGAAGACTTGCGGAGGAGCCATCGGTAATATCTACTTCAGACAGATATCCCATTTATTTAATTTTGTTTTATTGCTCCCCTTCCATCGTTGGGAGTCGTCACCTGTCGGGGTTCAATGAATGAGGGGGGAGGAAGATTCAATGAATGGGGGAGTTCAATGAATGGGGGGGGGGGGGAGGGGGTTCAATGAAGGGGAGGAGGGGGGTTCAATGAAGGGGAGGAGGGAGGAGGGGGGGTTCAATGAATGGGGGGAGGGGGTTCAATGAATGGGGGGAGGGGGTTCAATGAGGGGGTTCAATGAAGGGGAGGGGAGGGGGAGTGCAATGAAGAGGAGGGGAGGGGGAGTTCAATGAAGGGGGGTAGGGGGAGTTCAATGAAGGGGGGGGGGGGAGGAGGAGTTCAATGAAGGGGAGGAGAGCGGGGGTTCAATGAAGGGGGGGAGACGGGGGTTCAATGAAGGGGAGAGAGGGGGGTTCAATGAAGGGGAGAGAGGGGGGTTCAATGAAGGGGGGAGAGGGGTGGTTCAATGAAGGGGGGAGGGGGGTTCAATGAAGGGGGGCAGGGGGTTTCAATGAAGGGGGGGGGAGGGGAGTTCAATGAAGGGGGGAGGTGTGGTTCAATGAATGGGGGAGAGGGGTTCACTGAAGGGGGGGAGGGGAGTTCAATGAAGGGGGGGGAAGGGTTTAATGAAGGGGGGAGGGGAGTTCAATGAAGGGGGGTAGGGGGAGTTCAATGAAGGGGGGGGGGAGGAGGAGTTCAATGAAGGGGAGGAGAGCGGGGGTTCAATGAAGGGGGGGAGACGGGGGTTCAATGAAGGAGGGAGAGGGCGTTCAATGAAGGGGGGGAGGGGGATTCAATGAAGGGGGGAGGAGGGGTTCAATGAATGGAGGGGTTCAATGAAGGGGGGGAGGGGAGTTCAATGAAGGGGGGAGGATGGGTTCAGTGAAGGGGGGAGGGGGTTCAATGAAGGGGAGGAGGGGGGTTCAATGAATGGGGGAAACGGGGAGTTCAATGAAGGGGGGAGGAGGGTTCAATGAAGGGGGGGAGGGGAGTTCAATGAAGGGGGGAGGAGGGTTTCAATGAAGGGGGAGGGGGGTTCAATGAAGGGGGGGAGGGGAGTTCAATGAAGGGGGGGAGGGTTTAATGAAGGGGGGGAGGAGGGGTTCAATGAAGGGGGGAGGGGAGTTCAATGAAGGGGGGGGGATGGTTTAATGAAGGGGGAACGAGGGGTTCAATGAAGGGGGGAGGGGGTTCAATGAAGGGGGGAGGAGAGTTCAATGAAGGGGGGAGGGGGTTCAATGAAGGAGGGCAGGGGAGTTCAATGAAGGGGGGTGGAGGGGTTCAATGAAGGGAAGGAGGGGTTCAATGAAAGGGAGGAGGGGGGTTCAATGAAGGGGAGTAGGGGGGTTTACATGAAGGGGAGTAGGAGGGTTTACATGAAGGGGAGGAGGGGGGTTCAATGAATGGGGGGCTGGGGGTTCAATGAAGGAGGGAGGGGGTTCAATGAGGGGGAGGAGAGTTCAATGAAGGGGGAAGGAGGGGTTCCATGAAGGTGGGGTGTGGGAGGGTTCAATGAAGTGGTGGGGCGGGGTTCAATGAAGGGGTGGTGGGGGGAGGGGTTCAATTAAGGGGTGGTGAGGGGGTTGAATGAAAGGGGGGGGCACCATTATTATTGTAATTTGTCAGGTAACATGTGACCAGCCCTTCCCAGGTGTACACGTACCTATTCTCCTCTCATCACCTCTGTCTCTCCACGTCACACCATATAACCCGGTCTATGGTTGATTGTTCAATGCCGGATCTACAAGTTTCCTTCATACTCTCACACTGTAGCCTCCGTGGTGTGTCCCTGGGTAGACCACAAAGACCTTCCTTCATACTTAAGAACCACAAAGACCGCATGTGTGTGACGTTTTCACGCTCTTTTGGGTTCACTTACATGTGTCATGCATGTTCCACACGACCGTGTTTGCAGTGACAGCTGTGAGCGGAGTCCTCATGATGTTTCTGTTTGTGTCTGAGCTTCGCTATTACCTGAGCAAAGAGGTGAGTTCAACCTCAAAGCACTGGGTTGGGCGGGTCATGTCCCCATATCCGTCATCACAAGCTCTCACTGGTGTTATAGGAAACCCGGGTTCAAATCCCATGTGTCACACATGTTTGTCCATTGTCTACCAATGTCCTTTTAATTCATGAAAAGTACGCTGATGTCTACTGATGTCTTCGTCCTGCATGTGACACAAACACAAACCCCTCTCTGAGCCATTGGATCACTTAATAAACACCACTGAGTGGGCTGTCATTTCTTGAGGTTGGAGGTCACACCTCTACTGATTTTGGGGAACCTCATGGGAGCCCCCCGATCTCCTGGGAGTGCCGCCGATCTCCTGGGAGTCCCCCCCTGATCTGGGAGTCCCCCCCTGATCTCCTGGGAGTCCCCCCCTGATCTCCTGGGAGTCCCCCCCTGATCTCCTGGGAGTCCCCCCCTGATCTCCTGGGAGTCCCCCCCTGATCTCCTGGGAGTCCCCCCCCTGATCTCCTGGGAGTCCCCCCCTGATATCCTGGGAGTCCCCCCCCCTGATCTCCTGGGAGTCCCCCCCCCCTGATCTCCTGGGAGTCCCCCCCCCTGATCTCCTGGGAGTCCCCCCCTGATCTCCTGGGAGTCCCCCCCTGATCTCCTGGGAGTCCCCCCCTGATCTCCTGGGAGTCCCCCCCTGATTTCCTGGGAGTCCCCCCCTGATCTCCTGGGAGTCCCCCCCTGATCTCCTGGGAGTCCCCCCCTGATCTCCTGGGAGTCCCCCCCTGATCTCCTGGGAGTCCCCCCCTGATCTCCTGGGAGTCCCCCCCTGATCTCCTGGGAGTCCCCCCCTGATCTCCTGGGAGTCCCCCCCTGATCTCCTGGGAGTCCCCCCCCCTGATCTCCTGGGAGTCCCCCCCCCCTGATCTCCTGGGAGTCCCCCCCTGATCTCCTGGGAGTCCCCCCCCCTGATCTCCTGGGAGTCCCCCCCTGATCTCCTGGGAGTCCCCCCCCCCCTGATCTCCTGGGAGTCCCCCCCTGATCTCCTGGGAGTCCCCCCCTGATCTCCTGGGAGTCCCCCCCTGATCTCCTGGGAGTCCCCCCCTGATCTCCTGGGAGTCCCCCCCTGATCTCCTGGGAGTCCCCCCCTGATCTCCTGGGAGTCCCCCCCTGATCTCCTGGGAGTCCCCCCCTGATCTCCTGGGAGTCCTCCCCTGATCTCCTGGGAGTCCCCCCCTGATCTCCTGGGAGTCCCCCCCTGATCTCCTGGGAGTCCCCCCCTGATCTCCTGGGAGTCCCCCCCCTGATCTCCTGGGAGTCCCCCCCCCTGATCTCCTGGGAGTCCCCCCCCTGATCTCCTGGGAGTCCCCCCCTGATCTCCTGGGAGTCCCCCCCTGATCTCCTGGGAGTCCCCCCCTGATCTCCTGGGAGTCCTCCCCTGATCTCCTGGGAGTCCCCCCCTGATCTCCTGGGAGTCCCCCCCTGATCTCCTGGGAGTCCCCCCCCTGATCTCCTGGGAGTCCCCCCCCTGATCTCCTGGGAGTCCCCCCCCTGATCTCCTGGGAGTCCCCCCCCCTGATCTCCTGGGAGTCCCCCCCTGATCTCCTGGGAGTCCCCCCCCCCTGATCTCCTGGGAGTCCCCCCCTGATCTCCTGGGAGTCCCCCCCTGATCTCCTGGGAGTCCCCCCCCCCCTGATCTCCTGGGAGTCCCCCCCCCTGATCTCCTGGGAGTCCCCCCCCCCCCTGATCTGCTGGGAGTCCCCCCCCTGATCTCCTGGGAGTCCCCCCCCTGATCTCCTGGGAGTCCCCCCCCTGATCTCCTGGGAGTCCCCCCCCTGATCTCCTGGGAGTCCCCCCCCCTGATCTCCTGGGAGTCCCCCCCCTGATCTCCTGGGAATCCCCCCCTGATCTCCTGGGAGTCCCCCCCCCCCCCCGATCTCCTGTGAGTCCCCCCCCCCGATCTCCTGGGAGTCCCCCCCCCCTGATCTCCTGGGAGTCCCCCCCCCCCTGATCTCCTGTGAGTCCCCCCCCCCCTGATCTCCTGGGAGTCCCCCCCCCCCTGATCTCCTGGGAGTCCCCCCCCCTGATCTCCTGGGAGTCCCCCCCCCTCCCCACCCCCCCTGATCTCTTGGGAATTCCCCCCCTGATACGAAGTCAAACAAACATCCAAGTTCGGGCAGTCTTGTGGAACATCGAGTAGAATGGCTGTATCGGGTTTCAGAATAATCAGTTAATAAATAAGAGACGAGTAGGGATCAGAAGTTTGGGGCGTAACCCCCCTTGGAGCCCCCATTATCCGAAATCGAAAAATCGAAGTCTGGGCGATTGTGCGGGCTACCGTCTTGTAATCATGTGTCAAGTTTCAGCAGAGTGATAAGGGAGGACTCGAAAAAAATAACAAAGTTAACGGACGACCGGACAGATAGACATCCGGACATCACGACCCGTTTAATAAGTTCATCTATTCAAGAATCGAGGTTACCCGACCGAAAAACTAATCATGGAAAAACTAAAATGCGTCTCAAAATGCAAAGGCCAACCGCATCCGCTTTGTACTCAAACTAAACATGGCGAAAACAACTTTAACAAAAGAAGAAGAAGAAAAAAAAGGGAAAATTATTATTTTGACCATATTATCATAATTAAGGTTTGTATTAAAGCGCGGTGCTACGCGCGCTCCTTGCCTACCAAGAAGGAAGCGGACAACGCGGGGTAAAACAACAACAACAACAACAACATGCATTTTAAGGCAATTTTCCCTGCTAGAGCGGGGGTTAGCCTTGCGGTCCCCATGACAATCTTCTCCATTTTGCCCTATTTTCTGCATCTCTCCTTGTTAACCCCCTTGCCCGCATTTCTTCTTCCACCTCTTCTTCCACCATCTTTAGCCAAGTCTTTCTCGGTCTTCCCCGTCCTCTACTTCCTTCTACATTAACTTCCATCACTCTTCTCAACCAGTCACTTTCATCCTTCCTCAATACATGACCAAACCATCTCAACCTGTTCCTCTTCACAGCATCAATCACAGGCAATATTCCCATCATCTTTCGCAATTCATCATTTGTCCTCCTCTCTCTCAACGATACTCCGCACATCCATCGAACCATTCGCATTTCCACCCTTTCCAGCCTTCGTTGCTGCTCTACGTTCATTACCCATGTCTCGCTCCCATAAATCATAACACTTCTCACACATGCAGCATACACCTTTCCCTTCAGCTTCAGCGACACTCTCCTCCTCATCAGCACGCCACTCAGTTCCCGAAACTTCTTCCATGCACATCTCACTCGAGCAACCGTTGCCGAGTCTGATCCACCTTCTCCATTCAGCATGTCTCCGAGGTAGCAAAATGTTTTCACACCTTCCAGCTTCACGCCATCTCCAAGATCCAACTCAACATTTCATCCATCTGCAGCTCCCTCTGCGCACACCTTACATTTGAATGTAGCTGCCACACTGGTTAATGACCCTCTCAGACCACTACATTTTTGATGAACCCACTCAGCGCACTCAACGCGGGTAAAACAAAAGAGTCTTTATTGACAAGAGGTCTCTGTAGCACTGGCGCGCTGCGGGCTGCGCGCCCGGTGTATATCCTGAGGCCACGCCTACCCCTCCGCGTGGCCGCCGCCCACTTGGTGCGTGGAATGATGTCACCACGCCAGTGGGCTTTCGTGTCCGCCACGCGCGCCCCCCCAGAATTCCCGCGCACCTGGAGGGCCAGTTTGCGGGGCAAACGGATGACCCGGCCGAAGCGCCCTCTGGCGACCGGCGGGGTGCAGGGATGCCAGCTGGGATGCCCCCGGCTGTACCCGGGATGGGTGCCGGACCGGGGGGGCGGCGTGCCGGCGGTGCTGGGCGGTGCCGGGGGTCCGCCCGCAGGGGGGCAGCCCCGACGCGGGGGCCGAGCCACCGGCGGTGGGTGGTCCACGTCGAGGTGGGCCGGCTTGAGGCGGTCTATGGAGACCCGGTCAGGAGTGTCGCCGATGTCCAGGGTGAAATGTTTCACCCTGGTCTCCAGCATGCGGAAAGGCCCGTCGTACGGGGGCCGCAGTGGTGTCCGGTGGGCGTCGTGCCGGACGAAGACGTACTCCGCGGTGCGGAGCTCCGGGGCGACGTGTGTAGGAGGGTGCCTGTGGTGCGCCGTCGGCACCGGGGCGAACCTCCGGGCGGTCTCCTGCAGCGCGGAACATTCCTGCGCCGCGGACCATGGTGCCGTGGGGTCGGGGAGGAACTCGCCCGGCACCCGCAGCGGTTGTCCAAAAACCAACTCCGCCGCTGAGGCGTGGAGGTCGTCCTTGGGCGCCGCCCGGAGGCCCAGCATGTCCCAGGGGAGCCTGTCGACCCAGCCGCCGTTGCGGAGGGTGGCCCGGGGCGCGTCCTTCAAGGAGCGGTGGAAGCGCTCGCACAGGCCATTGGCCTGGGGGTGGTAGGCCGTGGTTCGGTGCAGCTGGACCCCGAGCCCCCGCGCGACCGCCCCTCAGAGCTCCGAGGTGAACCTGGGGCCGCGGTCGGACGAGATGTCCGAGGGGGCGCCGAACCGGGCGACCCAGGTGGCGATGAACGCCTGTGCGACGTCCGCCGCCGTCGTCGCCGCCAAAGGCACGGCCTCCGGCCACCGGGTGGTGCGGTCCACCATGGTGAGGACATGGGTGAAACCCGCGAGGGGGGCAGAGGTCCCACCAGGTCCACGTGAACGTGGTCGAACCGACGTTCCGGCACCGTAAACGGGGCCAAGGGGGCCTGGGTGTGTCGGTGCACCTTCGCGCGCTGGCACGCGAGGCACGTCCTGGTCCAGGCGTGGACGGCCTTCCGGAGGCCATGCCAGACAAACTTGTCGGCGACCAACCTCTGGGAGGCCTTTGTGCCCGGGTGGGACAGGCCGTGGATGGCGTCAAAAACCTGGCGCTGCCAGCCTGCGGGCACGATGGGGCGAGGCCGCCCGAGGGAGACGTCGCAAACGAGGGCCATGCCCGTGCCGTCGAAGGGCACCTCGGTGACGCAGAGGCCCGTGACGGGGGTCCGCAGGGCCTGGACCCCGGGGTCGGCAGCCTGGTCCGCCGCCATCCGGGCATAGTCGATGCCAAGGTGGACTGCGTGGGCGACGGCCCGGGAAAGGCAATCGGCCACCGGGTTGTCCTTTCCCGCGACGTGCCGGATGTCCGGCGTGTACTCGGACACGGCCGCGAGGTGACGCTGTGGCTACCGCGTTGGTTGCCATGTCGGGTGGTCAGCGACGGCTGACCAGAACGTCGGAGGGTCACCAATTAAAGCGCTGTGCTACGCGCGCTCCTTGCTTACCAAGAAGGAAGCGGACAACGCGGTCAAACAAAAGTGTCTTTATTGACAAGAGGTCACTGTAGCACTGGCGCGCTCCGGGCTGCGCGCCCGATGTATATCCTGAGGCCACGCCTACCCCTCGGCGTGGTCGCCGCCCACTTGGTGCGTGGAATGATGTCACCACGCCAGTGGGCTTCCGTGTCCGCCACAGTATAATATTTGACGACAAAAGTTCAAATGGTAAAAACAGTTGTGGCCTGGACAGGTACACTGAACTTTGGTGGTAAATAAATAATCACAGAAATGATTAAAAACCAAAACAGAAAAACCCGACCGTCTCGTACTGATATCTATATTGCTGATGGGCTGATTAGGCCTATTTCTACTCGGTGATTTTGCCCGATGACATTTTGACCCAATTATGAATTGGTGTTCTCCATATTATCATAACTTTGGTACATCACGAGTGATAAAGGTTGTGGTCAAGTTTCATCGAAATCGTGTGTGTAGTTTCAGAGGAAAAAGAAAATTCCTATTTTGGGGGGGTCAAACCTGGATCCACTTTGACCCTTAGACCCCGATTTTTTTTTTATACATATATTATATATATATATTTTTTCTCATACCGTGAACAAACTTTAGTCACAACATAACAATTATAATTTGTGCCAAATTTGGTCACAATCCCATCAGCAGTTTCGGAGAAGAAGTTGCAAGTGTTTACTGACGGACGGACGACGCGCCATCGCATAAGCTCGCCTGAACTTCGTTCCATGTGAGCTAACTAGAGCAATGCGACTGTCACCAATATGCCTCCGCAAAGTCCCACAACGGGTGGATGCCCTCGTTCATCTATTCGTTCACTGTCCTAAAAATAAACAAGTTTGATTTAAATCCCTTAAGCTGTTTTCAAGTATCACATTTTCACCAGCCATGACAGGTTTCACATCAATCGGTGAAGCAGTTTCAGAGAAGGGGTATTTTAAAATTATCGGCTTTCAAGCTAATATGGCTGCCACACAACGTGACATATGACCTTAAAAAAAAAAAAAGTACACTCTGCCTATGTATGGGTAGGGGACCATGTTTGTGAAGTTTCGTGTTGATCAGATAAGGATTGTTTTTTTTATATTCAAGATGGCTGCCAAACCACGTTACCTACGACATTATCATTTCCAAACTATATGCAACAAATATGTTAGACTAGCAGAAGTACCCGGCATTGCCGGGCGGGGGAGGGGAGGGGGGAAGGGGAGGGGAACGGGGAGGAGGGGGGGAGGGGAGAAGAGGGGGGGAGGGGAGAAGAGGGGGGGAGGGGAGAAGAGGGGGGGAGGGGAGAAGAGGAGGAGGGGAGAAGAGGGGGATGAGAGAAGAGGGGGAGGGGGAGTGGGGGGAGGGGTAGGGAAGGGGGGAGGGGGGAGGGGAGGGAAGGGGGGAGGGGAACGGGGGAGGGGAGAAGAGGGGGGGGAAGTACCCGGCATCGCCGGGCGGGGAAGAGAAGAGAAGAGAAGAGGAGGGGAGGGGAGGAGAGGGGGGAGGAGAGAAGAGGGGGGGGGAAGTACCCGGCATTCCATGTATAAACGTGAGGGAGAAGGAGGGGGGAGGAGAGGCGGGAGGGGGGAGGAAAGGGGGGAGGGGGGGATGGGAGGAGAGGGGGAGGGGGAGGCGAAGGGGGGAGGGAGGAGTGGGAGGGGGGATGGGGGAGGCGGAGGGGAACGGGGGGGGGGAGGGGAGGAGAGGGGGGATGGGGGAGGCGGAGGGGAACGGGGGGGGGGGGAGGGGAGGAGAGGGGGGAGGGGAGGAGAGGGGGGGAAGTACCCCGCATTGCCGGGCGGGGAAGAGGAGGGGAGGGGAACGGGGGGGGGAGGGGAGGGGAGGAGAGGGGGGAGGGGAGAAGAGGGGGGGGAAGTACCCGGCATTCCGTGTATAAACGTGAGGGAGAATAGGGGGGAGGTGAGGAGAGGGGGGGAGGTGAGGAGAGGGGGGAGGGGGAGGGGAGGGGGGAGGGTGCGCGAATAGTCGTATCTAAAGATGAAAGAAAAAAAAACCTATGTGATGTGAATGGCAATGTTCCTCGCTGAAATGTGAAAAAACGCAATCGCGCGGCAAGGAACATCACGTGATCGCTCTGAGCGATCGATTGCAACTCTGCGTCGTGTCGTGGGCGTGGCCAACGTGGTCTCATGCTCCCAGGTGATTGGCTAACTCGAGCTCGAGAGAGCCATAATGCGCCACGTTATGGCAAAAAATATGGATCTAAAGATGAAAGGAAAAAAAACCTATGTGGTGTGAATGGCAATATTCCTCGCTGAAATGTGAAAAAAACGGAATCGCTTTTCGCTCTGAAATGCATGCGAACGCGTAACTGCGTTAATGGCGGCAAGGAACATCACGTGATCGCTCTGAGCTAATCAGCGCGCTGCTCTGTCATTCCGGTCATAATATGCCTCGCTGAAATGCACTGAGGTAAAAATATGGTTTAAAAATATTATGAAATACATTTTTAGGTCGACCATGTTCTTCCCAGGCTCAATGGCCATGTTTGTGCCAAATATAAAGTATGTGAGCCTCTCCGTTTAGGAGTCTACCGGTAACATTACACACACACACACACACACACACACACACACACACACACACACACACACACACACACACACACACACACACACACACAAACTGTGTTTTATATATATAGATGACATTTGTAAAATTTTGCATCGATAGGGAAAGCGGTTTCAGAGATATAATTATTTAATATTTCCCTTCAATCCAATATGGCTGCCACACCATGTGACCAATGAAATTTTCGTGGTCATCTTTGAATTGCTAGTCAATGACATACGTAAAGTTTCGAGTCAATCGATTTGGTGTTTTGGGAGCAGATGTTTTTTAAAGGTTTTAGTTAAATCCAATATGGCTGCCAAACCATGTGTCCTATGATGTCATAAATTTAATATTTAAATTTAAATACAAATGTTTCATAGATCATGTGCATGCAATTTCAGATTTTTATGATGAGGAATTAGGACGGACGGACGGACAGTTGTACGGACTGACAACCCGAAAACGTAATGCCTCAAGCCACCTTCGGGGGTGGACGCATAAAAAAGCGGCCCCTGAGAGGGTCTACTGGGGGGTTTGCTCCCCAAAATAGGTATTTTTGGGGGTTTATTTGTTTAAAGTCTTACGATTATGTTCGTATGGTTCTACATGCTGCCCTGTCTTCTGGTTTATTTTAACAGTGACGTCATAATGGTCATGGAGGAGTTTATTCCTATATTGCATGTCAGGACGTTGGGAGACGTCGGTGTATTTATTTAACAAGGACCTTGGTGGAGAGTCTAGATTGATCTGATGAACCTCTTTGCCAAAGCTTATCATACACACTAAAAAGTTTTGTATTTATTTATTTATTTACGGTTTTTTTGCTCACAATATTATCACGTAACCATGAGCTGCTGGTTCTGTAAAAAAAAAAAAAAAAAAAGTCAAAACGTTTGTTCCCAGATCCGTTCGGAGCTGTACGTAGATCCGTCACGTGGACAGAAACTTCGTATTGAAGTGGATTTGGAGTTTCCACACCTACCGTGCATGTGTAAGTATTGCTCTTTTGGTATAGATTTTGACCACAGCGAGCGAGCAAGGTGTGAATTTGAATTTTTCAGTGTGGTTGTTGTTGTTGTTGTTGTTGTTGTTGTTGTTTATGGACCTCGAGGATGTGCAGAGGTTGATAGGATTTGGTTTGCCGAACGATGGGTTGGGTTGTACATACACATGTCGATTCCTAAGTTGTTTTGCACCTCTTTTGTCGTTACCTGTACGCAGTGCTGAGCGTAGATGTTATGGATGTCTCTGGAGAAGAACAGACTGATGTGTTGAATAATTTGGAGCGTACTCACCTTCGTCCCTTCAACCAGAAGCAGGAAACGTTTTCCACAACTGCAAGTAATCCGACATTCAGGCTTTCTTCTTGAACAATGTTAATTTTAAACGACATCCGTTATATTTATTATAAAATATTTGACCAATTCCACCTCATGATTTATACATCAAGAAGTTGATAGACTTCTTATGCCGGGATGGCCCGGACACTCCATTGGCTCAATACGTATACACCTGGTATTGGCGGGAACGGCCATCAGAGGGTAACTGGAGTAAACTAAGACTAGTTATGTCATTAATAAACATCGAGCATAAATAAGTGTGTGGTTTCTGCATAAAATGATTGGACGTGTTGAAGTATGTTGAGAAGCCAAATAAAGGTGGCCCCTCCCGAACCTTCCGTAACGTGTTTAACGCCCTTGCACCATTCCTCCCCAATTAATCCTTCAAACTGAAGAAGGCGGAAGCTGGGCCCTGCGACCGTGTGCAAAGACACGTAAGGGCTACGTCGGGAATGGCAGTCCCATGGACCCAGTTGAAGCTGTGAGAAGCTGAGCAGTGAGTCATTGTGTGTGTGTGGCTGCGTACGGTCCCAAGGTGATGAAGGCCGAGGAGTTCGGATAAACGGGCAGTGCAGGTGGGTTGAGTCTCACGCAGCCCAGCGATTCTGAGGCGGAGCAAAGCACGAGCAGGACGATGAGGAAGTCTCCACGCGAGGGAGTGGTGCGGAGTAAGACTGAGGGCGACTGTTCGAGAGTCCGGCGATAATAGCCCGTATATGCGTTGGCTGAAGGTGCAACCCCGGATGTGACCCTTCCTGCCATCATCCTCCCGCCGAGACCACCGCCACGTGACAATCACCACCCCACCGTAAGCGTCACATGGTGAGAAGGTTTATTTCTGTCTCATGATCTATTCCTGTCTTCACTCAAAGGACATTCAAATAAACTCCATGCACATTCCACACTCCATTGGGAACAAATTCCCTTACAAACGGAACATGAGACTCACTAATGCTTCCACTTTCTTTTCATGCACAAGTGAGGAGTACAAAAGAACTCTCCGACAATGCCGTTGTGAGCAGAAGCACAAAGTTTCACGGGAAGTGTATATTCCCAGAGTCATTGCTTCGCACACCTGCCAAAAGTAAGGCAATATATATCGTCACAAATTATTCCGTCCAACGTATATCTTCCTTTTCATCGATTTGCTTCACTGAGAAACTTCAGCTTAGCAGTTAGTTATGCGGACTTTGAGTTATGAAGGAGGCGGGGGTCGGGTGGGGGGGGGGGGGGGTGTTGTCAAGGACCTTAAGAAAAAAAAGTGGTATTGGTGGGGAGGGGGGGTTGAGGACTTGTAGTGGGGGGAATGGGGGTTGAGGACTTGGGGATAAGAGGCAGATTGCTGACTTGGGATTGGGGGTGAACCTGGTTCAGGACTTGAAGAATAAAGGAGAGGAGGGGACAGGGTTGGGTGGGAGGTGGGGGGGACAGGTATGGGACAGAGACATTTTCAAGACGAATGAAAACCACATTTCCAAGCTGGCCTCCAAAGCCAGTGGCCGACTGGGCATCCTCCATCGAGCGAAGTCCTTCCTTGGCACTTCTGAGATCCTCACCACATACAAGGCTTTCAGCCGCAGCTTCACAGAATACTGTTCTCCCCTCTGGGCAGGTGCTCCTGCCTCACACCGATCTCGGCTTCACGCTGTAGAAAGATTGGAATCTCCCGTGATGAAGCTGATTCTGAGGGCCTTTCACTCGCTCATCACAGGCAGGTAGGTGGTCTTTCTGTCTTCTACCGACTTCTCTCCGGCCTTGCTCCCCCAGCTCTCTCTGTGCTCTGTCCCCCAAATATTCCTTCAGGATGCACAAAATCTCCCAGCAACCCTCTTCTGGTGAAACTCTCAAAATCAAGACTCTCTGCTCACCTTCACTCCTTCATTCCTCTTTTTTCCACCTCTGGAACAAACTCCCTCACTCTCTTCAATCCCACTCCTCCCTCCAGGTCTTTAAAACGGCTGTTCACCATCATCTCTTATCTTCCCCCATCCAAAACCTTGATCTCTTCTACCCCCATTAATTCACCCCAGATCCACTTTTTTTTTTTTTCCTGAAATACCGACTTTTTTCTTTCCTGGAAGTTCCAGCAGTGTCCATGTGTTTTATACTTCGCCCCCCCCCCCCGCCCGCCTTCCCCTGCCTCCTCCCCTCAAGCCCCCTCCCTCCCACAGATCTTCCGTTGTCCCTGTTCTCTGCTGTTGTACTTGTGTGCTTCCCTCTCTCTCCCCATCTTGTCTCCCGCTCCCTTTTTTGTATGTTTTGTGTGTCCGTTTGTTGTTGTTTTTTGTGATTGATGTTAGCTCTTACACAGGCCTCGATCTTGTATACAAAAAAAATAAAATAAAATACGCTTCGGAGTAGAGCAACGTTTGGCTATCTGCCGCCCGTGATTTTAGTCACCAGTGACACGACGTGTGTGTGTGTGTGTGTGTGTGTGTGTGTGTGTGTGTGTGTGTGTGTGTGTGTGTGTTTGAGAGTCCCCTTGACTTTGGCTATTGGTATGGAGCTCAGTATTTTGGCAATGCTCATGCCCTCTGTGTTTCCCTCCTCTTTTTCCTGGCTTTCCTTGCACCCCTTCTTTCCTCCTCATCTTGATTTCTTCTACGATACATTAATCATTATTCAAAGGCAGTTTTAGTGCATTCTGAATGTGCTTGGTGTATTTTGGAAGGTGTGCTTTGTGTTTTGATTGGTTGACGATCTGCAATATGAACGTTGTTTCTGTGTTTTAAGATGTCGACAACAATGAAGCAGAGATTATCCCAACCCTTGATCCAAACCGCTGTGAAAGTTGCTATGGAGCAGAAACGGAGGAAATTCAGTAAGGTGTTTTCCCTCTCTCATGTGGTATGCCAGAAGAGTGTACAACATTTTTTCCTCTTGTGCTACTTCCCTACCTTTGCTTCATGTTACCTGGCAGCATATGGATCTGTTAGATTGCTTGAATCAGTTTTATTTCTTCTTTTGAAGTCAAACTGTGGTTTCTCGACTACCTTGCCGTTACTAACCCCAATCCCCTATTTCGCAGATGTTGTAATACCTGCCAAGCGGTGCGTGAAGCGTATCGGCAGCGGCGTTGGGCACTGCGTGATCTGGAAACTGTGGCTCAGTGTCGGAGGGAAGGTTATGTCACGACAGTCAATGAGCAGAAATCCTGGGGTTGCCGTATCACTGGACACCTGCTTGTTAACAAGGCAAGCAAACGTTGCTACGACATGAGATGCTAGCATCGCACGCAGTAGCCATTCGTATATGTGAGGAGTTTATTTCTGAACAGGTAACAATGAATAAAAAAAGAGAAATTTGGTGATACAGATGTTGTGTTCCAGGGCACCCATATTATATAGTGTGTCTGTGTCTGTCTGTGTCTGTGTACTGTTACGGATTCATCACTTCCGTTGTTGTGGTTTTCATCCACTGTAAACATTTTTGATTCCATGTACTATTATTGTTGTCGTTTAAGAGAGATAGAGGTTACTATTTTCAAAAGGTAAAAAAGTCAATGTTTAAAATGAAACCGGAACCGGACGACGACGAAGAGGAAGAGGAGGAGAAGAAGGCGGAGCGAGTGAGTCGGAGAAGAAAGCCGAGTTGCTTCGAGGTCTGGAGCGAACGATTGGCGAACGAGAGTCACGAGTGAACTTTGGGTTTCCCAGGAAAGGGATTCCTGCGACAGAGTTGTTATCGCTGTGACAGATAAACCTGCGTGACACGTTTTGCGGTCGATTCCGAAGAGAATCGTTGGAGTGCCGTTACTCCACGACAACGGGCCGTCGGCCATTTTGACTCGCGCAGGACTTCCGCTTCGCTCAAGGTTTCATCTCGCTTCAACCATTTTCACCGCATTCAGACGTTAATCTGGTGTGTGTGTGCAACGTGGCTTTTGAAGGTTAATTTGCGGTTTGCCGACTGTGAGCCGTGGAACGTCCATACCCGAGGGTGTGATTTCCCGGTCGCCTTGAGGGCGCCTTTGCGCAGCTTTGGCCGCGTGACTGTGACTGTCATCCAAACGGGATTCTGATCTTGATTAGACATTGTTCTGACGATCGATCGCTGGAGTGAATCGACTTTGGCTTGAAGCCAGAAACAACTTTGGCTTGAAGCCGGGAATAGAGACATTGGGGAATGTTCTTCTTTTCGCTCACTTGGAGCACAGTGAGTTATATTGTACGAACCTGATGGTACCATCATAGGAATGATATACTATTTGTTGTACAATTGATTATTATTGTTTTTGTGTTGTTATTCTTGTGTGACCTTAAGGGTGTAGTACTGGTGAACAGGTGATTTTTTTTTGATTTTTTTTTCAGCTGAACAGTTTCCTTATAGTCTTATAAACAAGAATCATGCTATTAGAGGTCATAGAAGTACCCCTAAATATTGAAAAATTCAAATTTCAATTCGATTCAATATAATATTTTGCATTTTGCATTTTGCATGCATGAAATTTGTTATAACTTTAATTTGCATCATTCTTTTGGGCTGAAATTTGGACAGGATATTCAGAATATCACTTCCTTTAAAATGATGAAGGCTTTTGTTTATAGGAGTAGCCATTGTGGATTTATTGAAGGACAACCAAGTTTTATCTGATAATTGGCATAATTAGCTAATTAGTGAACATTTGACATAATTTCACAAAATCCTCTCGGCAAGTAGTAGAGTAACACATGTATAATACATGTACCAAGTTTTGTGTGAAAAGAATGATAGGTGACATAGAAGATAGAAGTAGAAATGTGTTCTTTGTTTTTCCTTGTTTTTTATTGACGGTCTAATTTATGCAAATTATATGCATGTAATATGACAAAGAAGCGTTGAAACTGGTCTGAGTTAAAGCCAAGATTATATCTTTCAAGAAAAACTGAAAATTAGATATTAACTTGACTTTGTTTTTGTGTAAAGGCCTCTCAAAGGTACCTATGTAGTTTTCTCAATTTTTCACCAGTACTACACCCTTAATACAATATTTGTTTGTTGGTAACAATTGGTGTGGTTTCACCATTGATTTTTGACACAGAATAACACATTTTTCTGCCGTGACTCCTCTCGGGGCTCGGAGGTACACCGTGACCGGGGGTTGGGGAGGAGCACGTAACAGTACGTACACGTACCACTTCTTGTTGATGGTGCATATAAATGTGGCTGAATTGCGTGTACGTATTATCTTCCAGATATCGGGCAATTTCCACTTTGCACCAGGCAGAAGCCATGATCGTTCACACGTACACGGTAAGTGGAGTCTTATGGCCTTTCATTGCCTTCCAGAAATTGGTATTGCAGCAGAACCGTCTTGTAAACCGTCAGGTTCATTTGACCAGGTGTATTGCAACGCAGCACCGGTTTCAAAACCCGAGAAATTCTACTTCCAATCACACTTGGAATTTTCACTTTGTATCCTTGGCCTGGTTTTAGCCTGGTGTTGGCTTAGCGGTTAGGGTGCCGGCTTAGGATCCTAGGATCCTGGGTTCGAATCCCGGTCGATCGCTGAATTAACGCCAGGGGGGTTGACTCAGCCTGTCATCCTTCCGAGGTCGGCAAATTGAGTACAAGCTTGCTGGGATGAATGATCCCGGTGTGTACCCCGGTTTAGAATAGGTACACCGTATCCCTGCGCATCGTAAGAGGCGACCAAGGGTTGGCGCCAGGAAGGGCATCCGGCCATAAAAACATTGCCTCAAACAGGGAACCATGATTGTCATGGGGCCCGCAAGGCTAACCCCCGCTCTAGCGGGGAAAATGGCCTTAAAACGATCATTCATTCATTCATTCATCCTTGGATGAGGAAATAAAAATGCACCATTAAAGGCTATATGAGGGTTTTTGTTTCCAGAGGTAATTGAAAGAGTAATGTTTTTTTTATAAAGGAGTGTTTGGTGATAAATCGCAATTGTGATTCTTGTTTTATTTCGATGTAGTTGGTACGTCGTGCACGTGGCTTTTTTGCTTCCCGATTGATATTATTCATCTGTGATTGGCTTTTGACATCGTACTTGTACAACATTCCCCACAACGCTGAGATATTTATATTCTCATCCATCTATACGTGTCTCAAGTTGCTCATGCCAAGATGTATTTTCAGGAAATGCAAAAAAAAAAAAAACCCAACAATTTTGGTCATCAAATTGCAATGAAAAGTGATAACTAAGTGGAGCGGCTTTAACTCGCAGCAGGAGTAGGGAGTGTCTACGTACACAATAGTTATGCAGGTTACTTGCACTAAGGTTACATGCGATCATAAAATGCGGTCGTGCGGTTAACCCATTTTAAGATACCTGCAAAACAGGCAGGTGTATAAACAGCTTCACCTGTCTTCCTGGTGATGCATGATCAGTAAGGGCCGTGTAGTGGAGAGAGCGGGTTGAATCCGTGTGACATCTATCTATAATTCCAGTAATCTCTGTCTGTCTGTCTGTACGTCTGTACGTTTGTCTGTGACCGCTGTTTCTCGACAACCATGGGTCCGATATACTTTTAACTTGCCAGGTATATTGCTGGGGACCCGAGGATGTGCCTTTTCAAGGTTTCATATTAATCGGACAATTACTTACCGAGCTATGTCCAAAAAACGATTCAACCAATCAGAGAGCAGCGAACGATCGCGTGTGCCGAACGTGGCGGGCACACTCTGCCTCGGATGGCACATTTGAGAGCGTATTCATTTATTTCACGTTTGCAAACTATGTTGGCGTTAAACTATGTTTTACAACTAATAAAAACGAATTTGCGATTCATTCGCTTTCCTGCGCGTTTGTGCACGCGATGGCGATTTCTTTACCAAACTCCGGAAGCCGTTCGCTTTGGACCAAACCATTGCATGTAAATAGAGGGGGGGGATTGTCACCACTCGCAAGCCGTTCGCTTTGGACCAAACCATTTCATGTAAATAGAGGGGGGGGATATAATTTTAGATATAGATATAGTACGGGCATGCCCTAGTCTATCTATAATTCCAGTAATCTCTGTACGTCTGTACGTCTGTACGTTTGTCTGTGACCGCTGTTTCTCGACAACTACCGGTCCGATATACTTGAAACTTGCCAGGTATATTGCTGGGGACCCGAGGATGTGCCTTTTCAAGGTTTGAAATTAATCGGACAAGTACTTACCGAGCTATGGCGATTTAGCCGTTCGCCGTTCGCTTTGCCGTTGCGAATGGACCAAACCATTCATGTAAATAGAGGGGGGGGGGGGGTTCTGTGGTCGTTCGCTTTGGCTTTGCGAATGGACCAAACCATTCATGTAAATAGAGGGGGGGGGGGTTCTGTGGTCGTTCGCTTTGGCTTTGCGAATGGACCAAACCATTCATGTAAATAGAGGGGGGGGGGGGTTCTGTGGTCGTTGCGAATGGACCAAACCATTGTTTTTTTTTTGCAGTTTTTTTTTTTTTTGCAGTTTTTTTTTTTTTGCAAGGAACGGGCACCCACGTACGGGCACGTCCTAGCTTATATATAGTACGGGCATGCCCTAGTTGTGACACCTCCCAGAGCGGTCTGATCGGGTTTGCCCGAGTTGTTGATTGGCCTCTGTAGCTCTCAACGTTATTGTTGAACCGCTTCCTAACAGGCGGAGCAAATTGGCGAGATTCCTTAGGGTGCTGGGAATTATTATGCCACTCACTCTCGTGGTGCATTAAGACCATTTGGGCAGTGTTGGCCAAAGTGTCACGGAGATGCACCTTTATAAAAGCACAAGATGCTCTGCAGTGTTGGAATATGTGAGAGCCGATATATGGCAATGCAGGTTGTAATGGGGTGTGTGTGTGTGTGTGTGTGTGTGTGTGTGTGTGTGTGTGTGTGTGTGTGTGTGTGTGTGTGTGTGTGTGTGTGTGTGTGTGTGTGTGTGTGTGCACGCACCGGCTTAATACCTCATTACCTCCTCCACCGAAGATGAACGGAGCTTTTGTTTTCACGTCTGCTTGTCTCTGTCTGTCTGTTAGCAGGATGTCCCAAAAAGGTGTGGACGGATTCGGATGAAACTTGGTGGACAGGTTGGGTGTGCGACTAGAAGGAATTGATTAGATCTTGGTGAATATCCAGATCCGGATAGTACAATTTTTTTTCATGCAGATGACTCGTGATTCTTCACCATTGACAGATAGGATCAAAAACGATACAATAGCACGATATCTCTAAAAGTTGTGGACAGGTTATGACAAAACATGGAGTTTGGTCGGTGCCGAGAACAAGTCAATTAGATTTTTGGCTAATTTGCGGCTCTTTCGGTGGATAATCCAGCCTATCACAGGGATACAAAATGTAAACTGTTCAGCCTGGCAGAGATATGTGCTCTACCGAGTTTCCGTTCTAGTTAGCTCACCTGGCACAAAGTTCAGGGGAGCTTATCGATGGCGCGTCGTCCGTCCATCAGTCCGTAAACACTTCAAACTTCTTCTCCGAAACCGCTGATGGAATTGCGACCAAATGTGGCACAAATTATATTTGTTATGTTGTGACTAAAGTTTGTTCATGACATTAAAAGATCGGGGTTTAAGGGGGTTTACCGGGGTCAAAGTGGATCCAGGTTTGACCTCCCCAAAATAGGAATTTGCTTTTTCCTCTGAAACTACACACACTATTTCAATGAAACTTGACCACAACCTTCACCACCCGTGATGTACCGAGGTTTGTTCACGGCACTAAGAAAATCAAAGTCTAAGGGGGTCTGCGGGGATCAAAGTGGATCCAGGTTTGACCTCCCCAAAATAGGAATTTGCTTTTTCCTCTGAAACTACACACACTATTTCAATGAAACTTGACCACAACCTTCACCACCCGTGATGTACCAAAGTTTGTTCACGGCATTAAAAAAAATCTGCCCATTTAGGGGTCTACGGGGGTAGGGGAGGAGTTGCCCCCTCAACCCCCCAAAATAGGTGTTTGCTTTATTCTCAGAAACGACACATGCAATTTCGATGAAACTTCACCACAACCTTAATCACTCATCATGTACCAATGTTTGTTCAAAGCATTAGAAAAATTGGGGTCTTAGGAGATCAATGGGGTTGAGGGAGGAGGGGTTGCCCCCCAAAATAGGTATTTTTTTTCCTTTATTTAAAGTCTTATGATTGTTTTTTTTTTTTTTTTTTTTTTTTTTTGTATACAAGATCGAGGCTCGTGAAAGAGCGAACATTAATCACACAGAAAGGCAAACCGACACATAAAACATATAACATCGGGAGCGGTAGACAAGATGGGGAGAGAGAGAGGAGGAAGGACACAAACACAACATTATTTTGAGAGCAGGGACCGAGAGACATGGAGACATCGAGAGATCTGTGAGAGGGAGAGGGCATTGGGGGGGGGGGGGCATGGGAAGGGGGGGTGGGAGAGGTATAAAACATATGGACACTGCCAGGACTTCCAGGAAAGAAGTTGGAATTTCAAACAAGGTGGATCTGGGGTGAATTAGTGGGGGTAGAAAAGATCAAGGTTTTGGATGGGGGAAGATAAGAGATGGTGGTGAACAGCTGTTTTAAAGACCTGGAGGGACGAGTGGGATTGAAGGGAGTGAGGGAGTTTGTTCCAGAGGCGGGAGAAAAGAGGAATGAAAGAGTGAAGGTGAGCAGAGAGCCGAGATTTCGGCAGTTTAACCATCAGAGGGTTGCTGGCAGATCTTGTGCGACCTGTAGGAATATTTGGGGGACAGAGCACAGAGAGAGCTGGGGGTGCAAGGCCGGAGAGGAGTCGGTAGAAGACAGAAAGACCACCTACCTGCCTGCGGTGAGTGAGTGAAAGGCCCTCAGAGATAGCTTCATCGCGGGAGATTCCAATAATTCTGAAAGCTTTGGTTTCGACAGCGTGAAGCCGAGCTAGGTGTGAGGCAGGAGCGCCAGCCCAGAGGGGAGAACAGTATTCCATTGAGCTGCGGATGAAAGCCTTGTATGTGGTGAGGAGCTCAGGTGTGCCGAGGAAGGACTTCGCACGACGGAGGATGCCCAGTCGGCGACTGGCTTTGGAGGCCAGCTTGGAAATGTGGTTTTCCCAAGAAAGATCATGGCAGATAGTGAGACCCAAAAGCTTGAGCGACAGAACGTCTTGGAGAGGATTGTTGAGAAAGTAGATGGGAGGGTTGTCCAGTCGATCTTTTCGGAGAGACATAGTAAGAGTGTGAGATTTGTCAGGATTGAAAGACATGTTCCACTTGTTTGACCAGTCTGTGATTTTGTCCAAGTCTTCAGAGAGTGAGGAGGCTGCAGACTGCCGATCTGAGGGCAGAGGAATGGAGCGGCAGAGAGTGGAGTCATCAGCAAAGAGATAGAGAGGATTTTCCAGAGAGTCGGAGAGATCATTGATGAAGACCAGAAAAAGCACAGGGCCCAGAACACTGCCTTGGGGAAACTCCAGCCTGAACAGGAAGGGGAGTTGAGAGAAATCCATTCAGGGCCACACGTTGACTACGACCAGAGAGGAAGTCCGCAAGCCATGCATGGAGATTTCCATGGATACCAAAGGAGGAGAGTTTGGTGAGCAGAGCTGGGTGCCACACCGTATCGAAGGCACGTGATATGTCGAGGGAGACAGCTCTGATTTCCTGTTTGGCATTGAGGACCTCCATCCATTGTTGAGACAGCAGAAGCAGCATGTCCAGAGTAGAGTGACCTGGTCTGAAACCAAATTGATGATCAGAGATCAAGCCGTTGGAGAAGAGGAAAGATTTCATATCCGAAGCAATGATGGATGCCATGACTTTGCTGATAATTGGGAGCAGGCTGATTGGTCTGTAGTTGCAAGGATCTGTTGCATGTTAGTATGAAACATGCTGCCCTGTCTTCTATAAACCTTTGAAGTTGGTTTAAAATACCCTTAGTCAGTGCAGTATACTGTTTATTCTACCAGGTGAGCACCACGGGTATTGCCCCTATGTTTTTTTTGCTTGTTCTTGTGTGCATAGTGTGTGTGTGTGTCTTGTGTCTCGGTGTGTACCCTGGTTAGAATAGGTACACCGTATCCCTGCATGTCGTAAGAGGCGACGAAGAGGGTTGGCGTCAGGAAGGGCATCTGGCCATAAAAACATTGCCTCAAAAAGAGAACCATGACAATTACAACTACATATGGGCAGGGTACAGCCCGAAGTGGAGATCGGTTTCTGAGGTTTGGGACATGGAATGTAGGGATAATGACAGGGAGATCAGGAGAAGTGGTGGAAGTATTGGTCAGAAGAAGAGTGCACATTTGTTGTGTGCAAGAGACGAGATGGAAGGGAAGTGGTGTGAGAATGGTGAAAGGTAGGCAGGGACAGAAATACAAGTTTGTGTGGAAAGGGTGCCCGGAGGGCGTGAATGGTGTTGGTGTCCTGTTTTCTGAGGAGTTTGTAGACAGTGTGGCGAGTGTGACTAGAGTGAGTGATAGGTTGATGATGGTGGAAATGATGATTGGAAAGCTCTTGGTGAACGTCATCTCGGGATATGCTCCGCAGGTTGGTCGGAGCGATGAAGAGAAGGACAAGTTCTGGTGTGCGATAGAGAAGCTGATTGAAAACGTGAAAGATGAGGAAGTTGTTGTGGTAGGAGGAGACCAAAATGGACATGTGGGAAGGAGTATTGACAGTTATGAGGGTGTTCATTGGGGTTACAAATATGGTGTGAGGAATGGAGAAGGTGAAAGGATTTTGGAGTTTGCTGATGGAGCTGATTTGTTGATTTGTAATACTCAGTTCCAGAAAGAGGATAATAAGCTTGTTACATACACGTCAGGTGGGTCGACGACAACCGTTGACTACCTGATGGTGCGTAGGCGAGATAGGGGGCACCTCCGGGACACAAAGGTGATCCCGGGGGAGGAGGCTGTTTCACAGCACCACTTGGTTGTCTGCGACATAAGGGTGAAAGGTTCGAGGAGAGCTCGGCGGGTGAAGTACCAACCGATAATGAAGGTGTGGAGGTTGAAAGAGGTGACAGTAAGGGAGACATTAAAAGAGAGGCTGAGTAGGGTAGCGGATGATGTGGTTGAGCTTGAACGTGGTTGGATGTCAATGAAAGATAGTCTGTTGGGAGCCGTTGGTGAGGTATGTGGATGGACAAAAGGACCACCGAGGCACTCGGAAACATGGTGGTGGGATGAGGACGTTGGAAAGAGGATTGACGAGAAGAGGAAGAAGTTCAAGGAGTGGCAGAAGGCGAAGGGTACGGGAGCAGAAAACGCAGAGCATGCAAGTTATAAGGCAGCCAAGAAGGCTGCAAAGAAAGAGGTAGCAAAGGCGCAGGAGGCATGTAGGAAAATGTTCGGAGAAAGCTTGGATTCAGAAGAGGGTCAGAGAGCAGTATTCAGGATTGCAAAGCAGATAGCAAAAGAGAGGTGTGATGTGATGGGGGTGAGTTGCTCGAAGGATGAAGTGGGACAAATCGTTGTGGACCCAGATGGAATTAAAGGAAGATTGAAAAGATATATGGAAATGCTGTTGAATGCAGAGAATGAATGGGATGGCAACATCGAGAGTAACCCAGTTTTAGGAACGGCAGAGAAGATAACTGAGAAGGAAGTTGAGGAAGCTATAAAAGCAATGAAGAGTAGAAAAGCGGGAGGGCCGACGGGAGTTGTGGGAGATATGTTGAAGGCAGCAGGAAGTTGGGGTGTGAAGAGAATGACAGAGATCTGTAATCTGGTGGTGAAAGAAGGCCGCATTCCAGTGGATTGGGAACTCAGTACCCTCGTCCCTCTATACAAGGGGAAAGGTGACCCTCTGGAGTGTGGCTCGTAATGAGCGATAAAGTTATTGGAGCATGGAATGAAGGTATTGGAAAGGGTGTTGGAGAGGAGGATAAGGAAGAAGGTGAAGATCGACGAAATGCAGTTTGGGTTTATGCCAGGAAGAGGAATGACAGACGCGCTCTTTATTGTGAGGCAGTTGCAGGAGAAGTACATGCAGAAGAGGAAGAAGTTGTTTCTTGGGTTTGTTGATCTGGAGAAAGCATTCGATAGGGTTCCACGCGAAGTATTGACATGGGCATTGAGGAAGTTAGGAGTGGAGGAATGATTGATCAGAGTAGTGAGGGCAATGTACAAAAGAGCGCGTACAGCTGTAAGGACGAAGGATGGGAACAGTGGTGAGTTTGAAGTGAAGGTGGGAGTGCATCAGGGGTCGGTACTAAGTCCACTACTATTTGTAGCTGTGATGGAGGTGCTGGCTCAGAACGTAAAGGAGGGTTTACCGTGGGAGTTGTTGTATCCAGATGATCTGGTGTTGATTGCGGAAAGTATGGATGGACTGAAGGAAAAGATGAACGAGTGGAAGGAATGTATGGAGACAAAAGGTCTGAAGGTGAATATCGGAAAGACAAAGGTGATGGCAAGTGGTAAAGCATGTGGTGAGGTGGAAAGAACTGGGAAGTGGCCATGTGCTGTGTGCAGGAAGGGTGTCGGAGTGAACTCCATTCAATGTACAATGTGCGCTGAGTGGGTTCATCAAAAATGTAGTGGTCTGAGAGGGTCATTAACCAGTGTGGCAGCTACATTCAAATGTAAGGTGTGCACAGAGGGAGCTGCAGATGGAGGAAATGTTGAGTTGGATCTTGGAGACGGCGTGAAGCTGGAAGGTGTGAAAACATTTTGCTACCTCGGAGACATGCTGAATGGAGAAGGTGGATCAGACTCGGCAATGGTTGCAAGAGTGAGATGTGCATGGAAGAAGTTTCGGGAACTGAGTGGCGTGCTGATGAGGAGGGGGAGTGTCGTTGAAGCTGAAGGGAAAGGTGTATGCTGCATGTGTGAGAAGTGTTATGATTTATGGGAGCGAGACATGGGTAATGAACGTAGAGCAGCAACGAAGGCTGGGAAGGGTGGAAATGCGAATGGTTCGATGGATGTGCGGAGTATCGTTGAGAGAGAGGAAGACAAATGATGAATTGCGAAAGATGATGGGAATATTGCCTGTGATTGATGCTGTGAAGCGGAACAGGTTGAGATGGTTTGGTCATGTGTTGAGGAAGGATGAAAGTGATTGGTTGAGAAGAGTGATGGAAATTAATGTAGAAGGAAGTAGAGGTCGGGGAAGACCGAGAAAGACTTGGCTAAAGATGGTGGAAGAAGAAATGCGGGCAAGGGGGTTAACAAGGGGAGATGCAGAAAATAGGGCAAAATGGAGAAGATTGTCATGGGGTCCGCAAGGCGAACCCCCGCTCTCGCAGGGAAAATGGCCTTAAAATGCATGTTGTTGTTGTGTTGTTGTTCTTCTGTGCATAACGCACTGGATGGAAAGGATCATTGTGTTGCTCTGCTGTATTTGCGTTCCGTGATTTGAAATTATCAATTTCATGTTTCTGAGATCTTTCAACCTGTTGTTTTGCAGTTCACGATGTTGATACTTTGGGAATTACCACGGTGAGTTGTATTTTTTTTCTCCTCTTTGACGTGTCTACCTTTATGTCAGTTTTGCTGTTTCAGTAAATCTTTGTCCGATGTGCTTTGTGTTCATTGTACATTCAGGTTCAAACAACTCGTAAATACTTGTTGAAAATCAGAATTTACCGTAATTACTCATGTACAATCCACTATCATGTATAATCCGCTATCATGTATAATCCGCGATCATGTATAATCCTCTATCATGTACAATCCGCTATCAATTATAATCCGCTTTCTTGTATAATCCGCTTTCATGTATAACCCGCTTTCATGTATAATCCGCTTTCATGTATAATCCGCTTTCATGTAAAATCCGCTTTCATGTATAATCCGCTTTCATGTATAACCCGCTATCATGTATAATCCGCTTTCATGTATAACCCGCTATCATGTATAATCCTCTATCATGTAGAATCCGCTTTCATGTATAACCCGCTATCATGTATAATCCTCTATCATGTATAATCCGCTTTCATGTATAATCCACTTTCATGTATAAACCGCTTTCATGTATAATCCGCTTTCATGTATAATCCGCTTTCATGTATAACCCTCTATCATGTATAATCCGCTTTCATGTATAATCCGCTTTCATGTATAATCCGCTTTCATGTATAATCCGCTTTCATGTATAACCCGCTTTCATGTATAATGCGCTTTCATGTATAATCCGCTTTCATGTATAACCTGCTATCATGTATAAAATCCGCTTTCATGTATAACCCGCTATCATGTATAATCCACTATTTGTATACAAGATCGAGGCTCGTGAAAGAGCGAACATTAATCACACAGAAAGACAAACAGACACATAAAACAAATAACATCGGGAGCGGTAGACAAGATGGGGAGAGAGGGGGAAGGACACAAACACAACATTTGAGAGCAGGGACCGAGAGACATGGAGACATCGAGAGATCTGTGGGAGGGAGAGGGCTTTGGGGGGGAGGCATGTGAAGGGGGGGGGGGTGGGAGAGGTATAAACATATGGACACTGCCAGGATTTCCAGGAAAGAAGTTGGAATTTCAAACAAGGTGGATCTGGGGTGAATTAGTGGGGGTAGAAAAGAGCAAGGTTATGGATGGGGGAAGATAAGAGATGGTGGTGAGCAGCTGTTTTAAAGACCTGGAGGGAGGAGAGGGATTGAAGGGAGTGTGGGAGTTTGTTCCACAGGCGGGAGAAAAGAGGAATGAAAGAGTGAAGGTGAGCAGAGAGCCGAGATTTCGGCAGTTTAACCATCAGAGGGTTGCTGGCAGATCTTGTGCGACCTGTAGGAATATTTGGGGGACAGAGCACAGAGAGAGCTGGGGGAGCAAGGCCGGAGAGGAGTCGGTAGAAGACAGAAAGACCACCTACCTGCCTGCGGTGAGTGAGTGAAAGGCCCTCAGAGATAGCTTCATCGCGGGAGATTCCAATGATTTTGAAAGCTTTGGATTCGACAGCGTGAAGCCGAGCCAGGTGTGAGGCAGGAGCGCCAGCCCATAGGGGAGAACAGTATTCCATTGAGCTGCGGATGAAAGCCTTGTATGTGGTGAGGAGCTCAGGTATGCCGAGGAAGGACTTCGCACGACGGAGGATGCCCAGTCGGCGACTGGCTTTGGAGGCCAGGTTGGAAATGTGGTTTTCCCAAGAAAGATCATGGCAGATAGTGAGACCCAAAAGCTTGAGCGACAGAACTTCTTGGAGAGGATTGTTGAGAAAGTAGATGGGAGGGTTGTCCAGTCGATCTTTTCGGAGAGACATAGTAAGAGAGTGAGATTTGTCAGGATTGAAAGACATGTTCCACTTGTTTGACCAGTCTGTGATTTTGTCCAGGTCTTCAGAGAGTGAGGAGGCTGCAGACTGCCGATCTGAGGGACGAGGAATGGAGCGGCAGAGAGTGGAGTCATCAGCAAAGAGATAGAGAGGATTTTCCAGAGAGTCGGAGAGATCATTGATAAAGACCAGAAAAAGCACAGGGCCCAGCACACTTCCTTGGGGAACTCCAGCCTGAACAGGAAGGGGAGATGAGAGAAATCCATTCAGGGCTACATGTTGACTACGACCAGAGAGGAAGTCCGCAAGCCATGCATGGAGATTTCCATGGATACCATAGGAGGAGAGTTTGGTGAGCAGAGCTGGGTGCCAGACCGTATCAAAGGCCCGTGATATGTCAAGGGAGACAGCTCTGATTTCCTGTTTGGCATTGAGGACCTCCATCCATTGTTGAGACAGCAGAAGCAGCATGTCCAGAGTAGAGTGACCTGGTCTGAAACCAAATTGATGATCAGAGATCAAGCCATTGGAGAAGAGGAAAGATTTCATATCCGAAGCAATGATGGATTCCATGACTTTGCTGATAATTGGGAGCAGGCTGATTGGTCTGTAGTTGCAAGGATCTGTTTTTGCACCTTTTTTGTGTAAAGCGGTAATGTTAGCTGATTTCCAGGATGCTGGCAGATGACCTTGAGCAAAAGATAGGGTGAAAAGAACAGAGAGAGGGTGAGATAGAGCGGCAGAGCAGGATTTTAGGACCCGTGGTCTGATGCCGTCTGGTCCAGTTGCAGAATCAGTGTCGAGGTTTGACAAAAACTCCTCCACCTTGTCAGGAGAGAAGGACACAGAGTCCAGGAGCAGTTGGGTTCGACTGGGAAAGGTGGGAACAGAGAGAGATGGGTTTGGGACTAAGGATTTTGAGGCGAACACAGAGTTGAGGCATTCGGCTTTGTCACGTGCGATGTCAACTGTGTGGCCATTTGAGGTAAGGGAGGGGATGGAGGGGGAACAAACACCAGAAACGGATTTGACCAGACGCCACCAGGATTTGGAGGAAGGAGACAGGTTTGAGAGTTCATTCTTGAGTGAGGAGAGATAGTGCTTCCTGGCACTCCTGAGGGTAGACACACACTTGTTCTGAGCTTGGTGGAAGGAACTGAGATTGCCTTCAGTTGGATTAGCCTTCCAAGAGGCAAAGGCAAGTTGTTTCAGGGCAACTGCCTCACCACAAGATTCAGTGTACCATGGACGGGAGGAAGGGTAAGACGATTGAAGGCGAGATGGGATAAATCTGTGCATGAGAGAGATCAGTTTGCTTTGGAAGAATTCCCAGGAAGAATTGATGTCAGAGGCAGTGGAGATGGGAGACCAATCCAGACGATTGATGGCTGCTTGAAGACGTCCCCGTCGGCCTGAGTGAAATGTCAGACTCGTCGACGCTGAGGAGGCTCTCTGAGAATGGCCAGAGAGATGCCCACTTTGACAAGCACATGATCAGAAGAACCGATTGGAGCAGAAGAAGAGCAGCAGACATTAGCAGGGAAGTTTGTCATAACCAAGTCTAGAAGAGAAGATACTCCATTGGCTGAGATCCGGGTCGGGAAATTGACAGATTGTGTCAATCCCAGTGAGTCACAGAAGTCCTTTGCTGAGGTGCCATGACTGGTGAGAGAGGAACCCACACCCAACCAGGTGGCATGATGACAGTTGAAGTCACCACATATGAGGAAGAGAGAGTTGGGATGAGTGGATAGAAGTTGGTCCATGTTGTCAGACAGTGAAATGTAGATGGAGTCATCACTGTTTGGGGGACGGTACAGAACACATATGAACAAAAGGTGGGAGCGGAGAGGAAGCCGTAACCAGAGGTACTCCTGCGGGTGAGGAGGAAAGAGGGCAGTGCAAGGAGAGTGAGGAAGAGTTTTTGACAAAGATAGCCACCCCACCACCAGGCCGAGGCTCAGGTCTATCATACCGGAGGAGGGAGTAACCAGGAAGAGATATTAAGGAATCAGAGACATCTTGAAGGAGGAAAGTCTCTGTTAAGCAGATCAAGTCTGGATTGTCAGAAGCAACCTGTATGGAGAGATCAGTCAGGTTTGAGCGAAGGCCCCGGATGTTTGAGGTCCATACCGTTAATGAAGAGAGAGGGGGAGCATCGGGTACAGGACAGGGGAGGGGATGAGTAGGGTAAGATGAAGGATGAGAGGGGGAGGTAGGGAGAGCAGTTGATAGTGTGTCAGATGTTGCAGAAGAGTTCCAAGAAAGGGAAGGATGAGGAGGATGAAAGGTTTGATGGTGAAGGGATGAGGCACAGTGAGGGGTTGTTTGAGGGGGGGCAGAGGAAAGTAGAAGGTTTGGGGGGGTGGAGGTATGAGATAGAAGGGAGACGAAGTGGGGAGGAGGCAGCTTGGAGGAGGAGGGGGGAGGAGGGAGAATTGGAGAGGAATGGTATGGGGGGAGAATTGAATGGGAGGGATTGGGGGGGAGTTTTGAAGGGGAGGAGTGAGGGGGGAGTTTAGGAGGGGAGGGGCAAGGGGGGAGTTTTGGAGGGAAGGGGCAAGGGGGAAGTTTAGAAGTGGAGGGGCAAGGGGGGAGTTTATGAGTGTAGGGGCAAGGGGGGGGATTTGGAGGGGAGGGGCAAGGGGGGAGTTTAGGAGGGGAAGGGCAAGGGGGGAGATCAGGAGTGTAGGGGCAAGGGGGGGGATTAGGAGGGGAGGGGCAAAGGGGGAGTTTAGGAGGGGAAGGGCAAGGGGGTAATTCAGGAGTGGAGGGGCAAGGGGGGAGTTTAAGAGTGGAGGGGCAAGGGGGTAGTTTAGGAGTGTAGGTGCAAGGGGGGGGGGGGATTTGGATGGGAGGGGCAAGAGGGGAGTTTAGAAAGTGGATGATTAATGAAAGACGAACATTGATAACAAATTGGGTTTGTTGTGATTTTCAAGTTAGCAATCCGATTCAGAACGATGGAGGAGGGATGGAATGAATGTGAATTTAGACCATGTAGTGAGGGAGACGTATAAGCTATTGAATTTCTTTTTTTTGAAGTGGAATGAGTTGGAGAGGAAATTGAGAAAAGCCTTTTAAATAGGAAGAAAAACAGCGTGTTGTAATATACCACTGAATAAAACACAGAAGGGGAAAGGTTAAACATATTAAAATAATATTTAAACAGAACTGTGAACAATCTTATATGCACAAAAATACCAACGGGGGGAGAGCCGAGAGGGACCACCACGAGTCACGTGAACAGGGCAAACGGTGGATGGCAAGGAGATAATGGGGGCGGGGCGAACAGCACACCTGGACAGAAAATACAGGATGAGACAACAGTACATGTGGAGAAAAGAAAATAAATGTTTTTGTTTTTTTTGGTTTTTTTTGGGGGGGGGGGGGGGTGGGGGTGGGGATTTAGAACGTTAGACAGAGTATTATGTTCGGGGTAGAAGGGAAAAAACCAAGAGCCAAGCAAAACATGCTTAAGTTAACAAAACACCGACGGGGGTACAACTACAAGGCCACACACGAGGAGCAGAACACGATTAATTAATTACGAGTTACAGGAAATTCAAACCAAAACGAACTATAATCAAACAATATCGCATGGACGATAAAATAACGAGTTGAAATTTGACAATCTATCTGGGGAAATGGGGGGATTATACACTATCATGTATAATCCGCTTTCATGTATAAACCGCTTTCATGTATAAACCGCTTTCATGTATAATCCGCTTTCATGTATAATCCGCTTTCATGTATAATCCGCTTTCATGTATAATGCGCTTTCATGTATAATCCGCTTTCATGTACAATCCGCTTTCATGTAAAATCCGCTTTCATGTATAGTCTGCTTTCGTGTATAATCCTCTATCGTGTATAATCCGCTATCAATTATAATCCTCTATCATGTATAATCCTCTATCATGTATAATCCGCTTTCTTGTATTATCCGCTTTCATGTATAATCCTCTATCATGTATAATCCTCTATCATGTATAATCCGCTTTCTTGTATATTCCGCTTTCATGTATTATCCACTTTTTTTTTGTATAAAAGATCGAGGCTCGTGAAAGAGCGAACATTTATCACACAGAAAGACAAACCGACAAACCGACACATAACCGACAAACCGACACATAGAACAAATAACATCGGGAGCGGTAGACAAGATGGGGAGAGAGGGGGAAGGACACAAACACAACACAACATTTTAGAGCAGGAACCGAGAGACATGGAGACATCGAGAGATCGAGAGATCTGTGGGAGGGAGAGGGCTTTGGGGGGGAGGCATGGGAAAGGGGGTGGGAGAGGCATAAAACATATGGACACTGCCAGGACTACCAGGAAAGAAGTTGGAATTACAAACAAGGTGGATCTGGGGTGAATTAGTGGGGGTAGAAAAGATCAAGGTTTTGGATGGGGGAAGATAAGAGATGGTGGTGAACAGCTGTTTTAAAGACCTGGAGGGAGGAGTGGGATTGAAGGAAGTGGGATCCGCTTTCTTGTATAATCCGCTTTCATGTATAATCCACTTTCATGTATAATCCACTATCATGTATAATCCTCTATCATGTATAATCCGCTTTCATGTATAATCCGCTTTCGTGTATAATCCTCTATCGTGTATAATCCGCTATCATGTATAACCCGCTATCATGTATAATCCTCTATCATATATAATCCGCTTTCATGTATAATCCGCTGTCGTGTATAATCCGCTATCGTGTATAATCCTCTATCATGTATAATCCGCTATCAATTATAATCCTCTATCATGTATAATCCGCTTTCATGTATAATCCACTTTCATGTATAATCCGCTATCATGTCTAATCCACGATCATGTCCAATCCTCTTTCATGTATAATCCCCTATAATCCCCATGCAACGCTATTTTTATGGAGCCGCATACCATGTGTGCTGACAGGCTTTATTAAACCTTACTCAAGGTTTAATCAAAAATTACATAACGCTATTTTTATGGAGCCGTGTACCGTGTGTGCTGACAGGCTTTATTAAACCTTACTCAAGGTTTAATCAAAAATTACATAACGCTATTTTTATGGAGCCGTGTACCGTGTGTGCTGACAGGCTTTATTAAACCTTACTCAAGGTTTAATCAAAAATTACATAACGCTATTTTTATGGAGCCGCGTACCGTTTGTGCTGACAGGCTTGATTAAACCTTACTCAAGGTTTAATCAAAAATTACATAACGCTATTTTTATGGAGCCACGTAGCATGTGTGCTGACCGGCTTTATTAAACCTTCCTCAAGGTTTAATCAAAAATTACATAACGCTATTTTTATGGAGACGTGTACCATGTGTGCTGACAGGCTTTATTAAACCTTACTCAAGGTTTAATCAAAAATTACATAACGCTATTTTTATGGAGCCGCATACCGTTTGTGCTGACAGGCTTGATTAAACCTTACTCAAGGTTTAATCAAAAATTACATAACGCTATTTTTATGGAGCCGCGTACCGTTTGTGCTGACAGGCTTGATTAAACCTTACTCAAGGTTTAATCAAAAATTACATAACGCTATTTTTATGGAGCCGCGTACCGTTTGTGCTGACAGGCTTGATTAAACCTTACTCAAGATTTAATCAAAAATTACATAACGCTATTTTTATGGAGCCGTGTACCGTGTGTGCTGACAGGCTTTATTAAACCTTACTCAAGGTTTAATCAAAAATTACATAACGCTATTTTTATGGAGCCGCGTACCGTTTGTGCTGACAGGCTTGATTAAACCTTACTCAAGGTTTAATCAAAAATTACATAACGCTATTTTTATGGAGCCGTGTACCGTGTGTGCTGACAGGCTTTATTAAACCTTACTCAAGGTTTAATCAAAAATTACATAACGCTATTTTTATGGAGCCGCGTACCGTTTGTGCTGACAGGCTTGATTAAACCTTACTCAAGGTTTAATCAAAAATTACATAACGCTATTTTTATGGAGCCGCGTACCGTTTGTGCTGACAGGCTTGACTAAACCTTACTCGAGGTTTAATCAAAAATTACATAACGCTATTTTTATGGAGCCGCGTACCGTGTGTGCTGACAGGCCTGACTAAACCTTACTCGAGGTTTCATAAAAAAACAGGAGCAATACCCCTGGCGCTCACCTGGTCGAATAAACAGTACACTGCACTGACTAAAGTTATTTTAAACAAATTTCGATGGTTGTTAGAAGACAGGGCAGCATGTAGAATCAACAACAACAACAACAACATGCATTTTAAGGCCATTTTCCCTGCTAGAGCGGGGGTTAGCCTTTCGGTCCCCATGACAATCTTCTCCATTTTGCCCTATTTTCTGCATCTCCCCTTGTTAACTAACCCCCTTGCCCGCATTTCTTCTTCCACCATCTTTAGCCAAGTCTTTCTCGGTCTTCCCCGTCCTCTACTTCCTTCTACATTAATTTCCATCACTCTTCTCAACCAGTCACTTTCATCCTTCCTCAACACATGACCAAACCATCTCAACCTGTTCCTCTTCACAGCATCAATCACAGGCAATATTCCCATCATCTTTCGCAATTCATCATTTGTCTTCCTCTCTCTCAACGATACTCCGCACATCAATCGAACCATTCGCATTTCCACCCTTTCCAGCCTTCGTTGCTGCTCTACGTTCATTACACATGTCTCGCTCCCATAAATCATAACACTTCTCACACATGCAGCATACACCTTTCCCTTCAGCTTCAGCGACACTCTCCTCATCAGCACGCCACTCAGTTCCCGAAACATCTTCCATGCACATCTCACTCGAGCAACCGTTTGCCGAGTCTGATCCACCTTCTCCATTCAGCATGTCTCCGAGGTAGCAAAATGTTTTCACACCTTCCAGCTTCACGCCGTCTCCAAGATTCAACTCAACATTTCCTCCATCTGCAGCTCCCTCTGTGCACACCTTACATTTGAATGTCGCTGCCACACTGGTAAATGACCCTCTCAGACCACTACATTTTTGATGAACCCACTCAGCGCACATTGTACATTGAATGGAGTTCACTCCGACACCCTTCCTGCACACAGCACACGGCCACTTCCCAGTTCTTTCCACCTCACCACATGCTTTACCACTTGCCATCACCTTCGTCTTTCTGATATTCACTTTCAGACCTTTTGTCTCCATACATTCCTTCCACTTGTTCATCTTTTCCTTCAGTCCATCCATACTTTCCATTAAACCATTAAACCAATGTAGAATCAAACTAACATAATCATAAGACTTTAAACAAAGACAAAAATACATATTTTGGGGGCCAACCCACTCCCCTTACCCCCACACCCAACCCCCATATACCTCCTCAGACCCCAATTTTGCTAATGCCTTGAACAAACACTGATACATCACAGGTGATGAAGGTTGTGGTCAAGTTTCATCGAAATAGTGTGTGTAGTTTCAGAGGAAAAAGCCAATTCCTATTATGGGGGGGTCAAACGTGGATACACTTTGACCCCGGTAAACCCCATTAGACCCCAATTTTCTTTGTAATGCCGTGAACAAACTTTTGTCCCAACACAACAAATATAATTTGTGCCAAGTTTAGTCACAATCCCTTCAGCGGTTTCAGGAAGTTACAAGTGTTGACTGCCGGACGGACGACGCGCCATCACATAAGCTCCCCTGAACTTTGTTCCAGGTGAGCTAATTACGTAATGCTATTTTTATGGAGCTGCATACAGTGCATGCTGATAGGCTTAATTAAACCTTACTTACATTAAACCTTTCCTTACATTGATTATATTTTTCTGGCTCCTTCATCGTGAATAACACTCGCTTTAAACAAAACTAATGGACATCTGATGCAAAAACCCCATGCAGTGTTTAATCGGCATAGGCATAATCGGCCTGATGTCTTAGGCCATCCAGAAAACCAAGATGGCGGCCATTTGTTTTAGTCTGGTGCCAAAATATTGTGCCAAATGGCCTCTTCCTGCGTAAAAGTTTCATGTGTAATGTTAAGCACAGGAAGAAAGGGGGAGTGGAGGAAAGAGTTGGGGTGGGGGGTAGAGAGGGAACAGATTTGGGAGGGGGTGGATGACTTGGGATTTGGGGGAGTGGAGTGGAGTGTTCGGTTGTTGCCTCTGTTAGTTTTTTATTCCATTTTCCTTCATGATTTTTGCTTCTTGATGAATGTTTTAATTTTAAATTCTCATGTTTTGTTTTCTTTCTTGACTCCAGTTGTAAATTCCAGAGGAGACACTGCATTTTGTTCTCTAATGCGCATTGCACTTGATGTTGGGGCGTCATGTAGTTGGTTGTCGTATGTTTGTGCTGCTATGCAGCTTTTGTTTTTTGTCGTCTTTTTCGATTGGTCGTAATGTTCCCTTTTTGTTTTGCCTTTGCCAGTTAAACACCAGCCACCGCATATACCACCTGTCGTTTGGCTCATCCTTTCCTGGCGCTGTTTTTCCATTGGATAACACCAGTGCGGTGGCAGAAGCTGGTACAACACCTTGTTTGCAATAATTAAATATAATAGTTACTACTATTATAATTATTATGAAGGACATTCCGCAGGTTGTTCACTGTAATAGCTCAAGCTGTTGAAAAGTTTTCTGAAAAGTCTGTTTTTTCCACCTCTCTTCCAGTCTTGCTCCCTCTGCTCCGACCCTCTCCATCTCCCCCAGAATGCATGTGGTCTTTCAGGAACTCTCTCGTGATTAAACTCCCAAAATGTAGACACTGCATACCTCAACCTTTTTTTCCCTGTTTTCTCTCGTTTGATGAACTGCCTTTCTGAGGCCGCTAAATCCCACTCTTCCCTCCTCGGCTTCAAGCAGGTGTTGCGACACCCTTGCATGTCACCTGTCACCCCCTCATCTCTAACCACAATCTTTATATCCCCATTAACCCTACCTAACCCAACCCTCCTATTTCAGGTCACTACATCTCTCGATTATCTCCTCTTTTCTTGGCCTTATTGGTCCCCTGCTGGTTTCATCCGAACGGACTACAGGTTTGCTCTCCGTCTGTCCGTCCCACCTGCGCTTTTCCAGACTTTTTTCCCCTTACCCTTTAACATATTAAACTGAAACTTTGGAAATGGCTTTATTATGATAAGTTACAGAAACTGTAAATTATTTTGTTCCTTTGCGTACCTAAAACAATTTGTCCTATGAGTGCTTGTATGAATGATATTCATTGTGACCAGTAGGGGACACGTATTGTGACCAGGAGGGGACACGTATTGTGACCAGGAGGGGACACGTATTGTAACCAGTAGGGGACACGTATTGTGACCAGTCGGGGACACGTATTGTGACCAGTAGGGGACACGTATTGTGACCAGTAGGGGACACGTATTGTGACCAGTAGGGGACACGCATTGTGACCAGTAGGGGACACGCATTGTGACCAGTAGGGGACACGCATTGTGACCAGTAAGGGACACGCATTGTGACCAGTAGGGGACACGCATTGTGACCAGTAGAGGGCATGCATTGTGACCAGTAGGGGACACGCATTGTGACCAGTAGGGGACACTTATTGTGACCAGTAGGGGACATGCATTGTGACCAGTAGGGGACACGCATTGTGACCAGTAGGGCACACGCATTGTGACCAGTAGGGGACACGCATTGTGACCAGTAGAGGACACTTATTGTGACCAGTAGGGGACACTTATTGTGACCAGTAGGGGACACGCATTGTGACCAGTAGGGGACACGCATTGTGACCAGTAGGGGACACGCGTTGTGACCAGTAGGGGACACGCGTTGTGACCAGTAGCGGACACGCGTTGTGACCAGTAGGGACACGCATTGTGACCAGTAGGGGACACGCATTGTGACCAGTAGGGGACACGCATTGTGACCAGTAGGGGACATGCGTTGTGACCAGTAGGAGACACGCTTTGTGACCAGTAGGGGACACGCGTTGAGACCAGTAGGGGACACGCGTTGTGACCAGTAGGGGACACGCATTGTGACCAGTAGGAGACACGCGTTGTGACCAGTAGGGGACACGCGTTGAGACCAGTAGGGGACACGCGTTGTGACCAGTAGGGGACACGCGTTGTGACCAGTAGGGGACACGCATTGTGACCAGTAGGGGACACGCGTTGTGACCAGTAGGGGACACGCGTTGTGACCAGTAGCGGACACGCGTTGTGACCAGTAGGGGACACGCATTGTGACCAGTAGGGGACACGCATTGTGACCAGTAGGGGACACGCGTTGTGACCAGTAGGGGACACGCGTTGTGACCATTAGGGGACACGCGTTGTGACCAGTAGGGGACACTTATTGCAAGATTTGTTGTACATTTTTTTTGTTTGTACATATTTAAAATAATTTGCAAAAAGGATTTCTGGAATTGGTGTTTTATCAGTGAAGCTTTTGGCTTGATCTTTGACATCAGGTTTAATCTTGATCTATGTGGAGTTTTGTGTGTATTGGTTGAAGTGTTTGATCCAGTCAAACCTTCTCCTTTGAGGTTGGTCTTCACTGTATGGATGAAACACTGCTTGGGGTTGTTGGGTCAACATACACCTGGACATGTAGGAAAGGGCATCATGAACAACATGCATTTTAACAACATGCATTTTAAAGGCCATTTTACCTGCTAGAGCGGGGGTTAGCCTTGCGGTCCCCATGACAATCTTCTCCATTTTGCCCTATTTTCTGCATCTCTCCTTGTTAACCCCCTTGCCCGCATTTCTTCTTCCACCATCTTTAGCCAAGTCTTTCTCGGTCTTCCCCGTCCTCTGCTTCCTTCTACATTCATTTCCATCACTCTTCTCAACCAGTCACTTTCATCCTTCCTCAACACATGACCAAACCGTCTCAACCTGTTCCTCTTCACAGCATCAATCACAGGCTCTATTCCCATCATCTTTCGCAATTCATCATTTGTCTTCCTCTCTCTCAACGATACTCCACACATCCACCGAACCATTCGCATTTCCACCCTTTCCAACCTTCGTTGCTGCTCTACGTTCATTACCCATGTCTCACTCCCATAAATCATAACACTTCTCACACATGCAGCATACACCTTTCCCTTCAGCTTCAACGACACTCCCCTCATCATCAGCATGCCACTCAGTTCCCGAAACTTCTTCCATGCACATCTCACTCGAGCAACCGTTGCCGAGTCTGATCCACCTTCTCCATTCAGCATGTCTCCGAGGTAGCAAAATGTTTTCACACCTTCCAGCTTCACGCCGTCTCCAAGATCCAACTCAACATTTCCTCCATCTGCAGCTCCCTCTGTGCACACCTTACATTTGAATGTAGCTGCCACACTGGTTAATGACCCTCTCAGACCACTACATTTTTGATGAACCCACTCAGCGCACATTGTACATTGAATGGAGTTCACTCCGACACCCTTCCTACACACAGCACAGGGCCACTTCCCAGTTCTTTCCACCTCACCACATGCTTTACCACTTGCCATCACCTTCGTCTTTCCGATATTCACCTTCAGACCTTTTGTCTCCATACATTCCTTCCACGTGTTCATCTTTTCCTTCAGTCCATCCATACTTTCTGCAATCAACACCAGATCATCTGCATACAACAACTCCCACAGTAAACCCTCCTTTACATTCTGAGCCAGCACCTCCATCACAGCTACAAATAGTAGTGGACTTAGTACCGACCCCTGATGCACTCCCACCTTCACCTCAAACTCACCACTGTTCCTGTCCTTCGTCCTTACAGCTGTGCGCGCTCTTTTGTACATTGCCATCACTACTCTGATCAACCATTCCTCCACTCCTAACTTCCTCAATGCCCATGTCAATACTTTGCGTGGAACCCTATCGAATGCTTTCTCCAGATCAACAAACCCAAGAAACAACTTCTTCCTCTTCTCCATGTACTTCTCCTGCAACTGCCTCACAATGAAAAGCGCGTCTGTCGTTCCTCTTCCTGGCATAAATCCAAACTGCATTTCGTCGATCTTCACGTTCTTCCTTATCCTCCTCTCCAACAGCCTTTCCAATACCTTCATTCCATGCTCCAATAACTTTATCGCTCGGTACGAGCCACACTCCAGAGGGTCACCTTTCTCCTTGTATAGAGGGACGAGGGTACTCGGTTCCCAATCCACTGGAATGCAGCCTTCTTTCACCACCAGATTACAGATCGCTGTCATTCTCTTCACACCCCAACTTCCTGCTGCCTTCAACATATCTCCCACAACTCCCGTCGGCCCTCCCGCTTTTCTACCCTTCATTGCTTTTATCGCTTCCTCAACTTCCTTCTCAGTTATCTTCTCTGCCGGTCCTAAAGCAGGGTTACTCTCTATGTTGCCATCCCATTCATTCTCTGTATTCAACAGCATTTCCATATATCTTTTCCATCTTCCTTTAATTCCATCTGGGTCGACAACGATTTGTCCCACTTCATCCTTCAAGCAACTCACCCCCATCACATCACACCTCTCTTTCGCTATCTGCTTTGCAATCCTGAATACTGCTTTCTGACCCTCTTCCGAATCCAAGCGTTCTCCGAACACATCCTACATGCCTCCTGCGCCTTTGCTACCTCTTTCTTTGCAGCCTTCCTGGCTGCCTTATAACTTTCATGCTCTGCTGTTTCTGCTCCCGTACCCTTCGCCTTCTGCCACGCCTTGAACTTGTTCCTCTTCTCGTCAATCCTCTTTCCAACTTCATCATCCCACCACCATGTTTCCGAGTGCCTCGGTGGTCCTTTTGTCCATCCACATACCTCACCAACGGCTCCCAACAGACTAGCTTTCATCGACATCCAACCACTTTCAAGCTCAACCACATCATCCTCGACCCTACTCAGCCTCTCTTTTAATGCCTCCCTTACAGTCACCTCTTTCAACCTCCACACCTTCATTCTCGGTTGGTACTTCACCCGCCGAGCTCTCCTCGCACCTTTCACCCTTACGTCGCAGACAACCAAGTGGTGCTGTGAAACGGCCTCCTCCCCTGGGATCACCTTTGTGTCCCGGAGGTGCCCCCTATCTCGCCTACGCACCATCAGGTAGTCAACGGTTGTCGTCGACCCACCTGACGTGTATGTAACAAGCTTATTATCCTCTTTCTGGAACTGAGTATTACAAATCAACAAATCAGCTCCATCAGCAAACTCCAAAATCCTTTCACCTTCTCCATTTCTCACACCATATCCGTAACCCCCATGAACTCCGTCAAAACCATCCATACTCCTTCCCACATGTCCATTTAGGTCTCCTCCTACCACAACAACTTCCTCATCTTTCATGTTTTCCATCAGCTTCTCTATCGCACACCAGAACTTGTCCTTCTCTTCATCGCTTCGACCAACCTGCGGAGCATATCCCGAGATGACGTTCACCAAGAGCTTTCCAATCATCATTTTCACCATCATCAACCTATCACTCACTCTGGTCACACTCACCACACTGTCTACAAACTCCTCAGAAAACAGGACACCAACACCATTCACGCCCTCCAGGCACCCTTGCCACACAAACTTGTATTTCTGTCCCTGCCTACCCTTCACCATTCTCACACCACTTCCCTTCCATCTCGTCTGTTGCACACAACATATGTCCACTCTTCTTCTGACCAATACTTCCACCACTTCTCCTGATCTCCCTGTCATTGTCCCGACATTCCATGTCCCAAACCTCAGAAACCGATCTCCACTTCGGGCTGCACCCTGCCCATATGTAGTTGTAATTGTCATGGTTCCCTTTTTGAGGCAATGTTTTTATGGCCGGATGCACTTCCTGACGCCAACCCTCTTAGTCGTCTTTTACGACACGCAGGGATACGGTGTACCTATTCTTATCCAGGGTACACACCGGGAAACGTTTAAAACATGGAAATTCTGGGGGGTTGGGGGGGGGGCGGCGTCAAGGGAAAGATAAAATGAAAATAAACCCCTTCAGCCGGCACTTAGCTTGGCGTCCCAAAGAGTACTTGTCCCCAAAGTACTTCCAATGAACATTGGAACCAATTGTGCCGAATATCTTCTTCCTGAGTTTGGGCAGAAATTTGGAATGTGACCAAGGGACCATCACATGACGGTCTCCTCTTTTCGAAAGGTACCATGGGAACCCACAGGTGAATGCTAGTTTATCATATCCTCTGATGACCGGTGTTATCTTTGACGCTGTTCCTGTGAAGGACCAGGATGAGAGTTTTTAGTTTGGTTTGGAACAGAAACAAATGCTGTGAACAAAGGATCATTGATCACAAGCCCCCAACCTCAGCTACTCTCACCTACGTGCTCCGTTTATAAAAAGACGTTTTGTAGGATATTGAAGGAGCTGGGGCTCCCATGTCGATCGGAAGAATGGACGCGACAAAAAGTAGTGGGGGGGCCAATGTAGCAGATTGAAATGCCCGGTGAAATTGCTTGTTAATTTTTGGACACTGGTTGGGCTGTCTTTAGGGATGATATAAGTTCTAGAAAAAATATGTCTCCAATTGTTTCAAGTTCTTTATGGCGGCCATTTTGGATTTTCAAAATGGCGGATGTCGAAAACGTAAAATTCCATTATCTTGGCTTCTAAATGACCTAGAGTTTCGATTCTGGTGTCCAGTTGTACATTTTTGGGGATAGAGAATTGAATGAAACCTTCTTTAATAACCTACAAGGGATAAAAATAGGTTTTTATGGCACAGCCGAACCAGTGTCCAAAATCTAACTTAATGCACATCTATCTTAATTGTTATTTGTTATTTGTATGTTCCAGATTCGTGACCCTGAGCTATGATGGAGCCAAAAAGCAAGAAAACCAAGAAAGAAACTGATTTCACACTTTGCATTCAGTGCCAGGATCCCCAAGGTGCACTAGTGACTGAGCCAGCACTGGGCTCATATGCAAAGTTTCTCCAGTTCATCCAGGAGAGGGCACGATATGGTGATGCCGACTTCAAACAGATCAGCGAACGATTAAGCTGTTTCACTGCCACTGACTTGAGGAACAATAAAGCAAAGTGGCACCGGGCATGTTATGGATCTACATGCAACACTGCTCACCTGGAGCGTGCTAGAGTTCGCCACCAGAAAGCCTGCGAACATGGCGACACCCAGCATCTTCATAAGAGGTGTGGACGTCCTTCTTCTGCACCTGCCGCTGCAAGTACCTCAGGTTCTACGCAAGACGAGACTCTTCGCTTCACACGTTCATCATCAACTCCATTCAACAGAGACCTTTGTTTCTTCTGTCAAGAGGTCACTAAGGAAAGTGTACATGTTGTATGCACGTTCAACGCAGGTAAACAGCTGAAGAAAGCTGTTGAAGAAGGCAGCAACCACAAGTGGAAAGTTCAGCTGAGTGCTGCCATCAGTGCACATGATGCTCATGCGATCGACGTCAAGTATCATCTCCCATGCTGGGTGCAGAATGTCCAACGTGCTCCCAAGAGTGGGACATCAAGTGATGACAAAGAACACATACTGCAAGAAACTAATGTTATCAAAATAGCCGCAGACATTGAGTTTGTCAGCCTTGTTCGCTCTCTACTCCAAGCTGGTGAAATTCTCAACATGTCTGACCTGAAGTCGGTTTACTCCAGGATTCTTGACAATAATGGTGTGCACAATGTCCCATCACCTACTACCCAAGGCATGAAGGAGAAAATCAACTCTCACATTGATGACGTTCACTTCATGAAACCAAAACGTCGAAACGAGTCAGACTGTGTATTCTCCACTGCCGTGCGTGATGCAGCTGTCGAAGATGCAATGACGAAGACAAATGAAAAAAACATCGAACAACTGTTTGAGAGTGCCTCTGTTCTCCGCAGTGCCATTGCTTGTCAGAACAAGCACCCATGGCAATTTGAAGGAGAAATGAACACTGATGATGCTGAAAAGCATGTACCCAAAGTACTCTATGCTTTCCTCCGCTGGCTACTGGAAGGACCAGCCACGAGCATTGAGCCAGAGACTATGCGCTCAGCCACTATTCATCGAGATGTTATAACCATCAGTCAGAACATCATGTACGGCTACAAGTCAAAACGCCAAGTCACGTACAAGCCCAAAGAGCCAGATGCACCATTCCGCCATCGCTTAGAATGGCCACAGCAGCTTGCCGTTGCCATTGTAGTCCATCAGTCCACCAGAAACAAGAAGCTTCTGGATTTCCTGCATGGGTTCGGTCTGTCTGTTGATTATAGTCGGATCTTGCGGTTGGAGACACAGCTGGCCAACTCAGTCATAGAGTCTACGACAGAACAGGGTGTATACTTTCCAAGAACCATGCGCATAGGGACGTTTGTCTTCTTTGCAGTGGACAACAGTGACTTCAATGAAGACACACCTGATGGGAAGCGGACACTCCATGCTACAGCCTGGGCACTCTACCAACGACGGGAACATGCACCCTCCACAGATGAACATAGAACACTGACACTACATGACCGAAAGGCCAGACACCGCTCACTCAAGGTTCTGACTGCTCCAGACTTTGTTCCTTGCCAAGCACCAAACAAACAATCTGCCACAGGTACCACATATAGCTTCAAGACACGGTCAAACCCAGATGTCACCAAGCCGTACTCTGCGACGGACACAGTGTGGCTACTTTCACGCACAATCATGCGAACAGCTGAAGCTGAGGACGTACAAGACGACATCATCCCACCAGATGACCAGCTGCAAGCTGCAGAACCCCAGCATGCTGACCCTGTTGGGTCACTCGTCCACGATCCAAAACAACCACCTGGCAGTAGGATCAAGCATCACGATATCCCAACTTGGACAGCCTACAACTCACTGCTCTCCTCTTCGAAGCCTCTGACAGAGGTCAACGCCCTGCCATTGGTAGCAGCACCAGCCCATGAATGGCAAACACTGATAACAGTCTTGAAACAGACACAGCAAATCAACTGCATGGTCATGGGTCCCGATAGGAAGACAGTGATCACCTTAGACATGGCCCTGTATGAGCGAGCCAAACAGCTGGAGATGACCAGAGATGACTGCAAAGGCAAGTGGGTACTGCGACTAGGGGAGATGCACACTGTGATGGCTGCACTGAGGGCTGCTGGGAATGCCATAGAGGACAGTGGTCTTGACGAGGCTTGGTCTGAGGCTGATATCTATGGCCCAACAACGACCAGACAAATACTGGAAGCCAAGCACATGAAGAGGGCTTTGGAGGCCCACATCACCACTGTCCAAGCCCTCTTCGACCTCTATGTGGACGAATTCTTCCAAGAGCATCCCCATCTGAGGGGCCCATGTACCCAGTCAGCACAACAGGTTGCCCAGAGCTGTCATCTACACAACCGAGAGGAGATGACAAGCGCGCAGAACAACATGCTAGCTGTCCTCGAGTCAAACGAAGTCCTGGAGGCCATGGCAAAGTTTGATGAGAGGAAAGAAGCCAAGAGTCCACTGTTCAAGTTTGTGCGACGCTACATGCGGATGATAATGCTGATATACACATTCATCCGTGCCACCCGTGATGGACAATTTGAGCTTCACCTGTCTTCACTGGATGAGATGTGCATATACTTCTTTGCACATGACAAACAGAAATATGCCAGGCTGACTCCCCGGTACCTTGCAGAGATGAAGGCCCTGAAGATGACAGATCCAGGGATCTACCAAGAGTTCATGGATGGGAACTTCAGTGTCCATAAGAATGAAATCCCCTTCTGTGCTGTAGGTGTGGACCATGCACTGGAGCACATCAACAGGATCATGAAGGTGACAGGGGGTATTGTGGGCATTACCCAGAATGCCAGTGCCCGCGAAAGGTTCTTTCTGACAGCACCAGAGCTGAGTAGGCTTGCTGAAGAAGCCCGTCAGATGGCTGGCTCACAATCAGCTACACGCAAGGAGCACCACGACCTATCAACCACAGTCTGGGCATAAGTGCATATATATATATGTGTATATATATGTATATGTATGTGTAAAAAAATATATATATGTGTTGGCATAAGTGCGTGAAAATCCAAGATGGCTGCCATAAGAACCCTTTTGATCATATGTAGGTGTATAAATGTGTGTTTATTGGATTAAGTATCCGCAAATATGTACATTTGGACACCAAAATTAACACTCTAGGTCATTTAGAAGCCAAGATAATGACAATTTCGGTTTTCAACAAACGCCATTTTGATAATCCAAAATGGCCGCTATAAAGAACTTGAAAAAAATGGAGACATATTTTTTCTACAACTTCTATCATCCCTAAAGACAACCCAACCAGTGTCCACAAATTAACATTTGAATTCAACGGGAAAACATTGGCCCCCCCACTAAAGCTGGAATTCATCCGAGTTGCTTTAATCAAACCAAACACTCAGGCACTCTGAAAAGCCCGTTTATCGGGCAGCAATATATATACATATTATCCCGGAGTGTTTGCCCAGGAAAGGCGAGAGGGGGCGTGGCCCAGCGTCCTGGCTGCGGCCTGGCAAGTTGAGGGCGAGCCTGCCCGGGCGTCCTGGCCGAGCCCGGCATGGTGATCGCTCCGCGTCCTTGATAGGTGCAAGGCGATTGTGAAAACTCAGCGGTAGCCGCTACACACGTCCCCCCAGAATCGACTTGCACCGGCAGGGTCAATTTGAGGGGGGTCCTGATGACCCGGCCAAAGCGACCCCTGGCGGGTCGTGGGAGGGGGTCCGGTGTGGTGGTGGGCGGTCGAGTGGGGGGCACCGTGGACGGGGGGCGGCCTCGCCGTGGCGGAAGGGCCACCCGTGGTGGGTGGTCGACGTCCACGTGCGCCGGCTTGAGGCGGTCCACCGCAATCCGGTCCGACCTGCCGCCGATGTCGATGACGAACGACTTGTCGTCCCGTCGCAGCACCTGGAAGGGCCCGTCGTACGGCGGCCGGAGTGGCCCCCGATGTGCGTCGTGACACACAAAAACATACGCCGCTGTGCGAAGTGCTGGGGGGACGTAGGACTGGGGGTCACCGTGGTGGGATGTTGGCACGGGGGCAAACCGTCGGGCGGCCTCCTGGAGGTCCGAGCGCTGGTGAGCTGCGGACCAGGGACTGGTGGCGTCGGGCACGAATTCGCCCGGGACGCGTAGCGCCTGGCCATAGACAAGCTCGGCGGTGGATGCCTGGAGGTCCTCCTTGGGGGCCGTGCGGAGGCCCAAAAGGACCCACGGCAGCCGGTCGGCCCAACCGCCGTCTTGAAGGCCGGCCATGAGCGCGGCCTTCATGGAGCGGTGGAATCGCTCGCACAACCCGTTTGCTTGGGGGTGGTAGGCCGTAGTACGGTGGAGCTTGACCCCCAGGTTGCGGGCGACCGCGCCCCACAGCTTGGAGGTGAACTGTGGTCCGCGGTCTGACGAGATGTCCGCCGGTGCGCCGAAGCGGGCGACCCAGGTGGCGATGAAAGCCTGCGCCACGTCGGCGGTGGTGGTGGAGACGAGGGGAACGGCCTCCGGCCACCTGGTGGTCCTGTCCACCATGGTGAGCAGGTGTGTGAACCCCCGTGACGGGGGGAGGGGGCCCACCAGATCCACGTTGACGTGGTCGAAACGTCGTTCGGGCACGGTGAAAGGTGCCAGCGGGGCCTGGGTGTGTCGGTGGACCTTGGCCCGTTGGCAGGCCGTGCAGGTGCTGGTCCAATCGTGGACGTCCCGACGAAGGCCGTGCCAGACGAATCGCGCCGACACCAGCTTCTGGGAAGCTTTCCGGCCCGGGTGGGAAAGGCCGTGGAGGGAGGCGAAGATGCGGCGTTGCCAGGTGACGGGCACGATGGGGCGAGGCTGGCCTTGGGAGACGTCGCAGAGCAGGACAGTGTCCATGAAGGGGATGTCGGCCAGGCGGAGGCCCGTGTCCGCCACCCGGAGGGCTTGCACCGTGGTGTCGGTGGTTTGGTCCGCTGCCATAAGCGCAAAGTCCACGCCCAGGTGGACCGCGTTCGCGCTGGCCCGGGAAAGACAGTCGGCCACGGCGTTGTTTTTGCCGGCGACGTGCCGGATGTCCGTGGTAAACTCCGACACGGCGGAGAGGTGGCGCTGTTGGCGGGCCGACCACGGCTCCGTGACCTTGGCCATGGCGTAAACCAACGGCTTGTGGTCGACGAACGCCGTGAAAGGTCGGCCCTCCAGGAGGTGGCGGAAATGGCGGACGGCCAGGTGTAGACCGAGGAGCTCCCGGTCAAACGTGCTGTATTTGAGCTCGTTCGGCCGGAGCTGCCGGCTGAAAAAAGCGAGTGGCTGCCAAACCCCGTTCACCCATTGCTCATGTACGGCGCCCACCGCGTAGTCGGAGGCATCCGTGGTGAGGGCGATGGGAGCGTTGAGCACCGGGTGAGCGAGCAGTGTTGCGTCGGCGAGGGCCCGCTTTGAGCTTTGGAAGGCCGCATCCATTGCTGCGGACCAGGCGATGTCGTGCTTGGCCGGCTTGCCCCGGAGGGCTTCGTAGAGGGGCCGCATGAGTTGAGCAGCGCGGGGCACGAAGCGGTGATAAAAATTCACCATTCCCAGGAATTCCTGCAGGGCCTTTATGGTGCGGGGACGCGGGAACGTGGTGATGGCCTCGACCTTGGTTGGCAGCGGCACGGCCCCGTTCTTGGTGATGTGGTGGCCCAAAAAATCAACGGCCGTCGTGCCGAAGTGGCATTTGGCCGGGTTGACGATGAGGCCGTGCTCGCTGAGGCGCCCGAACAGTGTTCGGAGGTGGAGGAGGTGCTCGGCCCGGGACGTGCTGGCGACGAGGATGTCGTCCAGGTAAACGAAAAGGAACGGCAGGTCACGCAGCACGCCGTCCATCAAGCGCTGGAACGCCTGAGCCGCGTTCTTGAGACCAAACGGCATCCGCAAGAATTCGAATAAGCCGAACGGCGTGATGACTGCCGTTTTAGGGACGTCGGCCGCCCTGACAGGTACCTGGTGATATCCCCGTATGAGATAAATTTTCGAAAAAATGACCCGTCCCGCCAGACGGGCGGAGAAGTCTTGGATATGCGGGATCGGGTACCTGTCGGGGGTGGTAGCGTCATTGAGACGGCGGTAGTCGCCACACGGGCGCCATCCACCCCCCGGCTTTGGCACGATGTGCAGTGGCGAGGCCCACGCGCTATCGGAGCGCCGCACGATGCCGAGGTGCTCCAACGCGTCGAATTCGGCCTTCGCCACGGCGAGCTTGGCTGGGTCGAGGCGGCGGGCCCTGGCGTAGACCGGCGGGCCCGTGGTTGGTATGTGGTGCTCGATCCCATGCCGTACTGCGACGGCCGAAAACGTCGGCCGCGTGAGGGCCGGGAACTCCGTGAGCAGGCGAGCAAACTGGTTCGCCGCCGGGACGGCGCATGCCAGCTCGGTCGGCGCGGAGCTGCTCAATGTGCATACCATGGAGCTGAAGGTTTCGGCGTTGATTAAACGACGCCGTTGGACGTCCACCAGCAGTCCGTGTGCGCAGAGGAAGTCGGCGCCTAGCAGAGCCATGGGCACGTTTGCGGTTACAAACGTCCAAGCAAAGCGTTGGCCGCCGAAGCAGAGGGTGACGTTGCGCGGGCCGAAGGTGCGGATGGTCGATCCGTTGGCCGCAACCAAGGAGGGGCCGCAAACCGCGGATTGCCTGTCCTGGTCAGAGGCGGGTATGACGCTCAGTTGGGCGCCGGTGTCGCACAGGAAGCGCCGTCCGGACGCTTTATCCGTGATGAACAGTAAGTTGCCCGTGTGGCCGGCGCTCATGGCTGGTAATGAACGCCGGCCCGGCCGTTTCCCGGCCTGCCGAAGGTGCACGGGGGTCGGCATGTCCGGGCCTTCTGTCCGAACCTGGCATGATCGTAACACCACGCTTGGTCAGGTGGAGGCCCCGGTTGTCGTGCTGGAGGTGGTCGGCTCGGTGTAGCGGCCGCCAATTGCGTCGGCAGTTCGGTCGTCGACCGTGCCGGGTGCTCGGGCGCCATGGATGTTGCGTCGGACGGCGGTGGGTCCCATGTCGCCGCTGCGATGCGCTGTCCTGCGGCGGAGATCTTGTCGGCTTCTCTGGCAAGGGCCCGGGGATCTGTGATCGTCGTGCTTGCCAGGGCGAGGCGTACCGGGTTAGGCAGCTGACGGAGGAACAGCTCCCGGAACAGGAATGCCGGAGAGTGCTCGCCGAGCAGTGAAAGCATGTAGTCCATTCGCTCGGAAGGGCGCGTGTCGCCGAGCTCGGGCAGGTCGAGCAGGCGCCGTGCGCGTTCCGCCGATGGGAGGGCGAAAGCGTCGAGGAGAAGCTTCTTAATCGCGCCGTATTTGTCAGCGGCTGGCGGGCTCTCGAGGAGGCTCAGGGCGCGGGCCGCGGTGGCCGAACCGAGCGCTGCTACCACATGGTGGAAGCGGGTGTCGTCGGCCGTGATGCCTCGCAGGGCGAACAGGGAATCCGCCTGTGCGAACCAAACCGCCGCGTGAGCCTCCCAGAAGGTAGGCAGTTTAAGGGCGACTGCCGTGTCCATGTTGGTAGGTCACCAATGAAGGAGCTGGGGCTCCCACGTCGATCGGAAGAATGGACGCGACAAAAAGCTGGAATTCATCCGAGTTGCTTTAATCAAACCAAACACTAAGGCACTCTGAAAAGCCCGTTTATCGGGCAGCAATATATATATACATATTATCCCGGAGCGTTTACCCAGGAAAGGCGAGAGGGGGCGTGGCCCAGCGTCCTGGCTGCGGCCTGGCAAGTTGAGGGCGAGCATGCCCGGGCGTCCCGACCGAGGCCTGGCAAGTTGAGCGCGGGCCTGCCCGGGCGTCCTGGCCGAGCCCGGCATGGTGATCGCTCCGCGTCCTTGATAGGTGCAAGGCGATTGTGAAAACCCAGCGGAAGCCGCTACAATATAAAAATTGATTACCCTAACCATAAGACATATGGAAATACCACCTGCAAATAACATCTTTACTGAAGAGACTTTCGCTGTCCCGGTCCTTCATGGATTTCATCCATGCTGGGATAGAACGAATGGTTATCAACCAGCGTGCTTCAGAGGATTCTGGTTGGTTGTGCTTCAAGAGAGTATCTTAGGCCCATCTTAGGCTCACTGGTATCTTAGGCCCATCTTAGGCTCACTGGTATCTTAGGCCCATCTTAGGCTCACTGGTATCTTCGGTCCATCTTCAGCTCACTGGTATCTTAGGCCCATCTTTGGCTCACTGGTATCTGAGGCCCATCTTGGGCTCACTGGTATCTGAGGCCCATCTTAGGCTCACTGGTATCTTAGGCCCATCTTAGGCTCAGTGGTATCTTAGGCTCACTGGTATCTTAGGCCCATCTTAGGCTCACTGGTATATTAGGCCCATCCTAGGCTCACTGGTATATTAGGCCCATCCTAGGCTCACTGGTATATTAGGCCCATCTTAGGCTCACTGGTATATTAGGCCCATCCTAGGCTCACTGGTATATTAGGCCCATCTTAGGCTCACTGGTATCTTAGGCCCATGTCCAGCTCACTGGTATCTTAGGCCCATGTCCAGCTCACTGGTATCTTAGGCCCATGTTCAGCTCACTGGTATATTAGGCCCATCCTAGGCTCACTGGTATCTTAGGCCCATCTTAGGCTCACTGGTATCTTAGGCCCATGTCCAGCTCACTGGTATCTTAGGCCCATGTCCAGCTCACTGGTATCTTCGGCCCATGTTCAGCTCACTGGTATATTAGGCCCATCCTAGGCTCACTGGTATCTTAGGCCTGTGGCGGACACAAAAGCCCACTGGCGTGGTGACATCATTCCACGCACCAAGTGGGCGGTGGCCACGCCCGAGGGGTAGGTGTGGCCTCATGATATACACCGGGCGACCAGCCCGGAGCATTTTCAGTGTTACAGTGTAGTCTTACAATAAAGACGTTTATATGTTACCGCTTGGCCGCTTCCTCCTTGCTCACAAGCAGCGCGCGTAACGCCGCGCTTTAGGCCCATCTTAGGCTCACTGGTATCTTAGGCCCATGTCCAGCTCACTGGTATCTTAGGCCCATGTCCAGCTCACTGGTATCTTCGGCCCATGTTCAGCTCACTGGTATCTTAGGCCCATGTTCAGCTCACTGGTATATTAGGCCCATCTTAGGCTCACTGGTATCTTAGGCCCATCTTAGGCTCACTGGTATCTTAGGCCCATGTCCAGCTCACTGGTATCTTCGGCCCATGTCCAGCTCACTGGTATCTTAGGCCCATGTCCAGCTCACTGGTATCTTAGGCCCATGTCCAGCTCACTGGTATCTTAGGCCCATGTCCAGCTCACTGGTATCTTCGGCCCATGTCCAGCTCACTGGTATCTTCGGCCCATGTCCAGCTCACTGGTATCTTCGGCCCATGTCCAGCTCACTGGTATCTTCGGCCCATCTTCAGCTCACTGGTATATTAGGCCCATCTCCGATGGAATTTTGCCAAATGGCTGCATGTTCATTCATTCATTATTAACAGGGTTTTATTGAATTTTTCTTTTTAGCTTTGCTGCATAACTAGTGAGGAAGATTTAAATATTTCAGGTGGGAATGTGATCTTGTTGAAGGTAAAGATATCACAAACTAGAACGCCACTCAGTAGAGCGCATACTCCCGCCGTGGATTTCGTTGGAATAATACGTTTTGTTTAACATCCCCTCTCCCCAAAACAATAAATGAAAAAGAAAGTAGGCCCTAACTGTCAGATAATTTATTTTCATATATCTCGGAATTAGAGGAGAAAAACGTCATTTAAGAATAAGAATAAAAGCTTTAATGCAGTAAAACAGAAAAAATCTTTCCCAAAAAATTCCCCCCCAAAATTCCTGGATCCGGAATAATATCCTGAGCTTCACCAAAAGCTAATCAATTCTTCCTTATCCCTAGGGCAATCATCCCACCAACTTTCATCCAAATCCGTTCAGAACTTTTCCAGATATCTTGTTCACGAACATACGAACACACACACACACACACACACACACACACACACACACACACACACACACACACACACACACACACACACACACACACATGGACGGACACGATCGAATGCGTTACACCCTGGCGGGAGTAATAAACCTGAAAATTGCAGAACCAGAACCAGAATTATTTATTTGGTCTGGGAAGCCCATGCGAGGTTTCTTCTTCTTCAGCCTCTCGCAACCCTGGGTGAATATGCGATCTTTTAAAAAAAAAAGTTGGAATTTTGCCAAATCTGTTTTATTCGTTTGTTAATATACCTCAGCCATTGACAAATCTGGAACTAAGTCTTGATAAGTTCATCAAATACTGACACCGCGAATGACATTCGCTGAGCTAAATGTTATATCTCTTCTGAGGTAAAAAAATACAAAAACAGTTTTAAAGCATTATACGTATCAAACGATACATTTTATGAAACGGGGAGACCGAATACACACTTTGGTGGTTTCAAAATGACAGAATATGTCTTTATTAGAAGAAGAAAAAAATGAACATTGAAGACGACGGTGCTAAAAAAAATACACCGCTCTAACGCATAACCACGAGTTTAAACTACATTTACAACAAATACGAAAACTATTTTCATATCACAATGTTAAATATAGAATATATAGAAGATAATGTTTAAAAAAAATGAGCCCTATCTTCCAATGGTAAAAATATCCTTCAAAAAATTCCTGGATCAGGTATAATATCCTGAGCTTCACCAACAACTAATCAGTTCTTCCTTATCCCAAGGGCAATCATCCCACCAACTTTCATCCAAATCCGTTCAGAACTTTTCCAGATATATTGTTCACAAACACACGAACACACACACACACGGACACACACACACACACGCACACACACACACGGACACGAGTGAATGCATTACTCCCTCGCGGGAGTAACAAAGTTGGCAGAGGTGCGTGCGTGCTCACAACTTCAAATTATTGAGGCCACATTCAGAAAGAGAATGTGCTGATTTTGTGTTTTCAGACTCCATGATGTTCCAGTACTTTATCAAGGTTGTACCAACGGTGTTTGTCGATTTGGAGGGTCAGGTAAGCATGCACCTGTAGTTCATCTTCTGTAACATAAAAACGTTTTTTCTAAAGCTCATGTTGCAGCTTGTTTGTACATCTGCTGCAGGAAAGGCCATGTAGTTCTGTTGCGTGCGGAGTTTTTGAGGTGTACATTATTAGGTATATTTGAGGTATACATGAGGTCTAACTTATCCTCCAAAAAAGAAAAACCAAACACGTGATTGTTGTTGATGCAATTTATGTACTATGTAACATCTTGGGACACAGATGGGATAAATGCTGAACAATTCAATGCCCATTTTATTGTGATTACCTCTGCCGGACGGAAGTTATGTCTTCACCCCTGTCCATTTGCCTGTCTGTGATCAGGATATCTCGATGTTATGGACATATTTGGTGGACAGGTTGGGTGTGTAACAAGGACGAATTGATTCGATTTTGGTGAAAATCCGGATCTCGATGTTACGATAATTTTAAATTGATTATTTAGCTTTGAGAGATGGGGCAAAAAACGATATATAGAACGATGCCTCAACAATTCTGTGGACGGATTTGGACCAAATTTGGTGGAGAGGTTGGGTGTGTGACAAGGACGAAATGACTTGATTTTGGGAAAGATATGAATATGAATTCGGAAACGAGAATTATTTAATTTTGAAGTGATTCTTCACCATTGAGTGATCAGGCTCAAAACGATACATACCAGGATATCTCAAGAAGTTGTGGACGGATATGGACGAAATTTGGTGGACAGGCTGGGTTTGTGACAAAGACGAAATGATTCGATTTTGGTGAATATCTGAATATGAATTCGGATACGAGAATTATTTAATTTCTCAGTGATTCTTCACTATTAAGAGATCGGGCTCAAAACGATACATAGCAGGATATCTCAAGAAGTTGTGGACGGATTTGGACGAAATTTGGTGGACAAGCTGGGTGTGTGACAAGGACGAAATGACTTGATTTTGGGAAAGATATGAATATGAATTCGGAAACGAGAATTATTTAATTTTTAAGTGATTCTTCACCATTGAGTGATCAGGCTCAAAACGATACATACCAGGATATCTCAAGAAGTTGTGGACGGATCTGGACGAAATCTGGTGCACAGGCTGGGTGTATGAGAAGGACGAAATTATGCGATTTTGGTGAAGATCTGAATATGAATTCGGATACGATAATTATTTAATTTCTAAGTGATTCTTCACCATTAAGGGATCGGGTGAAAAGTGATATATAACGTGATATCTCAAAAAGTTATGGACAAGTTTTGACAAAACTTGGTGGATGAGTTGGGTAAGTGAGAAGAATCAGGTCATTCGATTTTGGTTCAGGTTCAAATCCAGATCCGGCCTATCAGTGGGATACAAGACATAAACTGTTCAGCCTGGCGGAGGTTTGCTCTCTACCGAGTGACCTTCTAGTTTTATCCTGTGTTGTGGGCAAAGTTGCTGGTGTGCTGTATTTTTATTTGAAAAATTTGGATTTGTGGAAGAGTGAAGCGATAAAGTTAAAAAGCAAAGTATCGACAGTACAGTTAGACACAAGCAAGGCAGGACAAGGCAGGATAATGAATGAGAGGGGGAGGAGAGAGGAGGAGGGGGTCGGAGGGCTGAGAGAGCAGCAGGGACTCGATAGGAGAAGTGGTGATACAGGTATAACAGAGGTGACTGACGTTTCTGCGATGTGAGAGCACCGGACCACGTGATTCGGCTTCTTCACAGAAGATTCCCATAATTTTGAGAGCATTAGATTCCACAGAGACGGATGTGATGCTGGGACTCCAGCGCAAAGTTGAGAGCAGTACTCCATTGAGCTACGGACAAAAGCCTTGTAGGCCGTTGTGATGATTGTAATGGATGGATTTGATGGATGATTTGAACGTTACACACACTTCCTCACCATCGCTTTTCTCCACTTAATGAACCTTGGAATTACAAGTCATCAAACAACAAATATAAATCATCAATATTTGTTCTAAATAATAGTTTTTTTGTCTCATTATGTTGAGGAAACACCTTTTTATTCTTACAGACAATCGTCTTCACACCATTTATTTGTGTCAATGACAGTTTAGCATGCGTTTAACTCGCCGCCTTCCCCCAACTTTAAGTCAATTGCAATGTCCTTAAACCTTTTTGATATGTGCAAGCAAAGACAGGTGCGTCAGAGACATTACATTGACATTTTGCTTGGAGCAGCAGTTATTTATTTATTTATATTTATTATATTAATATTATTATTATTATTGTTATTTATTTAGTTGGTAATTATTATTTAATATTTATATTTAACTTAATATATAATAATAAATAATAATACATTTATTTTATATAGTGCTTTTCAAGAGCTATATACGCTTTGACAGAGTACAAAAAACAAGTGCAAAAAGACAGAAATCAATACGTAAATAATCAAAGCAAAAGGAAGGAGAAGGAGAAGGAGAAGAGATAGTCAGGGGTTAAATGCTGTGGGTTAAATGTTGAATGCAGTGTTGAACAAGTGGGTCTTGAGTGATGTTTTGAATGTGGTGAGTGAGGAGGAGTCTCTGATGGTGTGAGCTAGTGAGTTCTAGAGGGTGGGAGCAGCGATGGAGAAGGCCCTGTCCCCCCAGGATCTGAATTTGGTCTGGATGGGGGGGGGTCAGGAGGTTGGTACCAGCAGAGCGGAGATTGCGGGTGGGAGTGTGTCTGGAGAGGAGGTCAGCCAGGTAGGATGGGGCCAGGTTATGGAAGGCTTTGTAGGTCAAGAGGAGGATTTTGTACTGGATTCTCTGGGGGATGGGGAGCCAGTGAAGCTTGTAAAGGATGGGGGTGATGTGGTCACGGGTCCGGGAATGGGTGAGTAGACGGGCAGCGGAGTTCTGAATGTATTGGAGTTTATTGGTGATTATTGAGGGTGAACCATAGAGGAGGCTGTTGCAGTAGTCCAGACGGGAGGTGATGAAGGCGTGGATGAGGGTTTCTGCAGCCGTGGAGGAGAGGGATGGACGGAGACGGGCGATGTTTTTCAGGTGAAAAAAGGCTGTCTTTGTGATCTGTTTAGTGTATTTGTCGAAGGAGAGGGTTTGGTCAAAGATGATGCCAAGATTCCGGATGTGAGGGGAGGTGGATACTGGGAAACCGTCGATGTTGAGGGCAAAGTTATGGGTGGATTTTATGAGCGTTTTTGGGCCAATGATGATTATTTCAGATTTATCATAGTTAAGTTTGAGGAAGTTGATTTGAAGCCAGGATTTTATTTCAGTGATGCAGTTTGTCAGGATAGAGTGGGTGGCGGTGGAGATGGACTTGGTGGAGATGAAAATCTGGATGTCATCGGCGAGGCAGTGGAATTGGAGACCATGATGGCGGATTAAGTGACCAAGGGGGGACAGGTACAGGATGAAGAGGAGGGAGCCAAGAACTGAACCTTGGGGGACACCTTGGGGGAGGGGAGCAGTGGGGGATTTGCAGTCATTGATGGAGATGAACTGGCGTCTTTCAGAGAGGTATGATTTAATCCAAGAGAGAGCAGTGCCGGTAATGTTACCGGCACTGCCGGTTGTGCCTCAAAGTCCTTAGTCCCAAACCCATCTCTCTCTGTTCCCACCTTTCCCAGTCGAACCCAACTGCTCCTGGACTCTGTGTCCTTCTCTCCTGACAAGGTGGAGGAGTTTTTGTCAAACCTCGACTCTGATTCTGCAACTGGACCAGACGGCATCAGCCCACTGGTCCTAAAATCCTGCTCTGCCGCTCTATCTCACCCTCTCTCTGTTCTTTTCACCCTATCTTTTGCTCAAGGTAATCTGCCAGCATCCTGGAAATCAGCAAACATTACCGCTTTACACAAAAAAGGTGCAAAAACAGATCCTTGCAACTACAGACCAATCAGCCTGCTCCCAATTATCAGCAAAGTCATGGAATCCATCATTGCTTCGGATATGAAATCTTTCCTCTTCTCCAATGGCTTGATCTCTGATCATCAATTTGGTTTCAGACCAGGTCACTCTACTCTGGACATGCTGCTTCTGCTGTCTCAACAATGGATGGAGGTCCTCAATGCCAAACAGGAAATCAGAGCTGTCTCCCTTGACATATCACGTGCCTTCGATACGGTCTGGCACCCTGCTCTGCTCACCAAACTCTCCTCCTATGGTATCCATGGAAATCTCCAAGCATGGCTTGCGGACTTCCTCTCTGGTCGTAGTCAACGTGTGGCCCTGAATGGATTTCTCTCATCTCCCCTTCCTGTTCAGGCTGGAGTTCCCCAAGGCAGTGTGCTGGGCCCTGTGCTTTTTCTGGTCTTTATCAATGATCTCTCCGACTCTCTGGAAAATCCTCTCTATCTCTTTGCTGATGACTCCACTCTCTGCCGCTCCATTCCTCTTCCCTCAGATCGGCAGTCTGCAGCCTCCTCACTCTCTGAAGACCTGGACAAAATCACAGACTGGTCAAACAAGTGGAACATGTCTTTCAATCCTGACAAATCTCACACTCTTACTATGTCTCTCCGAAAAGATCGAATGGACAACCCTCCCATCTACTTTCTCAACAATCCTCTCCAAGAAGTTCTGTCGCTCAAGCTTTTGGGTCTCACTATCTGCCATGATCTTTCTTGGGAAAACCACATTTCCAAGCTGGCCTCCAAAGCCAGTCGCCGACTGGGCATCCTCCGTCGTGCGAAGTCCTTCCTAGGCACACCTGAGCTCCTCACCACATACAAGGCTTTCATCCGCAGCTCAATGGAATACTGTTCTCCCCTATGGGCTGGTGCTCCTGCCTCACACCTAGCTCGTCTTCACGCTGTTGAAACCAAAGCTTTCAGAATCATTGGAATCTCCCGCGATGAAGCTAACTCCGAGGGCCTTTCACTCACTCACCGCAGGCAGGTAGGTGGTCTTTCTGTCTTCTACCGACTCCTCTCCGGCCTTGCTCCCCCAGCTCTCTCTGTGCTCTGTCCCCCAAATATTCCTACAGGTCGCACAAGATCTGCCAGCCACCCTCTGATGGTTAAACTGCCGAAATCTCGGCTCTCTGCTCACCTTCACTCTTTCATTCCTCTTTTCTCCCGCCTCTGGAACAAACTCCCCCACTCGCTTCAATCACACTCCTCCCTCCAGGTCTTTAAAACAGCTGTTCACCACCATCTCTTATCTTCCCCCATCCAAAACCTTGATCTTTTCTACCCCCGCTAATTCACCCCAGATCCACCTTGTTTGAAATTCCAACTTCTTTCCTGGAAGTCCTGGCAGTGTCCATATGTTTTATACCTCTCCCACCCCCCCCCCCCCTTCCCATGCCTCCCCCCAAAGCCCTCTCCCTCCCACAGTTCTCTCGATGTCTCCATGTCTCTCGGTCCCTGCTCTCAAATGTTGTGTTTGTGTCCTTCCACCTCTCTCCCCATCTTGTCTACCGCTCCCGATGTTATTTGTTTTATGTGTCTGTTTGTCTTTCTGTGTGATTAATGTTCGCTCTTTCACGAGCCTCGATCTTGTATACAAAAAAATAAAAAATAAAAATGTTAAATGTGGTTTCAAGTCGGGTGAGGAGGATGGTGTGATTGATGGTGTCAAAGGCGGCGCTGAGGTCGAGGAGGATGAGAATGTTGAGGTTGCCAGCGTCAGAGGAGAGGAGAAGGTCGTTGGTGATTTTGAGGAGAGCAGTTTCAGTACTGTGGTTGGAGCGGAATCCGGATTGGAATGTTTCATACAGGTTATTGGCAGAGAGGTGTGGTTTGGTGTTTGCTATATACTGAATTATTTATTATTTACATTATTATAGTTAGTAATATTTATTTATTATTTAGTTATTGCATTTATTTATTTATTTGTAACTTGTGCCAGAGGGTCTGCCGTTGCAACCCGAGCATTGCTCTGACAGACAAACTGACACGTTCTTTCCCTCTCCGGTGCTCGACCGGACAAACATTAGAAGGTGCACGCAGACGTCTTTCTCTCTTGTCCTCTCTGTCTCCAATCCCATTAGGTTGTTCACACAAGCCAGTTCTCGGTGACGAGGCACAGTCGGTCGGTATCGACCTCGGAAGTTATTCCCATTACCCAGCACAATAGGGACGGACTACCTGGAGTATTTGTGCTCTACGAGCCATCCGCCATTGTTGTTCGGCTTACCGAGACGAGACGGTACGTATTGCTCGCCGCTGCCTGGAGCACGTAAAGCACGTAAATGGCTCGAGCACGTATTCCTAACTCGGCTAAAGCTTCTCATTTTGTGAGGCAAGTTATTTTTCTGCTGACAGAGCTTGATTGCGTGCCCTTCTTCGTGTGTTTCACAGGGGTTTCATGCACTTCCTCACGAGCGTATGTGCCATCATTGGTGGGGTCTTCACTGGTAAGTGGAATCTTTTTTCTGAATCTCTTCCTGTACAAGGTGTTCGCATTTTGTCCTGTATTTTGTACATAGTGCTGTGTTGGATGCCCGCCGTATCCAAATAAGGCCATTCACCTAGTCAGTTAGTTAATAGTCCGACCTAGTCAACTAGAACGGCACTCAGTAGAGAGCATACCTCCGCCAGGTGAACAGTTTACGTTTTGTATCATAGAGTAGACCAGAAAATCACAATACAGAATCACATTTAATCAAAATCATCCGTCTACAACTTTTTGAGATATCCGGCTATGTATCGTTTTTGGCCCTTTCTCCCAATGGTGAAGAACCATTTAACAATTCTACTATCCGGATCCGGATCTTCACCAAAATTGAATTTATTCTTCCTTGTCAGACACACAACTTGTCACCAAGTTTCGTCCACATCGTCCTTAACTTTTTGAGATATCCTGCTATATGTTAATTTTAGTCCTATCACTCAATGGTGAAAAATCACTTTAAAAAATTAAATAATTCTCATATCTAAATCCATATTTAGATCTTCACCAAAGTCGAATCTATTTGTCCTTGTCACGCACACAACCTGTCCACCAAGTTTCGTCCAAATCTGTCCATACCTTTTTTAGATATCCTGCTATGCATCGTTTTTGGCCCTTTCTCCCAATGGCGAAGAATCACTTTAAAAATTCTGGTATCCGGATCCGAATCCGAATCTTCACCAAAATCGAATCATTTCGTCCTTGTCACATACTCCATCCACATCTTTGCCAAATTCCGTCCACAACTTTTTTAAATATCTTGTTCACAAACAAACGGACAAACAGACAGGGCTGAAAACATAACCTCCATCCACCTTTGGTGCTGGAGGTTATTATAGGCCATCAGCCAGACCCCCAAAATAGGGTCCATTGGTACCAAAATGAGGGAGTAAGCCTAATATTGATTTTTGGATCGGTCTTTACCCCTAGAATATGAAAATATGTGATAGCAAATTCAACCATGTAGCTAAATGGGTGTTATCACCTCATTTTCAAAATGGCCGCCAAAATGCATGTTTTTCTATTAAAAACACCATGTTTCATATTCTTGTAGGAATTTGTAACAAATCGCATTGCGTTTTGAGATGTTTAAGACTTTACAACTCTCTTAAAGTATGAAATACATCATCTGAACTTTAATCCAAGAAGATAGAATCCAATATGGCGCCCAATTTCACAAAATGGCTGCCATCATAGCAACAACTTTATGCACAAAATATGCACGAAAATAATTGGCATTCAGTAGATTTGCAAGTATACACATGGAAAAAAGTATCGCACCACCACGTATTTTCGACATAGTGGAAATGTATCGATGAATTTTTGCACCTTTTCGTTGCGGTGTAGGATAATCTTGTGCAACATTTTGTCCAGATGTTGGAACGCAATGAAGAGAACAAAATTGGGTGACACATTCCTGCCTGTCCTTCACATCATTTGTTTGTTGATACTTTCTTATCAAACGACTAATACTGGTATGGTGATGTCCCAATTGGTTTGCAATGGGTGATGTCCCAAAGTTGTAAAATCATTTCTAACCCCTAAAACCAGGTATAAGATACCCAAATTTGGGGTATAGGGTGAATAGTGAAAAAAACACTACATTGACCATTGATATTTTGAGAAATTTGGCGGCCATTTTGAAAATGGGTGATAACACACATTTAGCTACATCGTTGAATTTGCTATCACATATTTTCTTATTCTAGAGGTAAAAACCTTGTCAAAAATCATTATTAGCCTTACTCCCTCAATTTGGTACCGGTTGACCCCCCTAGCTGATAGCCTATTATAGTTATAATTCGTTTATTGGAAGCTGCTGCCCAGACTGTGATAGCAAGTGGTGTACCCCAGTGCCAAGGAACCTCCAAGAAAACAAGAGCACTTTCTACGCGCTGTCCAAGCTGGAATTTGTCATTTGTTCATGGTGCCAGCGATAAATTCATCCACTCTCCAGGAAAGACACATTGGGATGTCTAACATTCACCAAGGAAAGCTGGCAGACGGGATGGCCAGTTCAGCGCCCATCAAAGGGAATACGCCCACATTGATGCCTCACCCTGCATATGAAACGCCAGAATGGCAGTTTATAGCTGTGTCAAGATTCGAACCCAGTCTCCACAGCTCAGAGGCAAGTGTGCATACCTCCATGCTCTCCTGTCAGTCTAATCTTGTACATCATGACGTGTTGTTCTCACGGAAGTCTTTTTCGGAAGTCTTCTGGGAATTTTTTGTTGCTGTTGAATTGTACAGCAATGACTTCTCTTTAATCCCTGAAAATGCTTCCTTTTTTGTGACCGTCTTCGGATAGAAGTGGATGTCCTTGAGCCAGGCTTCACAATCTGGTGTTTCCACTAAGCACGCTGCACTTCCAACTCAGTAATGCATTTTTAGACCAAATTTGAGTGTTCATGGCTCGGTCTCCATGGCTCAGGTTCCTTCATGGCTCGGGTTCCTTCATGGCTCGGTCTCCTTCATGGCTCGGGCTCCTTCATGGCACGGGCCCCTTTATGGCACGGGCCCCTTCATGGCTCGGGCTCCTTCATGGCACGGGCCCCTTTATGGCACGGGCCCCTTTATGGCACGGGCCCCTTTATGGCTCTGACTCTTTCATGGCTCGGGCTCCTTCATGGCTCGGGCTCCTTTATGGCATGGGCCCCTTTATGGCTCTGACTCTTTCATGGCTCGGGCTCCTTCATGGCTCGGGCTCCTTCATGGCTCGGGCTCCTTCATGGCTCGGGCTCCTTTATGGCTCGGGCTCCTTTATGACTCGGCTAAAGCTTCTCATTTTGTGAGGCAAGTTATTTTTCTGCTGACAGAGCTTGACTCTTATAACGGGAAGAGGAGGATTAATAATAATAAGAAGGTGAGACTTCTTACCTGTCTATGTGTCAGCCATACCACTGTTTTTATGGTCCCATTTTTAACCCAAGGCAGTTACTCATGATGCATTCGGTCAATAACCAATCACTGAATATTGTCGTTCATTGTGACATTCATGGCCTTGTGACATCGTGATAACGTGGAATGGCGCTCAGACTGCAATGTATACACCTTGACATGGCGTTTTCCATGGTGGACAAAGGCAAAAACCATGGGAATTCCTCCAGATTTTTTTCAGTCAAGTCTAAAGTAACATAAACTGAGCGACTGTGACAATAAGGTGAAGGCCTCTTCCTCATGATACAATTAAGGCCTCTGTAGCATCACTTGTAATATTCCTACCAACACCGGAAGGGGCGCTACATGGTACACATTTATTTGCAGTTCATTGCATGATCGATGGAAGTGCCGGGCCGCCGCATGTGCTGAAGTGTTTGTACCATGGGGAGTTGTAAAACGTTATCGACGTACCATGTGTTGTAAGCACGTGGTATCGGCGTACGGTAACGACGGGGGAAGGTGTGCTGAGCAAATGTTTTGTTTCTTTGCAGTTGCAGGCCTGCTGGACTCGTGCTTGTACCACTCTGTGCGGTCATTACAACACAAGCTCGAGCTGGGGAAGGTCTCTTGAGGGAACGTTCGCCCGCCTCCTACACCAAGCTCTGCTACCTTTGCTTGTATCTCCTGTTCATGAGTCTCGACATGATTTGTTGCAAGAGTAAGTGGAGCTTTCCTTAGGATAGGGGTTTGTTTTTTATTTATTTTGACCGCCACTCAAACTTGTCCAAAACAAGAGGGGAAAACCCCTCAACTTGCCATTTTCACAAGGGTTCGCGTCACGGCCTTCTTTTCCTTGGGCCTATCGTCACCCGCGTCCTTTCTCCGAATACTTTCCTGAGGACTACAACATGGAGGTCACGGGATTGTGGATCGCCAGCATTTCTATCTTTTGAAAAGCCTTCGTCGCCACCGGAAACTTTTACTTTCCTTTTTTTTTGTTAAATTGGGCGGTTTAATGTTTGCTTTCTTTTTTTCTTCTTCTTATTTTGTGATGTGGGTGAAAAGGGGGCGTTTTGGGGCGGGAGTGGAAAGCAATGAATGCTTGGGATTTTTAATGGGATTTTAGACCGTGCCACCTCAATGCGTTCATCGTTTTTGATTCCTGTCGGTACGTGTGCCGATTGGCAAGTCGGTGGCGCCGGTCGAAGCGTACACGGGAAATAGTTGAACTAAACGGTGACATTGTGACACGATAGCATTATGGTGATGAACAACAGGTTTCTTTATCACTTGGGTCTTGTCAGATTTTTTTTCCCCTATTTGTCAGTCACCCTTTAATAATTTTTTGAAAATGATGGGTGAGGTTTTGTCAATGTTTTTAATCTAATGAGAACAAGGCCAAAATGTACACCTTTTTAGGGCAGTGATGGGTATTCCTCGGCCTAATGTCGAATGCGCTGCATTTTGATTTTAACTTTCTTTTTTCCGCCGACATTTGCACATTTTATGCACTAATCTGGGGCAGTGACTGGAGGGGATCTAACTAATTAAGCCATATTTAACGTCCACGTCGGTTCTTACAGGGGGCACTTGAGCACTCAAATTACTTCCTTACTTCCTCTGAGAAAAACAAAATGGCCGCAACATGCTACTTCCTACTTGGGATTCCAATCGTTAGGATTGCGACCCATTTGGACTTGAGTCGACGGACGATGGAGCGACTGGCAAATGCGTCCTTACCAGGCCGGCGTGGAATCCTTAATTTTAATAAACGAAACGGAATTAAAGACAGTTTTACACAAATGTGGCAATAAATAATTTATTTATCTGAATCTCAGCATGGAAATAACGACGGGCAATAACATCGTTTTTATATGGAAGAGTGTTCTCTCTGGTCTCAGGTACAATAGAACAATCGTTCACAGAGCACGTGGCGATAATCGTTCCGCCGAAGTCGCATATTCCCACCTCATGAAATAAGGTCTATAAACTGGTAGGTTGAATTTGCACATGGTGGCCAAATGGGCATTTGGGCATGGTGGCCCAATGGCCTCCTGTGTCGCCAGTTCCGTGTACATGAAGGGGAGGCCATGCGTGGTCGAAACCTCATTTTTAGCTACGCAATGCTTGTGGCCCATTGGTACGAGGAAGCTGTCGACCGTGGTGAAGGTCCTCGACTGGTGATGTGGTGACGGGTGTTGTCATTTGACTTTGAGTGACGGCAGACATTTTTCCTCATCGTTTTAAGACTTGACAAATCATTTCCACAGATGGGTGGACATTTCATCGCTGGACATCTTAGAGTGACGTAATGTACGGATCCTGTTTGACACGCACCATCACCGTGTTATTGATGATGGGACACGTGATTTTATTGATATTGTTGTGCAGCCATTTAATATGAAAGGCCTCGACGTGCAGGACATTTGCTCTGACATCTACTGTAAGCTTCTGAGGGGTTGTGGGTAATATTATTATTATTAACCATTGCTTGTGTAATGCATCTATTTGTCATTGCTCGATTGGATGTTAAGCTGGATGTCCCATCTGCTAGCAGGAGTTCAGGTCACTCTTTGGACTGCCACTGGTCGGTCACACGTAACCCAGTGATACCTGTCGCAGGTTCAAATTGGCGGTGACTAATCCGACAGGCCTACCTGGTTTGCCAGTTGGGAGCGTTACTGTGACACGCTGTAGTCCAAAGAAACAGCACGTGACAAAGGGTGGATGAGCTCCCTTCGGGAACCAATGACCGTCCAGTAAGGAGATGGTGTCTCCTAAAAAACGCCCATCCGGTTGGACCAGTTGGTGTCGGGTAGCCTGAGATGGGTAGCACAACCCTTGATGGAGAAAATGCCATCATAAGGTAGATGAGCTCGTACTAGGCAACGGCAACCACAAAACTACACCCGCTGGGAGGCGGCGGGTACGCCGGGCAGGTGAAGCCGTGGAAGGCACGGTCCTCATCCCGACCACTTTGCCCCCATTTTAATGGTGGAAGTGGGCATTGATTTCTATTTTTCAGTGCTTATTCATTAAAAAAGAAGGCCGCTATTCTGGCCAAATTTCTGCCCAAATTGGCTCCGGTCGAATGTCTGTCGTGCCAATCAGCTTGTGAAAGACGGGTAAAATTCCCCTCTTGGCTGACCCCACAAAGGTGGGATTAATTGGGGCCGGTAGTGGTGGTAGTGATGGTCGTAGTAGATGACAATGAGATCATCCAAATGGAGATGCCTACTTACTGTGGAGCCAATTATATCATTCCTTTTTGGAACTCCATCTTCTTCATGTGGTCTGTGATGGGCAGTGGTGAATGTGAAATTCAAGTCCTCAACGGAGTGTATGGTATTCCCATCCGAGCACTTGACTCGTTATTGTGACCCAGCCCGTAGGGAGTTCACATCGTACTACCTGAATCGTGTTATTGTGATGACCCATGCCCACCCTTCCCCACTACCAATCCCATAAAATTTGTTTAAATCCATCTGGTGTGGCGCTTGTGTTCTAGTGTAGATTCGGTCTCGGGGCGGGGAAGGCCATCTTGGTCCGATAAGCTTGGTCTGTTCACCTTACAATGTTTCTCCGCTCTCGGTGGTGGTTATCCGAAGGGCAATCATCAAATCATTGCCCTCCAGCCCATCCCCTCCAGCTTTGTCAAGGCCTCCCTTCCTGCGCTCTCTCCACTTATCATTGCAACAATAAACTCCTCCCTGTCTACAGGCATCGTCCCACCATCCCTCAAAATTGCTGCTGTTACCCCCATTCTGAAAAAACCTGGACTAAACCCTGACACCCTAAATAACTTCAGACCCATCTCCAACCTACCCTTTCTGTCAAAGGTTTTGGAACGCGCTGTAGCCACTCAACTCAAACATCACCTCTCTGCCAATAACCTGTATGAAACATTCCAATCCGGATTCCGCTCCAACCACAGTACTGAAACTGCTCTCCTCAAAATCACCAACGACCTTCTCCTCTCCTCTGACGCTGGCAACCTCAACATTCTCATCCTCCTCGACCTCAGCGCCGCCTTTGACACCATCGATCACACCATCCTCCTCACCCGACTTGAAACCACCTTTAACATTACCGGCACTGCCCTCTCTTGGATTAAATCATACCTCTCTGACAGACGTCAGTTCATCTCCATCAATAACTGCAAATCCCCCACTGCTCCCCTCCCCCAAGGTGTCCCCCAAGGTTCAGTTCTTGGCCCCCTCTTCTTCATCCTTTACCTGTCCCCCCTCGGTCACTTAATCCACCGTCATGGTCTCCAATTCCACTGCTTCGCCGATGACATCCAGCTTTTCATCTCCACCAAGTCCATCTCCACCGCCACCCACTCTATCCTGACAAACTGCATCACTGAAATAAAATCCTGGCTTCAAATCAACTTCCTCAAACTTAACTATGATAAATCTGAAATAATCATCATTGGCCCAAAAACGCTCACCAAGTCCACCCATAACTTTGCCCTCAACATCGACGGTATCCCAGTATCCACCTCCCCTCACATCCGGAATCTTGGCATCATCTTTGACCAAACCCTCTCCTTCGACAAATACACTAAACAGATCACAAAGACAGCCTTTTTTCACCTGAAAAACATCGCCCGTCTCCGTCCATCCCTCTCCTCCGTGGCTGCAGAAACCCTCATCCACGCCTTCATCACTTCCCGTCTGGACTACTGCAATAGCCTCCTCTATGGTTCACCCTCAACAATCACCAATAAACTCCAATACATTCAGAACTCCGCTGCCCGTCTACTCACCCATTCCCGGACCCGTGACCACATCACCCCCGTCCTTTACAAGCTTCACTGGCTCCCCATCTCCCAGAGAATCCAGTACAAAATCCTCCTCTTGACCTACAAAGCCCTCCATAACCTGGCCCCATCCTACCTGGCTGACCTCCTCTCCAGACACACTCCCACCCGCAACCTCCGCTCTGCTGGTAGCAACCTCCTGACGCCCCCCCCCCCCATCCGGACCAAATTTAGATCCTGGGGGGACAGGGCCTTCTCCATCGCTGCTCCCACCCTCTGGAACTCGCTATCTCACACCATCAGAGACTCCTCCTCACTCACCACATTCAAAACATCACTCAAGACCCACCTGTTCAACACTGCATTCAACATTTAACCCACAGCATCTAACCCCTGACTATCTCCTCTCCTTCTCCCTCCTTTGTGCTTTGAATATTTCCCTATTGATTCTTCTTTTTTTGCAATTGTCTTTATGTTTTGCTATGCATTATGTTTTGCACTCTGTCAAAGCGTCTTTGGGCTTCCTGAAAAGCGCTATATTGTAGCGGTTACCGCTGGATGTACATAATCGCCTTGCACCGGCCAGAACACGGCCAGACGCGCCTCTCCCGGGCATGCCCGGACTCACTGTTCCCGGGCACGCCCGAACCTCCCGGGCACGCCCGGTCTCGTCTTTCCCGGGCATGCCCGCTCTCGCCTTTCCAGGGCTCGCCCAGAGCGTCCGGGCATGCCCGCTATCGCCTTTCCAGGGCTCGCCCAGAGCGTCCGGGCATGCCCGCTATCGCCTTTCCAGGGCACGCCCAGAGCGTCCGGGCATGCCCGCTATCGCCTTTCCAGTGCTCGCCCAGAGCGCCCGGGCACGCCCAGCCTCGACTTGCCAGGCCGCAGCCAAACACGCCCCGGCAGGTCCAGACTCGCCTTTCCAAGGCTCGCCCTTGACACCCGGGCATGCCCGGTATAGCTTTTGCCGGGCAAACTTCCCGACATAAATGTGTATATATATTGTTGCCCGAAAAACGGGCTTGTCAGAATACCTGAGCTGTTTTGTTTCAATAAAGCAACTCGGACGAATTCCGTCTTTGGTCGCGTCAATTCTTTCGACTCGCGTTGGAGCGCAGTTCCTTCATTGGTGACCTACCGACATGGATACGGCAGTGACGCTTAAACTACCTACCTTCTGGGAGACTCACGCGGCTGTTTGGTTCGCCCAGGCGGACTCCCAGTTCGCCCTGCGAGGCATCACCGCGGACGACACCCGCTTCCACCATGTTGTGGCGGCGCTCGGTTCCACCACCGCGGCCCGCGCCTTGAGCCTCCTCCAGCACCCGCCGGCTGCTGACAAATACGACGCGCTGAAGACGCTCCTCCTCAGCGCTTTCGCCCTCTCACCGGCAGCACGCGCACGGCGCCTGCTTGACCTGCCCGAGCTCGGCGACACGCGCCCGTCCGAGCGCATGGACTATATGCTCTCGTTGCTCGGCGAGCACTCTCCGGCATTCCTGTTCCGGGAGCTGTTCCTCCGTCAGCTGCCTAACCCGGTACGCCTCGCCCTGGCTGGCACGTTGATCACGGATTCCCGCGCCCTCGCCAGGGAAGCCGATAAGATCTCCTCGGCGGGCCAGCACATCGGCGCGGTTACCTGGAGCCCGCCGCCGTCCGAGGCGCCGCCCACGACGCCCGAGCGCCCTGCGCGGTAGGAGGCCGAACTGCCGGTGCAACAGGCGGCCGCCACGCCGCACCGCCCGCTTCCGACACGACGGCCGGGGCCTCCACCTGACCGGGCGTGGTGTTATTACCACGCCAGGTTCGGACACAAGGCTCGGACGTGCCGGCCCCCGTGCACTTTCGGCAGGTCGGGAAACGGCCGGGCCGGCGTTCATTCCCAGCCATGAGCGCCGGCCACTCGGGCAACTTGCTGTTTATTCGGGACAAAGCGTCTGGACGGCGTTTCCTGTGCGACACCGGCGCCCAACTGAGCGTCATACCTGCCTCCGAGCAGGACAGGCTGGACGCAGTTTGCGGGCCCTCTTTGGTCGCTGCTAATGGCTCGGCCATACGCACTTTTGGCCCACGCGTCGTCACCCTCTGCTTCGGCAGCCAGCGCTTTCAATGGACTTTTGTTACCGCCAGCGTCCCCGTGGCTTTGCTGGGCGCCGACTTCCTCTGCGCGCACGGGCTGCTGGTCGACGTCAAACGACGTCGCCTTGTCCACGCCGAGACCTTCAGCTCCCTGGCATGCACAATGAGCAGCTCCGCGCCGACCGAACTGGCGTGCGCCCTCCCGGCAACGAACGAGTTCGCTCGCCTGCTCGTGGAATTCCCGGCCCTCACGCGGCCGACGTTTTCGGCCGTCGCGGTGCGGCACGGGATCGAGCACCACATACCCACTACGGGCCCGCCGGTCTACGCCAGGGCCCGCCGCCTCAACCCAGCCAAGCTCGCTGTGGCAAAGGCCGAATTCGACGCGTTGGAGCACCTCGGCATCGTGCGGCGCTCCGATAGCGCGTGGGCCTCGCCACTGCACATCGTGCCAAAGCCGGGGGGTGGATGGCGCCCGTGTGGCGACTACCGCCGTCTCAATGACGCTACCACCCCCGACAGGTACCCGATCCCGCATATTCAGGACTTTTCCGCCCGTTTGGCGGGACGGGTCATCTTTTCGAAAATTGACCTGATACGGGGCTACCACCAGGTACCTGTCCGGGCGGCCGATGTCCCGAAGACGGCCGTCATCACGCCGTTCGGCCTGTTCGAATTTTTGCGGATGCCGTTTGGCCTCAAGAACGCGGCCCAGGCGTTCCAGCGCTTGATGGACGGCGTGCTGCGCGACCTGCCGTTTCTTTTCGTCTATCTGGACGACATCCTCGTCGCCAGCACGTCCCGCGCCGAGCACCTCCTCCACCTCCGAACACTGTTCGGTCGCCTCAGTGAGCACGGCTTAATTGTCAACCCGGTCAAATGCCACTTCGGCGCGACGACCGTTGACTTTTTGGGCCACCGCATCACCAAGACCGGGGCCGTGCCGCTGCCGACCAAGGTCGAGGCCATCACCACGTTCCCGCGTCCCCGTTCCATCAAGGCCCTCCAAGAGTTCCTCGGCATGGTGAATTTTTATCACCGATTCGTGCCCCGCGCTGCTCAGCTCATGCGGCCCCTTTACGAGGCCCTCCGGGGCAAGCCGGCCAAGCATGACATTGTTTGGTCCGCGGCCATGGACGCGGCCTTCGCCAGCGCCAAACGGGCCCTCGCCGACGCAACGCTGCTGGCTCACCCGGTGCTCAACGCGCCCATCGCCCTCACTACGGACGCCTCCAACTACGCGGTGGGCGCCGTCCATGAGCAATGGGTGGACGGGGTTTGGCAGCCACTCGCTTTTTTCAGCCGGCAACTCCGGCCGAACGAGTTAAACTACAGCACGTTCGACCGCGAGCTGCTCGGGCTATTCCTGGCCGTTCGCCATTTCCGACACCTCCTGGAGGGCCGCCCGTTCACGGCTTTCGTCAACCACAAGCCGTTGGTCTACGCAATGGCTAAGGTCACGGAGCCGTGGTCGGCCCGCCAGCAGCGCCACTTCTCCACCGTGTCGGAGTTCACCACGGACATCCGGCACGTCGCCGGCAAAGACAACGCCGTGGCCGACTGTCTTTCTCGGGCCAGCGCGAACGCCGAACGCGGTCCACCTCAGCGTGGACTTCGCGCTCATGGCGGCCGACCAGACCACCGACGCCTCGGTGCAGGCACTCCGTGCGGCGGACACGGGCCTCCGCCTGGCCGACATTCCCTTCGCGGGCATACGCCGACGTATTGTCTGTACGTCTTCTGTCTTCACTGTATTGTCCTGACTGAACTACTGGCTGGCGACAGAACCACCTTGCTATAGGAGGAAACCTCCACTGTTGGTGATTACCTTGATACAGGGTAGACCTCCACTGATATCTATTACCTTGGTGTAGGGTAGACAGTTGGCCCACGCCAACCATGAACCCTAACAACCCGATTACTTGGATGACCCGGCCGCTTCGAACGGCCAGGAATAGGTATGTGATCCTGCTCTGTGACGTCTCCCAGGGCCAGCCTCGCCCCATCGTGCCCGTTACCTTGTGCGAAGGGTTAGGGTTAGGGTTAGGGTTAGGGTTAGATGTGGTTGTTTTCTTAAACAAGATGTGGTTGTTTTCTGCCTCCATATCAAACGTGCTCATTCAGACATCCAAACGTTGAGGTCCACCCTACACCAAGGTAATAGATATCAGTGGAGGTCTACCCTACACCAAGGTAATCGCTATCAGTGGAGGTCTACCCTACACCAAGGTAATAGATATCAGTGGAGGTCTACCCTACACCAAGGTAATAGATATCAGTGGAGGTCTACCCTACACCAAGGTAATTGCTATCAGTGGAGGTCTACCCTACACCAAGGTAATAGATATCAGTGGAGGTCTACCCTACACCAAGGTAATCGCTGTCAGTGGAGGTCTACCCTACACCAAGGTAATCGCTGTCAGTGGAGGTCTACCCTACACCAAGGTAATTGCTATCAGTGGAGGTCTACCCTACACCAAGGTAATCGCTATCAGTGGAGGTCTACCCGACACCAAGGTAATTGCTATCAGTGGAGGTCTACCCTACACCAAGGTAATCGCTATCAGTGGAGGTCTACCCTACACCAAGGTAATTGCTATCAGTGGAGGTCTACCCTACACCAAGGTAATTGCTATCAGTGGAGGTCTACCCTACGCCAACGTAATCACTATCAGTGGAGGTCTACCCGACACCAAGGTAATATATATCAGTGGAGGTCTGCCCTACACCAAGGTAATAGATATCAGTGGTGGTCTACCAAACACCAAGGTAATAGATATCAGTGGAGGTCTACCCGACACCAAGGTAATCGCTATCAGTGGAGGTCTACCCTACACCAAGGTAATCGCTATCAGTGGAGGTCTACCCGACACCAAGGTAATTGCTATCAGTGGAGGTCTACCCTACACCAAGGTAATCGCTATCAGTGGAGGTCTACCCTACACCAAGGTAATTGCTATCAGTGGAGGTCTACCCTACACCAAGGTAATTGCTATCAGTGGAGGTCTACCCTACGCCAACGTAATCACTATCAGTAGAGGTCTACCCTACACCAAGGTAATAGATATCAGTGGTGGTCTACCCAACACCATGGTAATAGATATCAGTGGAGGTCTACCCGACACCAAGGTAATCACTATATGTGGAGGTCTACCCTACACCAAGGTAATAGATATCAGTGGAGGTCTACCCTACACCAAGGTAATCGCTATCAGTGGAGGTCTACCCTACACCAAGGTAATAGCTATCAGTGGAGGTCTGCCCTACACCAAGGTAATATATATCAGTGGAGGTCTACCCTACACCAAGGGAATCACCAACAGTGGAGGTCTGCCCTACACCAAGGTAATATATATCAGTGGAGGTCTACCCTGTATCAAGGTAATCACCAACAGTGGAGGTTTCCTCCTATAGCAAGGTGGTTCTGTCGCAAGCAAGTAGTTCAGTCAGGACAATACAGTGAAGACAGTTAAAAACAACACAAACACTGACAGAGAACACACATCCCAACACTACATTGTAAACACTGTGGCAGAGTGCGAAGAACGGATCTTTACAACCATCCACGAGAACAGCTAGGCCCGGTAAGCATCGGCTCATCATCTTTTGTGCATGAGAACTGCGAATGAATGATGATTGGAGAGTCCATGTTCTTGTAGTTTCTCCAAACCCAGACACTGCCATCATATTTCAACGTCGGCCAAGGACATCCGCTCTTTGTCCCATGCCATGTCACACAGCACGTTGACTACACCGATGAAACTTGCACATGTTGACAAATGGAATATTGAAAGTGGAAAGGAAGTGAGCCGAAGAGGAAGTGGAAAGGAAGTGAGCCGAAGAGGAGGTGGAAAGGAAGTGAGCCGAAGAGGAAGTGGAAAGGAAGTGAGCCAAAGAGGAAGTGGAAAGGAAGTGAGCCAAAGAGGAAGTGGAAGGGAAGTGAGCTAAAGAGGAAGTGGAAGGGAAGTGAGCTAAAGAGGAAGTGGAAAGGAAGTGAGCCAAAGAGGAAGTGGAAAGGAAGTGAGCCAAAGAGGAAGTGGAAAGGAAGTGAGCCAAAGAGGAAGTGGAAAGGAAGTGAGCCAAAGAGGAAGTGGAAAGGAAGTGAGCCAAAGAGGAAGTGGAAAGGAAGTGAGCCAAAGAGGAAGTGGAAAGGAAGTGAGCCAAAGAGGAAGTGGAAAGGAAGTGAGCCGAAGAGGAAGTGGAAAGGAAGTGAGCCAAAGAGGAAGTGGAAGGGAAGTGAGCCGAAGAGGAAGTGGAAGGGAAGTGAGCCGAAGAGGAAGTGGAAAGGAAGTGAGCCGAAGAGGAAGTGGAAAGGAAGTGAGCCAAAGAGGAAGTGGAAAGGAAGTGAGCCGAACAGGAAGTGGAAAGGAAGTGAGCCGAAGAGGAAGTGGAAAGGAAGTGAGCCGAAGAGGAAGTGGAAAGGAAGTGAGCCGAAGAGGAAGTGGAAAGGAAGTGAGCCAAAGAGGAAGCGGAAAGGAAGTGAGCCAAAGAGGAAGCGGAAAGGAAGTGAGCCAAAGAGGAAGCGGAAAGGAAGTGAGCCAAAGAGGAAGTGGAAAGGAAGTGAGCCGAAGAGGAAGTGGAAAGGAAGTGAGCCGAAGAGGAAGTGGAAAGGAAGTGAGCCGAAGAGGAAGTGAAAAGGAAGTGAGCCAAAGTGAGCCTTTTGCTGCAATGACATTTACTCAGCATAAAGCAAAGTTCATATGTTAACAATGCAGAGCACAACTCTGGATAATCAGGTGACCATTCACAACATAAAAAATGGGATCTAGAATCAAGGATATTCAACATTGGGATAGTTTCACCACCTGCACAATCCCAACACGTGCTCTTCCAAAATCCAGGCTTCCAGGACAAACGAAAAATCCGTCCAACGATTACGTAGACAACGCCGATGCCCAAATCACACTGCTCGGAGCACATGAGGTGACCCAACCTTGAGGAATACGACATCCTGGACAGTCTTCCGGAACCAAAAATTTGTCCCACTCCCGTCTAAGGATGAAAGAGACAATATAGAGTACCTTCACATGATGACCAAATGAACATGTCCATCCCGATCTGATCCAAGATCAAGAGGCTGTGCCGTGTGTTTAAACAGTTATCGGTTATGACCAAGAGAGAGTACTTAATTTGACATTTTTTTTCTATTCCGGATCATTTATGCCGGTGCAGGTATTGAAGTAAAAATCAAACAGGGGCGTATCATGAACTTGAGTCCAGCCAAACTACTTAACGATGAAATGTAAATTTTGATCCTTTTCCCGAGATATTGGTGCAACCAAATGCTGCACGCAGTGGCATCCTTGAAAAAAAATCACACTTCTGGCGAAAAGATGGCATAAAATTGTCAAAGTACGTTGAACACCTGATGAACGAACTGACTAGTTTCAAGTTTCACAGGGCGGTGGGAGTGTCACACCAACATGGCCGCCAGACTGCTTCCGGTGACTTCATTAGCTCGCGTGGGAGCGATAGACGCGTTGCGGGTCCAGGTTTATTGTATACGTCCGTGGTTTGCATCAGCACCACTCTGTTGTATTAACAGGAAATGGGAGGAACTCGATCCACCTCTCATCCCGGGACATTTCTCGTATTCCTATATTTGCATGAGGCCGATTTGCATCCAGGAACAAAGCAATTATGGTTAAACATTTTGACATTGCCATTCTTTTGGCTAAATCCTGAATATTAGGAAACAAGACCGTGTGGCGGACACAAAAGCCCACTGGCGTGGTGACATCATTCCACGCACCAAGTGGGCGGTGGCCACGCCCGAGGGGTAGGCGTGGCCTCATGATATACACCGGGCGACCAGCCCGGAAGTGTTACAGTGTAGTCTTACAATAAAGACGTTTATATGTTACCGCTTGTCCGCTTCCTCCTTGCTCACAAGCAGCGCGCGTAACGCTGCGCTTTACTGGTGACCCTCGACGTTGGATCTGCCGGAGCGATCCTTCCACACGCGACGCCATCGCCATGGCCGACTTCGTCAAACTTCCGGAATTTTGGGAGGGTCAGGCCGAAGTCTGGTTCGTCCAGGCCGAAGCCCAATTTCAGCTTCGGCACTTCACTGGCGATGACACGCGCTATTGCCACGTCGTCGCCTCCCTCGGGCCCGGCACGGCCGCTCGAGTTGTGTCCGTCCTTCGCCACCCACCGAAAGGCCACAAGTACGAGGCACTCAAGCGGCTACTCCTAGCCACGTTCAGCCTCATGGACGACGCACGGGCCGACCGCCTCCTGGATCTCCCCGAGCTCGGTGAGACGCGCCCGTCGGTCCGAATGGACCATATGCTGTCACTGTTGGGCGACGAAGCCCCCGGTTCGCTATTCCGGGCGCTTTTCCGTCGCCAACTTCCAGCGCAGGTTCGCCTCGCGTTGGCCGGGACCGGGCTAACGGAACCCCGAGCATTGGCGGCCGAGGCGGACAAGTACTTCGCCGCTTCGGACACGCGGGCGAGCGTTGGCGTGGCCGTCACGGCCTTCGACGCTGATGTTCAGCAGCATGTTCCACAGCATCAGCTTCTACAGCACGCTGATGTTCAGCAGCATGCTGATACGCACCTCGTGAACGCCGCCACGCCCCGCCAACCGCCGCGGCGAAAACCGCCACCGCGGGGAAACCCGTCGACTCCACCGGCCTGGCGGAGCCAGCCGCGCTCCTCCAGCTCCACCACCTGGTGCTGGTTCCATGCCAAGTTCGGCCACGAAGCTCGGCGGTGTCATCCTCCGTGCTCCTTCAACGGGTCGGGAAACGCCCGGGCCGGCGCTCAATAGTGGCGATGAGCGCCGGCCGTTCGAGCAGCCTGCTGTTCATAACGGACACCTTCTCCGGGCGCCGTTACCTGTGCGACACGGGAGCGCAGGTGAGTGTCATTCCCGCCGGCACGTCAGACAAGCACGCCGCGGGTGGGGGCCCCGCGCTGCTTGCCGCGAACGGGACGCCCATCCGTATGTACGGAAAAACGCTGCCTCTCTCTGCGGTTTGGAGGGCAGGTTTTCCGATGGACGTTCGTCACCGCCGACGTGCCCATGGCACTGCTTGGCACGGACTTCCTGTGCGCTAATGGGCTCCTGGTCGACGTCAAGCGCAGACGGCTTGTCCAGGCCGAGACGTTCAGCTCGCTCGCTTGTGCGTTGCCCAGCTCAACGAGCGGCTTGCCAAGCGGCTTGCCGAACGATTCGGTTCCGGCCACGTTGGTCTGTACGCTTCCGGCAGCGGACGCATTCACCCGCCTCCTCGCCGGCTTCCCGGCCCTCACGTGGCCCACCTTCTCGGCGGGGGCCATCAAGCACGCGGTGGCCCATCACATCCCCACCGTCGGGCCACCGGTCTACGCCCGGGCACGCCGCCTCGAGCCGACGAAGCTGGCGGTGGCAAAAGCGGCGTTCGCTACCCTGGAGCGACTCGGCATCGTTCGGCGCTCAGAGAGCGCTTGGGCGTCGCCGCTGCACATTGTGCCGAAGCCCGGCGGGGGATGGCGACCGTGCGGGGACTATCGCCGTCTCAATGACGCCACGACTCCCGACCGCTACCCCGTCCCCCACATTCAGGACTTTTCCGCCCGTTTGGCGGGCAGGTCCTTCTTCTCGAAGGTGGACCTCATACGCGGCTACCATCAGGTCCCCGTCAGGCCGGAGGACGTCCCGAAGATGGCGGTCATCACGCCATTCGGACTCTTCGAGTTCCTGCGCATGCCCTTCGGTCTGAAGAATGCGGCTCAGGCATTCCAGCGACTGATGGACAGCGTCCTGCGCGACTTGGATTTTGTCTACGTCTACCTGGACGATATCCTCGTCGCCAGCGCGTCCCGCGAAGAGCACCTACGCCACCTCCGCACACTCTTCGAACGCCTGGGCCAGCATGGCCTGATTGTGAACCCCGCAAAGTGCCGGTTCGGCGCCGCCACAATCGATTTTCTGGGGCACCGTGTCACCAGGCACGGAGCCGTTCCCCTGCCGGCCAAGGTGGAGGCGGTGAAGGGGTTTCCGTGCCCCCGCACGATCAGAGGGCTGCAGGAGTTCCTGGGCATGGTGAACTTTTACCATCGGTTCCTGCCCCGTATCGCCCAGCTCCTGCGCCCCCTGCACGAAGCTCTCCGAGGTAAGCCGGGCAAAGGCGACGTTACCTGGACCGAGCAGATGGACACGGCATTCACGGGCGCGAAGCTCGCCTTGGCTAATGCCACCATGCTCGCGCACCCAGCGCCCGATGCACCGATCGCCCTCACCACCGATGCCTCGGACTACGCGGTGGGCGCGGTGCACGAGCAATGGGTGCGTGGAGCTTGGCAACCACTGGCGTTCTTTAGCCGGCAGCTTAGCCCGCCCGAACGCCGTTACAGTACCTTCGACCGCAAGTTGCTCGGACTTCACTTGGCGGTCAGGCACTTCCGCCATCTGCTCGAGGGCCGGGCGTTCACTGCCTTCGTCGACCACAAGCCGCTGATCTTCGCGATGGGCAAGGTCACCGAGCCGTGGTCGGCCCGGCAGCAGCGTCACCTCTCGGCCGTGTCCGAGTACACGACGGACATCCAGCACGTCGCGGGGAAGGACAACCCGGTGGCAGATTGCCTTTCCCGGGCCGTCGCCCACGCAGTCCACCTCGGCATCGACTATGCCCGGATGGCAGCGGACCAGGCCGCTGACCCCGACGTCCAGGCCTTGCGGACCGCCGTCACGGGCCTCCGCGTCACCGAGGTGCCGTTCGACGGCGCGGGCGCGGCCCTCTTGTGCGACGTCTCCCTCGGGCGTCCTCGCCCCATTGTGCCCACGGGCTGGCAGCGCCAGGTGTTTGACGCCATCCACGGCCTGTCCCACCCGGGCGCGAGGGCCTCCCAAAGGCTGATCGCCGACAAGTTCGTCTGGCATGGCCTCCGGAAGGCCGTCCGCGGCTGGGCCAGGATGTGCCTCGCGTGCCAGCGCGCCAAGGTGCACCGGCACACCCAGGCCCCGTTGGCCCCGTTCACGGTGCCGGAACGCCGGTTTGACCACGTCCACGTGGACCTGGTGGGACCTCTGCCCCCCTCGCGGGGTTTCACCTACGTCCTCACCATGGTGGACCGCACCACCCGGTGGCCGGAGGCCGTGCCCTTGGCGTCGACAACGGCGGCCGATGTCGCGCAGGCTTTCATCGCCACCTGGGTCGCCCGGTTCGGCACCCCCTCAGACATCTCATCCGACCGCGGCCCCCAGTTCACCTCGGAGCTCTGGGGGGCGGTTGCGCAGGGGCTCGGGGTCCGGCTGCACCGAACCACGGCCTACCACCCCCAGGCTAACGGCCTGTGTGAGCGATTTCACCGCTCATTGAAGGCCGCGCTCCGGGCCACCCTCCGCGACGGCGGCTGGGTCGACAGGCTCCCCTGGGTCCTGCTGGGCCTCCGGACGGCGCCCAAGGAGGACCTGCGCGCTTCCGCGGCGGAGTTGGTCTTCGGGCAACCACTGCGGGTGCCGGGCGAGTTCCTCCCCGACTCCACGGCACCATGGTCCGCGGCACAGCAGCGCTCCGCTCTGCAAGAGACCGCCCAGAGGTTCGCCCCGGTGCCAACGGCATGCCACGGGCACCCACCGACGCACGTCGCCCCGGAGTTTCGCACGGCGGAGTACGTCTTCGTCCGCCACGATGCCCATCGGACACCACTGCGGCCCCCGTACGACGGGCCTTTCCGCGTGCTGGAGACCGGGGCGAAGCACTTCACCCTGGACATCGGCGGTACTCCTGACCGCGTTTCGGTAGACCGCCTCAAGCCCGCCCACCTCGACGTGGACCATCCACCGCCAGTGGCCCGACCCCCACGTCGGGGCCGCCCTCCTGCGGGCGGACCCCCGGCACCGCCCAGCCACGCTGCCCCCCGGTCCTGCACCCATCCCAGGGGCAGCCAGGGGCATCCCACCTGGCATCCCTGCACCCCGGACGCCGCCGATCGCCAGGGGGCGCTTCGGCCGGGTCATTCGTCTGCCCCGCAAACTGGCCCTCCAGGTGCGCGGGAATTCTGGGGGGGCGCGTGTGGCGGACACAAAAGCCCACTGGCGTGGTGACATCATTCCACGCACCAAGTGGGCGGTGGCCACACCCGAGGGGTAGGCGTGGCCTCATGATATACACCGGGCGACCAGACTGGAAGTGTTACAGTGTAGTCTTACAATAAAGACGTTTATATGTTACCGCTTGTCCGCTTCCTCCTTGCTCACAAGCAGCGCGCGTAACGCCGCGCTTCGGAAGTCGGAAGTCTAACAGCGGCGTAGCCGTGCTTGTAAAAACACGTATTATTAACTTTTCAAACAGTCGCTAATGCTGTTTGTAACATTAAACAAAGAAATTTGGAGGAATCCCGACATCCGTGAGGTAAGTTTTACTTACAGAACTGAGCGAAGATCTACTGAAATCTATATACCCCACAATGGTTAGAGGTGTGCTCATTTACCAAGCAGCTAGCTAGCGCTTGCCAAGCCAGCCGTTCCTTAACGGTTTTGAATGGAGTTCTTGCTCGAATGCTTAAACCACTTGGTGATCTCTCCACAAGAAACCTGGTAAATGAACACACACCCTATGTTCTTGAGACCCGACCATAGATCGACTGGAATCTAAATACCCCAAAGATGAATGGCCCTTCCTGCCACTCCCGTAGTGAGCAGGTATACTTGTAAATTAAACAGTCTGTCGGTGCAGTCAGCCGTGGTAATGACATCATAGATGTAATGACGTAACGGACACAAAACCGCTGCTACTTTAATATGGAGAAGATGATATTGTTGCGAATATGGAATTTGGCCTCCATATCCGCTTGTAAATATTCCCCTATTTTCTCCAATACTCCCCAACTTTCCCCAGTCCCCCATTCCCTAGTCCCATTGCATGTAAATAACAATCAGTAGAGCCGACCTTCCCCTTATTCCCCCATTAAATGTCGTGCCCAGGTCCACCGCACCACACGTAGACAACTTTCGGACATCTTCCTAGTTATTCTTAATCTATGTCAGTTAAGGCCTCGTTTCCATTAATTATGACTCTTCGTTGCACCAGAATGTGATTATATGGCACCAGTAGTGAGTTTAGGACCTTCCCATACCTCCTCCCATCTTCTTCCCCAAACAACAACAACAACAACAACTACAGCTACAACAACAACAACAACAACAACTACAGCTACAACAACAATAACAACAACTACAGCTACAACAACAACAACAACTACTACAGCAACAACAATAACAACTACAGCTACAACAACAACAACAACAACTACAGCTACAACAACAACTACAACAACGGCGCGCGCGGGGAGTGTGCGTCCTCCCTCCGGCTCGGTTAGCCGCCATTATCCATGCGCCCCACGGGGTTACCACGAAGGGGCTGGCTGTCAGCTCCTCGTCAAGGGCGGAGCCTGGTAAACCCCCCCCGCACCCAATAAGAAGGGCGGACCGATTCCATCTGGGCGGAGCTAACGAGCCGAGGGCGTGTCACTCCCCGCCGGATATACGCAGCCGCTTGCCGGACGTGACGTCAGATGCGCCCCCAGCTTGAGACGACAAGACGCCACCTCGAGCGCTGAGAGACCTCCTGCATCTTTTGGGCCGCGCCATCCTGTCCCTGAGCACAAGGTGCACCTTGTGCTGGCCATCGAATACCCGCTTTCCTCGCCATCAATCCCCGTGTGAGTCAGTTTTTGTCCTGTTTCTCTGTGGTCTGTCGGGAATAATATAAGGTTGTGTCTAAGTGCCTGTCTTCCTATGATGTACCTCTTGTAGTTGTAATCTAACCTTCCGCCTTAATATAACCTCCTCCGGAGGTCTTGAGAACTGAACCCCTGGTGTCGTATTGTGTCATTATAACCCAGCCGGGTGTCTTCTCTTTCCTATTGAGCCAGCGTAGCGCGGCTTCGTCGACGTTCGAGTACAATCGGGTAATTTGTGCGGACACGACGGCCATTCCGCTCGGCCCACCTTAACATCAAAGTCGTGTCTGTAACAATTGGTGTCGGGAGTGAGATTCGAGGCCCGACCAAATTTTGAAAAAAAAAAAAACGAATAGAGGAAAAAAAAAATTTGGTCAAAATTTGGAGCGGCCGAAATTTGTTTTGTTTTACGAAACTCGAATTTTGCAAGTCGCGCTATGGCGGATCAAGACGGCTGGGGTCCGGTAGGGGAGAGTGAGGTAGGGTCGATCCAGGACCAAAATGAGGGACAGGAGGAGAGCGAAGCAGTGAGGGCGGCAGGTTCGCAAAATAGCGCCGTCACGCACGAAGAAGCGGGCGCGCAAAATGGCGCCTCGCTGATCACCGCGCCAGCGACCGTGGCAGCGCCCCCGATGGATTGGGGCCTTTTTTTCATACAAATGAAGGCCCTTATGGCCCAGAATAGCGAGAAAATGAGGGAGGAAACGAGGGCTAATAATGAGCGATTGGGTGAGCGGTTGGGAAACCGGATGGATGCTCAGGGTGAGCGATTGGAGGGCCAAATGAGGGGTACCGGTGAGAAGTTAGACAATAATTTTGAGGAGTTAGACAAGAAAATTGGGAAGTTAGACAATAATTTTGAGGAGTTAGACAAGAAAATTGGGAAGTTAGACAATAATTTTGAGGAGTTAGACAAGAAAATTGGGAAGTTAGACAATAATTTTGAGGGGTTAGACAACGGGATAAAGGAGGTGAAAAATGGGTTAATGGGGGTAGAAAATAGAATGGCTGCCCAGGAGAATCAGATAGAGGGAGTGAAAAATGGGGTAGAGGGAGAGGAGATTAGAAGAGGTGTGAGTGAGGAGGTCGGAGGAGTGCGCGAGGAGGTGAGGCACTGTAAGGAGCACATGGAGAAGGAGGTGAGAAAGGGGACTGTAAAGTTACAAGGGGGCATAGAGGACCTGACGCAGGAGGTGGAGCAGCTGACGGTGGGACAGACGGAGTTAGTGGAGCAGGTTCAAAGGAACACTGCGGTATTAGGAGGGTTGAAAGCGACACGGAAAGAAGTGGAAGAGGGGGTGAGCGAAATTAAGAAGCGACGGAGAGGGGATAACAAAGAGATAAAAGAGGAGATAAAAGAATTGGTCCAAAGTCTGTGTTTGGATCGTGATGATGTGCTCATTAACCGGATGAGGGATTCGCAGGTGATGGAGGAGAAGCGAAGAGGAAGAGGACCCGGTGTAAGTGGTGACCAATATGGTCGTGCGTATGATGCGCCAGGGGATTTAAGGAGCTTGGGGGTCGAGATGGACCCGGGTGTTCGTGAGAGGCCGTGGATGAGGTGTGTGACAGGTCTGGTGTGCGAAAAAGGAGGTGTGCGAGAAAATCCGACTCTGGGGTGTGTGAGGAAAAAGTGCGTGCCAAGGAGTGAGTGTGCTGGCGAGAGTGAGTCGGTCGTAGCGCGTGTGCGAGGGAGCACGTGGAAGCGCGGTGTGGTGAGTGTTACAGAGGGTGTAACGGGAGAGTGTGCGCGAGAAAGGTGTGTAACGGACAGGTGCATGAGGAAAGAGTGCGCTGTCAGAAGTAAGGAAGAGTGTCCACCTGTGGTGAGTGTTACAGAGGGTGTAACGGGAGAGTGTGCGCGAGAAAGGTGTGTAACGGACAGGTGCATGAGGAAAGAGTGCGCTGTCAGAAGTAAGGAAGAGTGTCCACCTGTGGTGAGTGTTACAGAGGGTGTAACGGGAGAGTGTGCGCGAGAAAGGTGTGTGACGGACAGGTGCATGGGGAAAGAGTGTGCTGTCAAGAGTAAGGGTGAGTGCGTTGTCACGAGTGGAGGTGAAAGTAGTGAGAGTGACATGGAGCGTGAGTTAGTTGTGACAGGTGAGCGAGGATGTACACCTGGGATGGAAGGATGCACACCTGGAATGGTGGAGCGTGAGTGGGAATGCACGCTGGAGTTGGTGGTGAGGCACGTGGTTGGGTGTGCGAATGAGAGCACACCTGTGATTGTCACAGAGGAGGTGACCGAGGAAGGGGCGCGAAGAGGTGTATTGGTGAGGTGTGCGAGCAACGAATGTGTGCCAAAGTGTTCGGTGGTCAGGTGTGTGACCAAGTCGGTGAGCGGAATGAGTGTACCGAGGTGTGAAAGAAAAGGTACGAGGAGAATGGGAACGGCTGCATGTATGAGCAAGAAAGAGGTAGTGTATGCATGTAGGCCTGCAGGTGAAGCGTCGACGGTAACCGGGTTAAAGGTTAGGTCGACTTTTAGCCGAAGCGGGCCCTCGGTGCGTGCCGGGTTTCGCGTGCCGCGAGAACCAGCGGGGATCCGAGCCACGGCGGGTTCGAAAGGACCGCCGTGCGCGATCCGTGCTGGGCCTCGCTTTGAACGTCCGTGCTCCACTAGGCGGAGCGGGCGGCCCGATAGAAAGGGTCGTCATGGCGACCACCTTTTGTTGAGGCATTCCGGCAGGTCGAGATCGGGACATTGGATGGCTCCACGCCGAGGTGATGCGTGGGATCTCGGCCCGGGTAAGCCCCCGTCCCTGCCCCGAATGCCGGACGCATCCAGCCGCAGGCACAAAACAACCAGCATCCATTGCTTGGCTTTACGAAGCCGGGCTTTGGACAGGAATTGGCGCACCGAGAGGCAGTAGTGAGTAGACTGGGTGATGAGGTTAGTGTTTTGGCCCCGAAATTAGAAAAAGGCGAAATTTGATGATTGGCAGAGGATTGGCAGAGTGATGATTGGTAATGGTACAGTGATTGGCAGATGATTGGCAAATTTTTGATTTGTTGAAATTTGATGTGCAAAATTGGTAGTGAGAGACCCCCGATGTGGTGGGATGGCAAATCCACCATCCCTCACAGGTGGGGGGCAAAGGAGCACTAGATTATGGGGTGTATGGCAGTGAAAACTAGCCCGGGTGGGTTAGGATATGGTGTGTAGGGATCTAGCGAAGATTGACATTAGGTAACGTTAAGATTAGTTAGTGACTGATACCTGTAGTGGGGACGCAGGTAGATTAGTGTGGATTATAATGACGAGGGAGCGCAATAGTTAAAGGGACGACTGGGAAGCGCAAGTTTCAGAAGGGAGTAGTTAGCTGAGATGATGCCGTGTGTGTGAGAATTGAACAGGTGTGATTGCACAGGTGTGCAACTGGACAGGTGTGTGGAGCCGTGTATGAGTAGTGAGTGTGTGGATCAGCGCGAATGCGCTTGGGGAGAGAAGGGTGCAGGTGGCACCAGGTGTGAGAGCACAGGTGTGCAGGTACAGGTGTGTGGAGAGAGTTGGAGTGAGTGGTACGGAGTGGTGTGCATGGTGCGAAGGTGTGGATGGGGGAAGAGTGGACCCCTTTCACGAGCACCCGGGGCGGGTAGTGTAAGTGTTAGGTAGAGGGTGCAGGTAAATTGTGGTTGGATATTGGCATTTGTGGTGCGGTTGCAGAATGGTGTTGTGAATGGGTGCATTAGTGTTGTGGAAATGGCTGGGCGTGTAGCCTGTTAGTGTGTGTAGTTGGTTGGGCACTCCACCACTGTGAGGATGTCGGCCAGGTGAGGCCGCAGGTGGGCTCTGGGAGCCGGTAGTTGTGAGTGGGTGCCTGAGGATCCCGGGTGTGGATCGGGCAGCCCAGTGCCAGAGAGGGCACGGAGTGGGGAGAGAGCCAGAGGGCCTTCCCCTGGTAGTTAGGTTAGGGTAAGGAGCAGGTAAGCTCGGAGGCAACTGCAGTGGTGGAGGTGTGCAGGTGGGTAGACCCACTGGGAGAGGTACACGTCGCAGCCCAGAAATTGTACGAGGGCACCGGGAGATGAATCGGGGGAGTGAGACCCCAAATTGAAGAGCACCACAGTTTGGCCAATGGGAATTGGTTTTTAGAACCCATAGCGTAAGAGGGCCAATGGTTTGGCCGGAGAAAGACCCCGGGTAGTGTAAAGTTGTTAAAGTCATTTAGGAGATAGTTAGGATTGATGAACCTGTCGCACCATACGCAGCCACTTACCTGTGGTGATGATGATGACTCCACACCTGTGTTTTCTTTGTTCTGTGTGCAGGAAATGAGATTGCTGTGGATTTGTGAGACGCATCACGACGTGGATGAGACATTGGGGTGATTCCATCTCTCCCTCCTTAGGAGGGACTGATGATGAATTGGTGATGGCAAATTTTGATGTGCAGTTGGAGATGGCAAATTTTGATGAGAGTTGAAAATGGCAAATTTGATTGGTTAGGAGGGAGAGAAGACGAATTTGGTTTATGGGAGGAACGGGGAAGACAGTAGGGATGTTTGTCGATTTGTAAAGTAGATGTTTATGGGTAGTGTTGTGTTTTGTGGATACAGTAAGGGGTAAGGGAGGGGCCATGTAGGTTACCTGGTGGGGGGGGGGCGTACGATAGGAACGTACCTGTCTCACCTGGTTCCCATGTGCCCCCAGTGTGCATCATCTTGTATTGCGTGCACTTTTGCGCCCTTACCACCTTACTCACTTGTCTGCTTCTTTTGTCTCCCACCTCCGAGGATCTGGCTTTGGGGTAGAGAGAGAGGAGAGAGAGGTGCTGGCTGCGCAGTTGTGGGCCTGCACTTTCGCTGTTTGCTGCCGGGATCGATACACCATATGGACCGCAATGTTTGTGGCCACCCACAATGGACCGCAGTTCGTTTGCGGCCAAGCACCACCCGGGGATGGACCTATGGGTCAACGTGGCACCTATGCCATACAGGTGAACCACTTTTAGTTACCACCAAGTGCACCACAAGAAGAGCAAGAGACACCTGCAGGGTTAGGGGTTGTCGAATTTATTTTTATACCAATGAACAATGGTGACTGCACCGGATGGTGCTGACTGTGTGGTGGGGTGGTGCTTTTGATGCTGGGAAAGGGTGCTCTGCACGTTATTAAAGGCCGTCGGCCACAGAGCACTCGTGGGTTGGTGTATCGATGCTGGCAAGCGCGCTCTCTCTATGCATAACATCTGCATGTGTTCCTCCAAAAACAGGTCCTGGATCGTAGTGTAAATAGCAGCGTAGTCTTGTAAATAATGCTCCCTACCGGCTGTATGTTTAGTTTGAGAATTCTTTCCGGATTCGGTTATCCTGTGGGTGTGTTTCTGTGAGGAGAAGGGTGCAACGTCGCAGGGGGACATATTTACTCATTTGTGAATATCTGTAAAACTGTCGCACTCAGGGTAGAGTTAATAGTAGAGGGAACTACATTGCGTGCCACACTAAAGTAGGTAAAAATTTATCGGGTCGGGACGCCCCGAGGGTAGAGAAGGGTGCAATGTTGCGAATATGGAATTTGGCCTCCATATCCGCTTGTAAATATTCCCCTATTTTCTCCAATACTCCCCAACTTTCCCCAGTCCCCCATTCCCTAGTCCCATTGCATGTAAATAACAATCAGTAGAGCCGACCTTCCCCTTATTCCCCCATTAAATGTCGTGCCCAGGTCCACCGCACCACACGTAGACAACTTTCGGACATCTTCCTAGTTATTCTTAATCTATGTCAGTTAAGGCCTCGTTTCCATTAATTATGACTCTTCGTTGCACCAGAATGTGATTATATGGCACCAGTAGTGAGTTTAGGACCTTCCCATACCTCCTCCCATCTTCTTCCCCAAACAACAACAACAACAACAACTACAGCTACAACAACAACAACAACTACAGCTACAACAACAATAACAACAACTACAGCTACAACAACAACAACAACTACTACAGCAACAACAATAACAACTACAGCTACAACAACAACAACAACAACTACAGCTACAACAACAACTACAACAACGGCGCGCGCGGGGAGTGTGCGTCCTCCCTCCGGCTCGGTTAGCCGCCATTATCCATGCGCCCCATGGGGTTACCACGAAGGGGCTGGCTGTCAGCTCCTCGTCAAGGGCGGAGCCTGGTAAACCCCCCCCGCACCCAATAAGAAGGGCGGACCGATTCCATCTGGGCGGAGCTAACGAGCCGAGGGCGTGTCACTCCCCGCCGGATATACGCAGCCGCTTGCCGGACGTGACGTCAGATGCGCCCCCAGCTTGAGACGACAAGACGCCACCTCGAGCGCTGAGAGACCTCCTGCATCTTTTGGGCCGCGCCATCCTGTCCCTGAGCACAAGGTGCACCTTGTGCTGGCCATCGAATACCCGCTTTCCTCGCCATCAATCCCCGTGTGAGTCAGTTTTTGTCCTGTTTCTCTGTGGTCTGTCGGGAATAATATAAGGTTGTGTCTAAGTGCCTGTCTTCCTATGATGTACCTCTTGTAGTTGTAATCTAACCTTCCGCCTTAATATAACCTCCTCCGGAGGTCTTGAGAACTGAACCCCTGGTGTCGTATTGTGTCATTATAACCCAGCCGGGTGTCTTCTCTTTCCTATTGAGCCAGCGTAGCGCGGCTTCGTCGACGTTCGAGTACAATCGGGTAATTTGTGCGGACACGACGGCCATTCCGCTCGGCCCACCTTAACATCAAAGTCGTGTCTGTAACAATATATTTTAACTTCCAGTACGTTTGCAGTCACTACGAAGGGATTAGTGTTATGATTAGATTTACTATAATATTAACGTTACGTTATCATTATTTCGAAAATGACATGACTATAAAAAAACCGAAGCAAATTCCTTACTTCCTCGGTTATTAATATTAGAGCTGAACAACGCTCATGACCGATCATCAACCATACACCGCTTCAATCCATTAACCTTCCATTCACGACATTGGGATTAAAGTATTGTGGCGGGCCCAAGGGACAATAATTCCGCGCACCAGTGGGTGGCGCGAGCGTCCAGGCGGGGAACGAAAATGCATGCCCCGCCTTTCGACCGATCGGCCACGCCCGGGGGCAAGGCATGGCCTCGGGACATATGTGCGGGCTCTAAGCTCGAGCCCGCTCAGTGCTGAAGTGCGAGCTCTTAATAAAGACTCTTTGTTTGTACCAACGCGTTGTGGCCTACCTCTCTGGCAATCGAGTCGTGTGTGCACAGCACCACACTGGTGACCCTGATTGGTTCAGCCGTTGCTGACCCCCAAACACGCCATGGCTACCAACGCCGTCGCAATCAAACTCCCGGAGTTTTGGGAAGCGCAAGCCGACGTTTGGTTTGTGCAGGCCGAAGCTCAATTTCAGCTCCGGGGCATCACGGCGGACGAGACCCGGTACGACCACGTGGTCGCCGCCCTCGGGCCCGGCACTGCCGCCCGAGTCGTGTCCATCCTTCGGCAACCACCGGGCGACCACAAGTACGAGGCGCTCAAACGTCTCCTCCTCGCCATGTTCGGGCTTACGGAGATCGAACGGGCCGACCGCCTCCTGGACCTTCCCGCCCTCGGCGAAACACGACCATCCGTCCGGATGGATTTCATGCTGTCGCTGCTTGGAGACCAGCACCCGGATTTCTTGTTCCGCTCACTTTTCCTCCGCCAGCTACCGATACAGGTGCGCCTCACGCTGGCCGGTTCCAACATCACAGAACCCCGCACCCTGGCCGGAGAGGCCGACAAGTTTTTCGCGGCCTGCGACACGCGGTCGGTTTACGGTGCTGCCGTAGTGGATCCCGGAGCAGAGGCTACAGCGCCCCCGGATTCCCTCGTGGCCACTGCTGCGCTCTGCCCACTACCGCCGTCGCCACCACCACGGCCGCCACGGTCGTCACCGCCGCAAACCTGGTGCTACTACCATGCCAGGTTCGGCCGCAAGGCTAAAACGTGTCGCCCGCCATGCTCTTTTGACGGGTCGGGAAACGACCGGGCCGGCGCTCATTTGCGGCCCTGTGCGTCGGCCATTCCGGCAGCCTCCTGTTCATCACGGACACCTCATCTGGTCGTCGTTTTCTGTGCGACACAGGAGTGCAGGTAAGCGTCCTCCATGCTTCCGCGTCCGACAAGCAAGCCGCGGGCCAGGGCCCCGCTTTGCTTGCCGCCAACGGAACACCCATCCGCACATTCGGGAAGCGTTGCCTCTCACTGCGGTTCAGAGGGCAGCGCTTCCAATGGTCGTTCGTCACCGCCAACGTGCCAATGGCCCTGCTCGGGGTGGACTTGCTTTGTGCGCATGGGCTGTTGGTGGACGTTAAGCGTCGACGTCTCGTCCAGGCCGAAACCTTCAGCTCGCTCGCTTGTTCGCTGAGCGGCTCATTGAGCAGCTCGCTGAGTGGCTCACCGAGCGGCTTGCCAAGCGGCTTGCAGAGTGGTTCCGTCCCGGCGAGTTTAGTTTGCACGCTTCCGGCAGTGGACGAGTTTACCCGCCTCCTCGCCAGTTTCCCGGCACTCACGCGGCCCACCTTTTCAGCGGTGGCCGTCAAACACGGGGTGGAGCACCATATACTCACGGTCGGGCCGCCGGTCTACGCCCGGGCACGCCGACTCGAACCCATGATGCTCGCCGTGGCGAAAGCGGAGTTCGCCACGCTGGAGCGGCTGGGCATCGTACGGCGCTCAAACAGCGCATGGGCCTCTCCGCTGCACATTGTGCCCAAGCCCGGCAGCGGATGACGGCCGTGCGGTGACTACCGCCGGCTCAATGATGCCACCACCCCCGACCGCTACCCGGTCCCGCATATCCAGTACTTTTCCACCCGGTTGGCAAACACGACCGTGTTTTCCAAGGTGGACCTCATCCGGGGCTACCACCAGGTCCCCGTACAACCGGACGATGTCCCAAAGACGGCCGTCATCACCCCTTTCGGCCTCTTTGAGTTCCTGCGGATGCCTTTTGGGTTGAAGAATGTGGCCCAGGCGTTCCAGCAGCTCATGGACAGCGTCTTGCGCGACTTACCTATAATCTACGTCTACCTGGACGACATCCTAGTCACGAGCGCGTCCCGAGAGGAGCACCCGCTCCACCTCCGCACGCTCTTCGAACGCCTGGGCCAGCATGGCCTGATCATCAACCCCGCAAAGTGCCGTTTCGGCGTCACCACCATCGACTACTTGGGGCACTGCATCACCAGGCACGGGGCCGTCCCTTTACCGGCCAAGGTAGAGGTGGTCAGGGATTTCCCTCCACCCCGCATGATCAAGGGGCTCCAGGAGTTCCTGGGCATGGTAAATTATTACCACAGCTTCATGCCCCACGTCGCCCAGCTCCTCCGTCCCCTGCACGAGGCCCTCCGGGGGCAAGCCGGGCAAAGGTGACATCGCCTGGTCGGAGCCGATGGCCGCGGTGTTTGCGGGCGCAAAGCTGGCCCTGGCCAACGCCACCATGCTGACGCACCTGGCGCCCGATGCACCAATCGCCCTCACCACTGACGCGTCGGACTACGCGGTGGGCGCGGTGCACGAGCAGTGGGTGAGTGGTGCTTGGCAGCCGCTGGCGTTTTTTAGCAGGCAGCTTTGCCCACACGAACGCCGCTACAGCACCTTTGACCGCGAGCTGCTCAGGCTCCACCTGGCGGTCCGACACTTCCGCCATCTGCTGGAGGGCCGCCCGTTCACGGCTTTTGTCGACCACAAGCCCCTTGTGTTCGCGATGGCCACGGTCGCTGAGCCATGGTCGGCATGGCAGCAGCGTCACCTCTCTGCCGTGTCCGAGTATACGACGGACATCCGTCACGTGGCGGGTAAAGACAACCCGGTGGTGGATTGCCTTTCCCGGTCCGTCGCGCACGCGGTCCACCTCGGGATCGACTATGCCCGGATGACGGAGGACCAGACCGCCGACCCTGGCGTCCAGGCCTTGCGGACCACCGTCACGGGCCTCCCCGTCACCGGGGTGCCGTTCGACGCCGCAGGCGCGGCCCTCCTGTGCGACGTCTCCCTCGGCCGGCCTCGCCCCATCGTGCCCGCTGGCTGGCAGCGCCCAGTGTTCGACGCCATCCACGGCCTGTCCCACCCGGGCACGAAGGCCTCCCAGAAGCTCGTCGCGGCGAAGTTCGTCTGGCATGGCCTCAGGAAGGACGTCCGCGATCGGGCCAGGACGTGCCTCGCGTGCCAGCGCGCAAAGGTCCACCGCCACACCCAGGCCCCGTTGGCCCCGTTTGCGGTGCCCGAGCGTCGGTTCGAAGACGTGCATGTCGACTTGGTGGGACCTCTGCCCCCCTCGCGGGGGTTCGCCCACCTCCTCACCATGGTGGACCGCACCACACGGTGGCCGGAGGCCGTCCCATTGGCGACGACATCTGCGGCTGATGTGGTGCAAGCCTTCATCGCCACTTGGGTTGCCCGGTTCGGTGCCCCCTCGGACATCTCGTCCGACCGCGGTCCCCAGTTCACCTCGGAGCTCTGGGGCGCGGTGGCGCAAGGGCTCGGCGTAAAACTACACCGCACCACGGCCTACGACCCCCAGGCCAATGGCCTGTGCGAGCGCTTTCATCGCTTGATGAAGGCCGCGCTCCGGGCCAGCCTCCGCGATGGCAGCTGGGTCGACAGGCTCCCCTGGGTCCTGCTGGGCCTCAGGACGGCGCCCAAGGACGACCTGCGCGCGTCCTCGGCGGAGCTGGTCTTCGGGCAACCACTGCGGGTACCGGGCGAATTTATCCCCGACTCCACGGCTCCTTGATCAACAACAGCAGCGCTCCACCTTGCAGGAGACTGCCCGGAGGTTCGCCCCGGTGCCGACGGCACACCACGGTTGCCCGTCTTCCCACGTCGCCCCGGAGCTTCGCATGGTGGAGTACGTCTTCGTCCGGCACGACGCCCACCGGGCACCGCTACGGCCCCCGTACGATGGGCCCTTCCGCGTGCTGGAGACCGGGGACAAATATTTCACCGTCGACATCGGCGGTGCCCCGAATTGTATCTCCGTGGACCGCCTCAAGCCGGCCCACCTCGATCTGGACCATCCCCCGCAAGTAGCTCTGCCTCCGCGTCGAGGCCGCCCCCCGGCGGTCGGACCCCCGGCACCCCCCAGCCCCACCGTCCTGCTACCCCCCAGCCCTGCACGCATCGCCAGGGGGCGTTCGGCCGGGTCATCCGGCTTCCCCGCAAACTCACCCTTCAGGTGCGCGGGAATTCTGGGGGGGCGCGTGTGGCGGGCACAAGGGACAATAATTCCGCGCACCAGTGGGTGGCGCGAGCGTCCAGGCGGGAACGAAAATGCATGCCCCGCCTTTTGACCGATCGGCCACGCCCGGGGGCAAGGCGTGGCCTCGGGACATATATGCGGGCTCTAAGCTCGAGCCCGCTCAGTGCTGAAGTGCGAGCTCTTCATAAAGACTCTTTGTTTGTACCAACGCGTTGTGGCCTACCTCTCTGGCAATCGAGTCGTGTGTGCACAGCACCACAGTATCATGGTTATATTTACTATGTTATTATTACGAAAACGATACTACTCAAACGATACACTGCTACATTAAGAAACCTGGGCTTAATTTGCCCGAAGCGTCTGAAGATGAGTCATAATGCCTATGTACCGTATTGTTGGAAGAGACGTAACGCCGATGCTTTGGATATTTCATGGTCATTTTAACAATCGGTTTGTTTGTGTTTCACACTGAATGAAAAAGGTAAAGGTAGAGCATGCCGATTGTGATATATGACAGGTTCGACGATATGTTCGGCATGAACGGCATATAAAATCAAAATGGCGGAGTGTGGAGATTCAGCCGCTGGAACGCCGTAATGGCATCAGACGTAATCACATCAATTGTTTTATTTTATAATCACATCAGTAACAATCGATTGTTTACACAGAACCAGTCGGGTTTTATACAGATCCCGTCTGGTTTTTACACAGAACCCGTCCAGTTTTGCACAGAACCAGTCGGGTTTTATACAGATCCCGTCGGGTTTTATACAGATCCCGTCTGGTTTTTACACAGAACCCGTCCAGTTTTGCACAGAACCAGTTGGGTTTTATACAGATCCCGTCGGGTTTTATACAGAACCCGTCCAGTTTTGCACAGAACCAGTCGGGTTTTACACAGATCCCGTCGGGTTTTATACAGAACCTGTCGGGTTTTACACAGAACCCGTCAGGTTTTATACAGAACCCTTCCGGTTTTACACAGAACCCATCAGGTTTTATTCAGAACCAGTCGGGTTTTATACAGAACCAGTTGGGTTTTATACAGAAACAGTCGGGTTTTACACAGAACCCGTCTGGTTTTACACAGAACCCGTCGGGTTTTACACAGAACCCATCAGGTTTTATACAGAACCAATCGGGTTTTCCACAGAATCAGTCGGGTTTTACACAGAACCCGTCCGGTTTTACACAGAACCCGTCGGGTTTCACACAGAACCCGTCAGGTTTTATACAAAACCAGTCGGGTTTTATACAGAACCAGTCGGGTTTTACACAGAACCCGTCCGGTTTTACACAGAACCCGTCTGGTTTTACACAGAACCCGTCTGGTTTTACACAGAACCAGTTGGGTTTTATACAGAACCCGTCTGGTTTTACACAGAACCCGTCGGGTTTTATACAGAACCCGTCTGGTTTTACACAGAACCCGTCAGGTTTTATACAGAACCCGTCTGGTTTTACACAGAACCAGTTGGGTTTTATAGAGAACCAGTCTGGTTTTACACAGAACCCGTCGGGTTTTATACAGAACCCGTCAGGTTTTATACAGAACCCGTCTGGGTTTACACAGAACCCGTCGGGTTTTATACAGAACCCGTCAGGTTTTATACAGAACCAGTCTGGTTTTACACAGAACCCGTCGGGTTTTATACAGAACCCGTCAGGTTTTATACAGAACCCGTCTGGGTTTACACAGAACCCGTCGGGTTTTATACAGAACCCGTCATGTTTTATACAGAACCAGTCAGGTTTTACACAGAACCCGTCGCGTTTTACACAGAACACGTCGGGTTTTATACAGAACCCGTCGGGTTTTATACAGAACCCGTCTGGTTTTACACAGAACCCGTTGGGTTTTATACAGAACCCGTCATCAAATAGTTTTCAAATTCATCAAGCAGATGGCAGATGACCTTGAGCAAAAGAGAGGGTGAAAAGAACAGAGAGAGGATGACATGGAGCGGCAGAGCAGGATTTTAGGACCCGTGGGCTGATGCCGTCTGGTCCAGTTGCAGAATCAGAGTCGAGGATTGACAGAAACTTCTCCACCTTGTCAGGAGAGAAGGACACAGAGTCCACGAGCAGTTGGCTTCGACTGGGTGAGGTGGGTACAGAGGGAGATGGGTTTGGGACACAAGATTTTGAGGCAAACACAGAGTTGAGGCATTCGGCTTTTTCACGTGCGGAGTCAGCTGTGTAGCCATTTGAGGTGAGGGAGGGGATGGAGGGGGAACAAACACCAGAATCAGATTTGGCAGACAAGCTTGTGGAAACGCATCCAGTCACATCTGGATTCTCCGAGCTCGGTTGCCAGGAATGGTGATGGCGGACAAGCTTGTGGAAACGTATGCAGCCACATCTGGATTCTCCGAGCTTGGTTGTCGTTTATTTTGACCCATTTACAGTTTCACTGGTGTAAATAAAATAAAAGGACAACGAGAGTTTGTCTAAGATTATTAAGAACACGTGACACCAGAACATCCATGGCAACGACGACGTCATCTCTCCTTCCAAAATGACCGTGTTTTTTCTCGTTTACATTGTCTGGTTTTGTTCCACGCTCCGGGCACACCTCCGGGCCAGCCTCCGCAACGGCAGCTGGGCTGACAGGCTCCCCTGGGTCCTGCTGGGCCTCAGGACAGCGCCCAAGGACGACCTGCGCGCGTCCTCGGCGGAGCTGGTCTTCGGACAACCGCTGCGGGTGCCGGGCGAATTTATCCCCAACTCCATGGCTCCTTGGTCCGCGGCGCAACAGCGCTCCACCCTGCAGGAGACCACCTGGAGGTTCGCCCCGGTGCCGACGGCACACCACGGTTGCCCGTCCTCCCACATCGCCCCGGAGCTTCGCACGGCGGAGTAAGTTTTCGTCCGGCACGACGCCCACCGGGCACCGCTGCGGCACCCATACGACGGGCCCTTCCGCATGCTGGAGACCGGGGACAAACATTTCACTGTGGACATCGGCGGTGCCCCGGATCGTATCTCCGTGGACCGCCTCAAGCCGGCCCACCTCCATCTGGACCACCCCCCGCAAGCAGCTCTGCATCTGCGTCGAGGCCGCCCCCCGGCGGTCAGACCCCCGGCACCCCCCAGCCCCGCCGTCCCGCTACCCCCCAGCCCTGCACGTATCGCCACAGGGCGTTTCGGCCGGGTCATCCGGCTTCCCCGCAAGCTCACCCTTCAGGTGTGCGGGAATTCTGGGGGGGGGGGGCGCGTGTGGCGGGCACAATGATCAATAATTCCGCGGACCAGTGGGTGGCGCGAGCGTCCGGGCGTGGAACTGAGATACATGCCCCGCCTTTCGGCCGATCGGCCACGCCCGGGGGCAAGGCGTGGCCTCGGGACATATATGCAGGCTCTAAGCTCGAGCCCGCCCAGTGCTGATGTGCGAGCTTGTAATAAAGTGCTTTCGTTTGTACTACGCGTTGTGGCCTACCTTTTTGACAAACGAGTTGTGTGTGCACAGCACCACAATATTTAAAAAATCCTTTCCAGTTGATGAAGCTCAATATTGTCTGAACAAATGCTACATCACGTTTTGAATACTTTTAATTTCAAAGCAATTGTTTTAACACCATTTATATCCGAACAGGAACAGAGAGATATGAACGGGGAGGAAAGGGGGAAATACCAGCCGGACTCGCACGACGTGCAATACACCCTTAGTTGGTCCGCCCTTCACCACGCGCGACCCGAGATTTGTTTTGTTACATAAAACGATCGTCACATTCGTGAAATATGTATATATATAAATATCGATTCAATGTTTATTATATATGTTCTTTCATATTAATTAAGTTGGTAGTGGGAAGAGTAGTTAGGCGATTGGGGGGAGACATTCCGTCATTCGTATTAAATAGAATTATGTACGTATTAAATAGACCACTCCCTGACTATACTCTCACCTAAATTAACATTTTATCTTCAGATAAAGTTATTTCCTCCCTATTCCTCTGTTTGTAAGAAACTAGGGCATGCCCGTCATATTCCCTCCATCAAATTTTTGAGTTTCTGGAAATGACGTCATACTTACTGTACTTGCATTTACAATCGACATGAACAAAAACGTTATTTTAAAACACTTCAGAACAACTTATAAACCGAAGATGTTTTGTGATAAACCATCACACACCTCGATAATGTAATTAATTTTGCGCGAAATATAAAGTCAAAGAATGTTGTTTTTACGTCGGTGTTCTTCTTCTTCATGCAACGTCATCGTCCATGGCGATGTCCGCCGGTTTTCACGGTTGAAGCCCCAATATCGCCTTGTTTATAATGAAGATCCGCCACATTCCCGTCAGGGAAATCCACGAAACGATTGGATTTTTCCCTTTCACCGATTGATCGTTCCTTTGGGTGTCGGTGACGGTTGTACACGGGGAGCGAGGGAAACACCGGGAGCGGGTTCGCAGGTCCGACCGGTCAGAGTCGCTGCGGATTGGGACCGAGACCGAGACCGGGTCATGGCGAGTCCGAGATCCCGGCGGGTCCTCAAGGAGGTTCGAAGCCGGGACGAGAACGCGGTGAGATCGGCAATGTTCTTTTAACGGTTCAGTTTGCCGCTGCCATTGTTATCGGTCATGGTGTTACCTTTTATTTACGTCTTATCAATCAATAAAAGGTGAAATGGGTGTCTGTCTCGGACACGTCATGCCAAAGGGTCCTGCTGTCAAAAATAAATATAGGATCGCGGGTCCTGAAGCTCACCTGCATCAGGAGCAACAGTCACCAAACCCCCCACAGACCCTGATATTGTTTATGTTGTGAACAAACTTTGGAACATCATGGGCGATGAAGGTTTTGATGAAGTTTCATCAAAATCGTGGGTGTAGTTTCGGAGAAGAGAGCACAGACCTATTTGGGGGTGAAACACCCCATCACCCCCTGTAGACCCCCGTAATGAGTGCAGACTTTGATGCTGTCAATACACCTTCGTTAGGCCTCAGGTATGAAGCTTGTGGCCAAATTTAATCAAAATCATATGTGTAGTTTTGGGGAAGAGTGCAAATACCTATTTTGGGGGGGGTTCAAAACCCCCCATCCCTCCCCAACACCCCCAACCCGTTCCCCCGTTGACCCTTTAATGATTGCAGATTTCGATGCTGTCAATACACCTTCGTTAGGCCTCAGGTATGAAGCTTGTGGCCAAATTTAATCAAAATCATGTGTAGTTTTGGGGAAGAGTGCAAATACCTATTTTGGGGGGGTTCAAAACCCCCCATCCCTCCCCAACACCCCCAACCCGTTCCCCCGTTGACCCTTTAATGATTGCAGATTTCGATGCTGTCAATACACCTTCGTTAGGCCTCAGGTATGAAGCTTGTGACCAAATTTAATCAAAATCATATGTGTAGTTTTGGGGAAGAGTGCAAATACCTATTTTTGGGGGGTTCAAAACCCCCCATCCCTCCCCAACTCCCCCCACCCCTTCCCCCGTAGACCCCTTAATGAGTGCAGATTTCGATGCTGTCAATACACCTTCGTTAGGCATCAGGTATGAAGCTTGCGGCCAAATTTAATCAAAATCACATGTGTAGTTTTAGGGAAGAGTGCAAATACCTATTTTGGGGGGGTTCAAAACCCCCCATCCCTCCCCAACTCCCCCCATAGACCCCTTAATGATTGCAGATTTCGATGCTGTCAATACACCTTCGTTCAGCATCAGGTATGAAGCTTGTGGCCAAATTTAATCAAAATCATATGTGTAGTTTTGGGGAAGAGTGCAAATACCTATTTTTGGGGGGTTCAAAATCCCCCATCCCTCCCCAACACCCCCCACCCCGTTCCCCCGTAGACCCCTTAATGATTGCAGATTTCGATGCTGTCAATACACCTTCGTTAGGCCTCAGGTATGAAGCTTGTGGCCAAATTTAATCAAAATCATATGTGTAGTTTTGGGGAAGAGTGCAAATACCTATTTTGGGGGGTTCAAAACCCCCCATCCCTCCCCAACTCCCCCCACTCCTTCCCCCGTAGACCCCTTAATGAGTGCAGATTTCGATGCTGTCAATACACCTTCGTTAGGCATCAGGTATGAAGCTTGCGGCCAAATTTAATCAAAATCATATGTGTAGTTTTAGGGAAGAGTGCAAATACCTATTTTTGGGGGGTTCAAAACCCCCCATCCCTCCCCAACTCCCCCAACCCGTTCCCCCGTAGACCCTTTAATGGTTGCAGATTTCGATGCTGTCAATACACCTTCGTTAGGCCTCAGGTATGAAGCTTGTGGCCAAATTTAATCAAAATCATGTGTAGTTTTGGAGAAGAGTGCAAATACCTATTTTGGGGGGTCAAAACCCCCCATCCCTCCCCAACTCCCCCAACCCGTTCCCCCGTTGACCCTTTAATGATTGCAGATTTCGATGCTGTCAATACACCTTCGCTGTAGGTAGTTTTGTAAAAATAAAAAATAAAATAAAAAGTTTTTTAATTAATATACTTTTTCTGCTTGATCTCTCTTTTTATCCCAAACATATAACTTGGTCGTCATTGCATGATGACGTTGTTGTGCTACTAATGGAATGTCAAACGTTTGGAACGATCTCATCGCTGGTGAGTCATAGTTTGTGATAGATTTTGATGGTTGATATCTATGGCTGCCTCTGGAACAAACTCCCTCACTCCCTTCAATCCCACTCCTCCCTCCAGGTCTTTAAAACAGCTGTTCACCACCATCTCTTATCTTCCCCCATCCAAAACCTTGATCTTTTCTACCCCCGCTAATTCACCCCAGATACACTTTTTTGAAATACCAACTTATTTCCTGGAAGTCCTAGCAGTGTCCATTTGTTTTGTACCTCTCCCCTGCCCCCTCCCCCCAAGCCATCTCCCTCCCACAGATCTCCCGATGTCCCTGTTCTCTACCGTTGTTGTACTTGTGTGCTCCCATCTCTCCCCCCCCCCCCCCATCTTTTCTCCCGTTCCCTTTATTGTATGTTTTGTGTGTCCGTTTTATTTTTTGGGGGGGATTGATGTTAGCTCTTACATGAGCCTCGATCTTGTGTACAAAAAACAACAAAAAAACCAACAACACATCTTCGTGTTATGTTTGCATCACAATAATGTGCTGCCCTGTCCTGTAGCCTATAACACAGATGCATCACATTTGCTGCATGCCTTGGAAGATATTGCATTGTGTGATACACTCTCGCAGGTTTGTTTTGAATGTGCAGCATTCAACCCGCAGTGGGCAAGTGTCACGTATGGAATTTGGATCTGCTTGGAATGTTCAGGGAAGCACCGAGGTCTTGGCGTGCACCTAAGGTATGTGGTTTGGAATTTATGTTCGATGCTCTTCATAGCCTCATCTGAATCTTGAGTTTGCGATTCTTTTGGTGTTGCATTGCTTATCGTGGAGTCTTGTGAATATATACTGAAACGCAAAAGAAACTTACCACCTTTGAAACCTTTAAATATCAACAATAACACTGCGTGTAGTAAATGTGTGAACTTATTTGTGGTCAATAGTGTCCTCACTGTCAGACAAAACGGTCACGGATGGTCACTTGAACCTTCAATGGTCACTTCATAGCACAGCTGTTGAACAGCAGTTTTGACTGTCAGTGATTAGCCAAGGGGTACTTGAATCATTAGACCTCAGAAAAGAAGCAATAATTGGATCTTGATCTATTTTGAAAAGAACGTCTCAGCACTCGGTGGAAATATAAGGTTAAATTATTGCCGATTGCTTTTTCTTCCCATCCCTTCCATGTGGTGGTTTTTGGCCCACGATTGAAAGCTTTGTGCGCTCCGTGACTATGGACAAGTGGAAGGATATGGAACTGGAGAAGATGAAAGCTGGAGGCAATGCTCGGTTTCGTCAGTTCCTGGAATCCCATGATGCGGACCGCAACTGGAATTTGCAAGAGAAGTATAACAGCAAAGAAGCTGCTCTTTACCGGGACAAGGTAGGGAATGAGTCCTTCCTGTGAAAAAATCTCATTTTGTAGTTGCATATCCACTGTTGTAGAATACTGCACGTATTCATCTTGTAGATGCTTGTTAGTGAAGTTTTACAAAATAATTTTCTTTATGTTGGGTTCTTATGAGACTATTTCTAGCCAAAAGAGAGCTCCAGAGCCAGGCCTCACTGGAAATTGTTTTATGGACGCTTTCTCACTCGTCAGATATCTGTACTTGCTGAAGGGAAAGTGTGGGATGAGGACAAGTCTCCAGCACGACAGTGGGTTCCACCACAGTCTCTTTCAAGCCGCAGGTACCTTTGTGTGGCTGCACTTATTTAAAACCAGGAACAGTACCTGTCCCAGGTGATGGGAAAAGCTAGCATGGGATCGCCCTCCCATCTCGACTGCCTCCCCCATTCTCTCTCTCCCCCACTCCCTTCTCTCCCCTCCCCCCACTCCCTTCTCTCCCCTCCCCCCCACTCCCTTCTCTCCCCTCCCCCCACTCTCTTCTCCTTCCCCCAATCCCCTCTCCCTCCCATATCTCCCCTCCCTTCCCACCTTCACGCGCATTCCAACAGAATACGTAACCATACCAACGGTTTTTTTCAACCAAGTAAATCGATGATTACCTTTCCAACTTTAGATAATTGGGTAAAGGTAACAGGGCTGGGGTTGGAGTTCAAAACTGCAAACAGACGTAATGTACGGACATCCATAGAAACACTCCGCTGGGACCGGTATCAATAACAATCGCGACATGGACGGCGATCTTGCACGTGCACACTTGCGGCACTACTTTATTAATAAACAATTAATATCAATAAAGAGATGCATAATAAAATAATACTCAATTTTGTATTTTTTATTATCATGGATCATGGAAGAACACAGAACAGACCATGACGTTCACGGGAGCAATAAAAGTTGGCTCAAAAAGTAGAATCTGAATCCAACAATATCGCTACCGGTGTCCTTGGCCGGTAATAAAATAAAATACGGTGTAAAATAAAGAATTAAACAATCAAATATATCAGCTTTTAATAAGCCTACACGATACAATCATGATGAGTGCACAAAACACAGAGGATTGACACACAAAACAAAGTTTATTGACACACAAAACGAAATTGATGCACAAAACACAAACACACAAAGTTATGGATTATGTCCAATTAATTATTTGCAATGAGGGAATGGGTCGACATGGAATTTTAAACATGAACGGGTCAAAATGTTAGGCGGGATTTCTTTGGTGTGCTTCAGGTATAAATGAGAAATGCACAAACCGACGGTGTATAAGCACAGCCTCGATTGCTTCAGAAATAAATTTTAAAAATGACGTGGGTCGCGTTTTAGCACAGCCTCGATTGCTTCAGAAATAATTTAAAAAAATGACGTGGGTCGCGTTTTAGCACAGCCTCGATTGTTTCAGAAATAATAATAAAAAATGACGTGGGTCGCGTTTTAGCACAGCCTCGATTGTTTCAGAAATAATAATAAAAATGACGTGGGTCGCGTTTTAGCACAGCCTCGATTGCTTCAGAAATAATAATAAAAAAATGACGTGGGTCACGTTTTAGCACAGCCTCGATTGTTTCAGAAATAATAATAAAAAAATGACGTGGGTCGCGTTTTAGCACAGCCTCGATTGCTTCAGAAATAATAATAAAAAAATGACGTGGGTCACGTTTTAGCACAGCCTCGATTGCTTCAGAAATAATAATAAAAAAATGACGTGGGTCACGTTTTAGCACAGCCTCGATCGCTTCAGAAATAATAATAAAAAATGACGTGGGTCGCGTTTTAGCACAGCCTCGATTGTTTCAGAAATAATAATAAAAAATGACGTGGGTCGCGTTTTAGCACAGCCTCGATTGTTTCAGAAATAATAATAAAAAAATGACGTGGGTCGCGTTTTAGCACAGCCTCGATTGTTTCAGAAATAATAATAAAAAATGACGTGGGTCGCGTTTTAGCACAGCCTCGATTGTTTCAGAAAAAATAATAAAAAATGACGTGGGTCGCGTTTTAGCACAGCCTCGATTGTTTCAGAAATAATAATAAAAAATGACGTGGGTCACGTTTTAGCACAGCCTCGATTGTTTCAGAAATAATAATTAAAAAATGACGTGGGTCACGTTTTAGCACAGCCTCGATTGTTTCAGAAATAATAATTAAAAAATGACGTGGGTCGTGTTTTAGCACAGCCTCGATTGTTTCAGAAATAATAATAAAAAATGACGTGGGTCGCGTTTTAGCACAGCCTCGATTGTTTCAGAAATAATAATAAAAAATGACGTGGGTCGCGTTTTAGCACAGCCTCGATTGTTTCAGAAAAAATAATAAAAAATGACGTGGGTCGCGTTTTAGCACAGCCTCGATTGTTTCAGAAATAATAATAAAAAATGACGTGGGTCACGTTTTAGCACAGCCTCGATTGTTTCAGAAATAATAATTAAAAAATGACGTGGGTCACGTTTTAGCACAGCCTCGATTGTTTCAGAAATAATAATTAAAAAATGACGTGGGTCGTGTTTTAGCACAGCCTCGATTGTTTCAGAAATAATAATAAAAAATGACGTGGGTCGCGTTTTAGCACAGCCTCGATTGTTTCAGGAATAATAATAAAAAAATGACGTGGGTCGCGTTTTAGCACAGCCTCGATTGCTTCAGAAATAATAATAAAAAATGACGTGGGTCGCGTTTTAGCACAGCCTCAATTGTTTCAGATATAATAATAAAAAAATGACGTGGGTCGCGTTTTAGCACAGCCTCGATTGTTTCAGAAATAATAATAAAAAATGACGTGGGTCACGTTTTAGCACAGCCTCGATTGTTTCAGAAATAATAATTAAAAAATGACGTGGGTCACGTTTTAGCACAGCCTCGATTGTTTCAGAAATAATAATTAAAAAATGACGTGGGTCGTGTTTTAGCACAGCCTCGATTGTTTCAGAAATAATAATAAAAAATGACGTGGGTCGCGTTTTAGCACAGCCTCGATTGTTTCAGAAATAATAATAAAAAATGACGTGGGTCGCGTTTTAGCACAGCCTCGATTGTTTCAGAAAAAATAATAAAAAATGACGTGGGTCGCGTTTTAGCACAGCCTCGATTGTTTCAGAAATAATAATGAAAAATGACGTGGGTCACGTTTTAGCACAGCCTCGATTGTTTCAGAAATAATAATTAAAAAATGACGTGGGTCACGTTTTAGCACAGCCTCGATTGTTTCAGAAATAATAATTAAAAAATGACGTGGGTCGTGTTTTAGCACAGCCTCGATTGTTTCAGAAATAATAATAAAAAATGATGTGGGTCGCGTTTTAGCACAGCCTCGATTGTTTCAGGAATAATAATAAAAAAATGACGTGGGTCGCGTTTTAGCACAGCCTCGAATGCTTCAGAAATAATAATAAAAAAATGACGTGGGTCGCGTTTTAGCACAGCCTCGATTGTTTCAGATATAATAATAAAAAAATGACGTGGGTCGCGTTTTAGCACAGCCTCGATTGCTTCAGAAATAATAATAAAAAATGACGTGGGTCACGTTTTAGCACAGCCTCGATTGTTTCAGAAATAATAATAAAAAATGACATGGGTCGCATTTTAGCACAGCCTCGATTGCTTCAGAAATAATAATAAAAAATGACGTGGGTCGCGTTTTAGCACAGCCTCGATTGCTTCAGAAATAATAATAAAAAATGACGTGGGTCGCGTTTTAGCACAGCCTCGATTGCTTCAGAAATAATAATAAAAAATGACGTGGGTCACGTTTTAGCACAGCCTCGATTGTTTCAGGAATAATAATAATAAAAAATGACGTGGGTCGCGTTTTAGCACAGCCTCGATTGCTTCAGAAATAATAATAAAAAAATGATGTGGGTCACGTTTTAGCACAGCCTCGATTGTTTCAGAAATATATATTTTTAATGAGGCGGTGCATAGGCATAGAATGGCTTGATTGCTCGATACCTCGAAAAAAAAAAAAAACTCGGGTTATGGAATGAAGCCAAAACATTGCTGTTGCTTATAATACACGATGTTTATATAGCTTGGATTGATTCAAATTCCACGAGGGAATTATTTCCTAGGCTGGAAGGCTTAAAGCCTGGGGCGTACATAAACTGTCAAGAACGCTTGTGACGCCGATGGGCTGCAACCTTTCGATATTGATGATGCTTTTAATAGTCGCTGTTGGTGTTTTTCACACTGAACAGAAAGTTCTAGGGAACTCATGGCGATTGTGAATATAACACTTCTGTTTAGAGCGGTTTTACCTCACGTTATGCGGAGAGCATTATTTAATTATATATCAGGTTTTAAAAAAGTTGTTTTTCCGAATTATTTTCTGATTTCACTCGAGATTTCGACATAATTATTTAGACCATCAGTTCCTATCGTAAAAATATTGAATCGGATTTCGAATATCAGCTTTTAATAAGCCGATACGATAATCTTGGCAGGAGCCAATCGCAGTGCACCTAGAATCACACAGCCAATCAACGTACCAGGGAACGGACTAACAGTCCACCATCCTTGTCATATATATGTATATATACACATATGTACTCAAGATGGCTGTAAGTTGTCAATGTCTTTGTGTTAACTTGGGGAATGGTTCTCGAAAAATCAAAGGCTATAGATTGTCACCGGTTCTTCGTGAGTTTGGTGATGTTTTGCGTTTTGTGCTTCGTTATCGCTGGTGTTCCTGATTTGATTGTTTGTCACATGTGGCTCTGTAATGTGTGTTGAGGTAAGATGATTATTTGTAAATGTCGAGAGGTGTTAAAAGCTGACAAGTTTATAATATTGTAGTTGGAATCGCACACTCCATCGAGCCTAGTGCTTGTGATCTGTGGGGCCTGTGAATTTGATGTGTGTCAATTACACTGTGCTTGTTCCGTTCCTATATCTGTGTCTGACTTGTTTGATTCATCCGTTAATTGTCCGCCCCTTAATGCTGTCTTTCTCTCTTATATTCTCAATTTTATTTCTCATTAGTTTTGGTGGATCGAAAATGCATACGTCTTCTGCAGCGACCAACAAAGATTATGAAGATTGGCTAAATGATGAAAACCTGTCGTATCAAGGGTGAGTGCCTTGAGTGTATAAAATGTAATGGCTCCTATTTTTTATTTTGGAACCAGAGCGTTTTAAGAAAGCTCTGTGAGATCACAATGAAAGGTCACGATGTATCTTGCTCTGCATGACGTCTTCTTGGATGTTTGATTGTCCAGGCGATATCTCAGCCATCCTTTGAGCTGGAAAGCTGACATTTCGGCACAATAGTGAGCACGTGCTTTGGCAAAAACGTTATTTTTTGTTTTTTGATTAATCAATTAATTGATTAATGAATTAATTGATTAATTACTTAATTATTATCGAGTAATTAAGCCTGGTGTTGGCTTAGCGGTTAGGGTGCCGGCTTGGGATCCTAGGATCCTGGGTTCGAATCCCGGTCGATCGCTGAATTAACACCAGGGTGGTTGACTCAGCCTGTCATCCTTCCGAGGTCGGCAAATTGAGTACCAGCTTGCATGGGGATGAATGATCCCGGTGCGTACCCCGGCTTAGAATAGGTACACCGTATCCCTGCGCATCGTAAGAGGCGACCAAGGGTTGGCGTCAGGAAGGGCATCCGGCCATAAAAACATTTCCTCAAACAGGGAACCATGATCGTCATGGGGCCCGCAAGGCTAACCCCCGCTCTAGCGGGGAAAATGGCCTTAAAACGATCAGTCATTCAATTAAGTACTTATTTATTTTCTTTCTCATCTGGGCAATATCTCAGGCACCTTTTGAGTTAGGAAGCTGATATCTGGCCATGGCACTAACCAAGTGATGTGGCTATAAAGGATATTTTTGATTTATTGAATAATCAATTAATCGATTAGTTATTTATTGATTAATCAATTAATTATTTCGAATAATGACTTGTTTAATTAATTTTCAAAAAGGTTACAGCTTTGAATGAAACACTGGATGTTGAGGTATGCTATTAGCCATTGATTAAGAAATTATTTTACGATTATTATTTGTTGATTTTAATTATGCAATTAATTAATCAATTATTGTACACCTCTCCCTCCCATTACCGTCTCTATGTGCTGCACGGCGGTATCGCCGGGCTCAGAAGGCGACCCGGCAATGCCATGCGCTGAAGGATGTTATTTATTTATTTGGCGGGGGGGCGGTGTACTTTGAATTTATCTGTATTTGTTTGTAATTATATTTAGTGAGAAATAAAATAAGAAGCAATACTTCTGTACCGACTCCGTATACAAGGACTCCATGCAAGTCCATATGGGTTGGTACGATAGCTTACAGGTATGCACACTTCAAATCTCCACCCAGCTGTAAACTGTCGTTCTGGTGCTTCACATGTCGGGCGAGGTATCAATTTGTGTGCCGTCCATTATTAGGTGGGAATAATTTGGGCTATTCATGAAGAGGTAGTAAGCGGCCATTTACCCCTTAAAGTTCAGTCGACCAAATGATCCATAATGTAAATGTAGTTGTCAATTACAACACAAAACTAGAACATCACTCGTAGAGCGCATAGTCTCGCCTCGCACGTTCATTCTGAACAGAAACACATTGTTAACTGAGCACACTGCTATTATGGCCCATAAACCCATATATCATGGCCCATGCACCCTATTATGTCACATGGTTTCAATGGCATGGGTTATGAACGTCATAAATGTAATTCTTCACTCACATCGGGTCATAGATCAGATATATGAAGTTTCAGATTATTTGGATAAAGATTTTAATTCGACCAATTGTGGCTGGAATACCACTTCACCGATGACATCATCATTATCGCCCTATATATATCTCATGGCGAGTTGATAACACATGCGTAGTTTCATTTTTTTCAGTGTTTTTGGAGAAAATGATGTTCAATTTTTTCCCCTTAATCCATCCAATATGGCTGCTATACCATGTGACCTATGACGTCAGTTGGTAATAGAATATTCTCCATGGGTGTCCCTCATATGTTTAAAGTTTCGTATTGATTAGACAAGCGGTTGCAGAGAACCATTTTTAAAGTGAAGATATATAGACACACACGTACACACACAGACAGACAGATAGGGGCATTGCAATAGTGTCGCATCCTCTTCAGGGCGAGACTAACGAGCGCTCTGCGTTGATAGTTGTTTATAATTTCTAATTTTTAGGTTACCTTGCCATCTCATCCCCCCAAACCAGATTTCTACTTTAACCGCTTACCTGGTCTGCATCATTAGTAATCAGCTGAAGGTGTTGGAAGACCTTAAGGCTTGGAATGAACAGCTTTTCCCAATAACCAGGTGTGTATAACAGGTTGCTGATTCTTGTTTGTTTTCAGCGGCGCTGCATATGGAAACCAGGACAATCGTTATGTGGGCTTTGGGAATACGGTGGCCAATGAAAAACGAGATGAAGATGTTCTGAACAATGCAATGACGTCTCTATATTCGGTAAAAGAGCATTACCTTGATTTGTTTTCACCAGTTACAGCTAACGCTGTGTTGTTACAGCTAAGTGTGTGTGTGTGTGTGTGTGTGTGTGTGTGTGTGTGTGTGTGTGTGTGTGTGTGTGTGTGTGTGTGTGTGTGTGTGTGTGTGTGTGTGTGTGTGTGTGTGTGTGTGTGTGTGTGTGTGCGCGTGTGTGCGCGTGTGCGCTCGTTTTAACAGTAAAAGGTCCTTACAGCTTTTAGTTGTAGTCTGTAAAACCCACAGAACCACCCACTACAACCAAGCAGTGTTCAGTGGTACAGTATCAGCCAGCCATCTTCTTCTTCTTTAGCAATGCCATCCTAACCATTGGGGAGGAAATTGTTGAGCCAGGATTGCACCCGTGGGTCGATTCCTTTCCGCAGAGGGCATGAGCTTGACGGACACTGACGATCTTGCCAGTTAATGACATGACAGGGGCTCAAACTCAAGACCCTAAGATCCTAAGCCAGACACCTTAACCGTTTACCCAACACCAGGCTATCGATGTAGATATAGAAATGTAAGCAGATATTGTTATTTAGCTACATAGATACAACCAGCAATCCACAAAACAGGAATTTGACAAAATGCTCAACTACGTGTAAATAATGCTCTACTTTCTGCTTATTCCTTTTAGGTTTCCGTTCCTCTTACCTTTTATGTCCATCTCAATCTCATCCTCCATCATTGTGTTCGTTTAGCACTTGCAACTCATTAATATTTTCTTAAATATTTGTAGTCTTAGTCAAGGAGTTTATTATTACCCTGCACTCATGAAGCGAAAACGGTGTTGAGCAATTGAGCAATTGGTTCAGTGTGGTGAGATAATGTTTTACTTTGTCTGTCTGTCTGTCTGTCTGTCTGGCAGTAAAACAAAATAAAAAATCATTCCAAACAGGAAACCTACTGTTTTTAAGGACGTTATAAAGGACACAAACAGCAAGCACGAAGAACTAATGTAACGTGTTAGATAGGGTGATGTAATAGACACTGGGTAAAACGGCGGTAAAATAAGGAGTTAATTTATTTATAGGACATTTACAATCTTTATTTAAATTATATACTTGAAGACTGTAGTACACAAATCGCCTGTCATCATCCTTCCAAGAACCTCCAGTTTTGCAGAACTTGAATATAAACAAAGGTTTGATGGGGGTGGTGTATAAGGGTGGTATTCGGGACTGCTTCTGCCCTACTTCAATAGCACTATTTTTATTATTATTATTTTATTTATTATATAAATATTCTGGAATTTATTATTACTAGGGCATGCCCGTACTATATATATATCTAAAATTATATCCCCCCCCTCTATTTACATGAAATGGTTTGGTCCATTCGCAAAGCCAAAGCGAACGGCTTGCGAGTACGGTGACAATCCCCCCCCTCTATTTACATGAAATGGTTTGGTCCAAAGCGAACGGCTTGCGAGTACGGTGACAATCCCCCCCCTCTATTTACATGAAATGGTTTGGTCCAAAGCGAACGGCTTGCGAGTACGGTGACAATCCCCCCCCCCTCTATTTACATGAAATGGTTTGGTCCAAAGCGAACGGCTTGCGGAGTTTGGTAAAGAAATCGCCATCGCGTGCACAAACGCGCAGGAAAGCGAATGAATCGCAAATTAGTTTTAATTAGTTTTAAAACATAGTTTAAAGGCAACATAGTTTGCCAACGTGAAATAAATGAATACGCTCTCAAATGTGCCGTCCGAGGCAGAGTCTGTTCGCCACATTCGGCACACGTGATAGCTCGCTGCTCTCTGATTGGTTGAATCGTTTTTTGGACATAGCTCGGTAACTACTTCTCCGATTAATCTAAAACCTTGAAAAGGCACATCCTCGGGTCCCCAGCAATATACCTGGCAAGTTTCAAGTATATCGGACCGGTGGTTGTCAAGAAACAGCGGTCGCATACACACACGCATACACACACACAGACACACACACAGACACACACACAGAGATTACTGGAATTATAGATAGATATTATTTCTAATAAATATTTTAATATTTTATTTAAACATTAAATTTATTATAATATATAATAACATTAAATAATAAATAAATTTATTATTTATTATTATATAAATTTGGAATTTATTAATAGCACAATATCCTGATTCTTTTTTTTTTAAACGATCGTTAAAATCGTTTTTTTTTTCATTAGGGATTTAAAAACCACCAAAGATTGGTGATTTTAAATTACAGTACGTATGGTGTCCACATTAATCATTACATTAATCACAAAAAAACCCCCAAAAAACAAACAAACGGACACACAAAACATACAATAAAGGGAGCAGGAGACAAGATGGGGAGAGAGAGGGAAGCACGCAAGTACAACAGCAGAGAAGAGGGACATCAGGAGATCTGTGGGAGGGAGGGCTTGGTGGGATAGGGCATGGGAAAGGGGGAGGGCAGGGGGGGATGGCAGAGGTATAAAACACATGGACACTACTAGGACTTTTTCAGGGCGTTTTGTCAAATTTTGAGCGTTATGCCCTTTTTGGACGTCGGTAGGGTGGCATGCATTGCAAAGCATTTGTCGCTCTTGTTGTGTTTTACGTTGAGCGGCTCTGTTTATTATTTCTGAATACTCGTTTAAACTACAATGTTGATATCAATATCTCGAAAAAGCATAAATCAAATCACCAGGAAATCCAAGCATAAACTGGGTGTATTTTTCCCCGCAGGGCTGGAGCACCTTTGCTGTCAGCGCAAGCAAGTTTGCGGCAGCGGCTAAGGAGGGCGTGAGTTTTACGAGATGGTCGAATATCTTTCTTCACCAATTTGTTGAATTAAATTGTCATTATTTGTCACAAAGCACCCGAGGAACATCTCTGCATCGAGTCATGAAATATTGTGGATTATTTATCATCCCAAATACAAAACAATCACTGTGATTGTGGGCTCCGCTGAGCTGTGGTTGCAGACACCCAACCAACTCGGGTTTTCTTTTTCAAAGAAGGGGCAAAGGTTCTTAGTCCAATGTTTCGGCCACCGGATAATCTTTGTTGGGCACCAACATGGGCCTTGTGCGCTCGGATCTTATTTCCCCTCCCAAAAAGGCATTTGAAAACCAAGCCATTTGGCCTTTTAAATTTCTACAAGCCTTCCCTTCTGCAGGATAAACCCTGGTAACATGTCGACAATTTTGACATGGTTTTCATGATTTTTACATGACTATAGCCTCGTCGATAATCGACAAATTAAGCAACCCTTCACCTTGCTGTATTTGTAAAATGGTAACCTTTCTATGTCTTTGTTCACCACTGCAGGCCACTAAGCTCGGAAGCCAAGCATCTCAGAAGGTACAGCAGCATTTACCCCATCATTCCCCTCAGCCACCACCTCCTTCCCATCACGTGTTTCTTCTTGATTTGATTTAACTTTCTTCCCTCCCTCCTTGTCTAATCTCCAATTGTGCCCTTCCCACACTCTCACGATACTCGAGCCTGCTTCTGTTCCGTCGCCATGTTTGCCTCATAATGACGACCCTTAATTTGCATTTGTCATGATTTTGACCTCATCTTCTGCAACTCTCAGCGTGGTCTTCACGCCCAATTCTCCCAACCGTTCCTTTCTCTCACCCACCCTGTTTTTACGTTTGCTCACACGGGGGAATGTAGCTGTGGAAGCAGAAACACGAGCCGGTACAGTAAACCTGAGGACCTTTCTTTACGCAAGGTTTTATTCCTCATTATTCCACGCTCCGCATTGGGACATGTGTGGTCATCTTGCCTACGTTATGACCGCAGCGATCCCCTCCATTGAACCTGTTTGGAGCAGCTCGAGCTCGCTGTGTGTAGCGCATGTCCGACAAGTTGAATCGCCGTTTCCGTCTTGGCAAACGACATCGAGGTCATCTGCATGTGGTTCCTCACAGTCGCTCATTCTGATGCAGAGTGTCGACTTTGTCACTGTGTGCAGTTGCTTTTACATGTTGACGTGTTTTTGTGATTGCTTTGCCATTGCAATCGCTTCTCATCACAATCCCCGTCCTTCCTAATCCCACAGGCAACAGAGTTGGGACAATCGGTCAATGATGCCGTGTTGAAACCAGCACAGGAGAAGGTTGGTTTTGCTTCCACATTTCAAGTAAATAATTAATGAAAGCACAAATCCTTTAATCTGCTTTTTAATTTTAATATATGAGATATTGTTTTGTGTTTAAAAAAAAAAGAAGTTCTGAATGTTGTTTAAATTTTCACCTGAATGTGAATGGATTCTGTTCTGCAGTTTGAAAATGACAGAAGCTGTGATAACATGAGGGTCGAAGACATGTTTTGTGCAATAAGAGACAAGTTTTTAAAAGGATATTGGATTAAACCCGTGTAAAGGAATGTTGTGATTGGATAGCTTGGTATATCGTGACATCCATTGAACTTCAGGCCACCAGGGGTAATCTCGTGGTTGCAGCTCTTATTTCCAGGTTGCATGAGCGGCACATGTAGCAGCGGAATGTTTCCAGCACACGATGTGTGCCGATTTTCTCCTTAGACCCCGTCCTTTTTTGAAACCTTAAAGGGGAACCCAAACGCTCATTAATTTTTCTGAAAACCATTGAATATCATTAATCGCGGTTTAATTTGAAGTGAAAATTTCTTTTGAAATTATTTTCCCAACAACAAAGTGTCAAACAGCCCTAAAGTGTCGATTTTTGATTTCGCCAATGATGTCATATGATAAACCCACCTTGATCCAAATGGCGGTTCATATCGAGGAACATTGCATGTCGAGCTCGGATTCCATCATCATTAGCAACTGGTGCCTGGTGTTGGCTTAGCGGTTAGGGTGCCGGCTTGGGATCCCAGGATCCTGGGTTCGAATCCCGGTCGATCGCTGAATTAACGCCAGGGGGGTTGACTCAGCCTGTCATCCTTCCGAGGTCGGCAAATTGAGTACCAGCTTGCTGGGATTAATTATCCCGGTGTATACCCCGATTTAGAATAGGTACACCGTATCCCTGCGCATCGTAAGAGCGTGACCAAGGGTTGGCGTCAGGAAGGGCATCCGGCCATAAAAACATTGCCTCAAACAGGAAACCATGATTGCCATGGGGCCCGCAAGGCTAACCCCCGCTCTAGCGGGGAAAATGGCCTTAAAACGATCATTCATATTCATTATTAGCAACTCTGAAGGTTCTCAGTAGGTTGAAACTGATCAGTAGGATTATGGAAAAAATTATTGGAGACAAAATTAGTGATGGAAACACTTTTTGGGGAATTATGGAGCCGTATCATTTTGAGCCTTGTGCGAGTGATTCAAGATAAACATGGTGCTCGTGAAGATGGCGGTGTTAGTAACGCAGATGAAAACGCCGGTCCCATTTTGAGAACAGATTGGTCAGTTTTGTTTTTTCCGTTCAATTTGCAGTTTATCAGGGATTTTGTATTTGATGAATCAGTTGTATTACTCAAGAAATATGGCACGGCACGGACACTGCCCAAGCACACTCGGACACCGCTTTGTTCCTCCATAGCAGGCTGACCCAGTGTCCTGTATCCTGTAACTATATGTTACAGGATCATCCCGTTTCGTACTTTCCTAGGATCCATTCGTCTGTGGCGTACCGTGACCCGCCATTGTGTCCGATAACCACAAGATCTGTAGCCATCTCTGCCGTTTCATAACAATTCTCTGTAAAATGTCCCGAGCACAAAAGTGAACGTCTTGTCGGCCCGATCCACACCCGGGTATTTCGGACAAACCAAACAACAATTTCTGGCAACCCTCTGATCTTTCGGCCATGGTGTAGCAAGTTTCCATTCTCGGTTTGTATTACTACAACCACCAAGGCAACATTGACGAGGAATATTTTTAGAAATTCGAAAATTTGGCGTTTGAGTTCAATCAAATGTAACCCGTAGATAGTACAGATCTGGCGCTCAACTTCCTGGTGCGACGTCACGGCAAATTATGAAGAAGAAAAATATTTCGACTTTTAATTGCAAAATTACTAACTTTATAAATTGGAAATCGGAAAAGATACATCATATCTATTTTGTAGAGTACCAAGGGATCGATTAGTGTCGAGGTGGTCTGAGCTTTTGGGTTCACCTTTAAATTACACATTTTCCATCTTGTGATTTGAGCACCTGGATTGCAAATCTGAGACGTTCAGCCGTGATGCGTCTCCTCGTTCTGGGTTGCGTTTGTGCTCCTGTCGACGGGCTGCTCAGATCCGCAGAGTGAATTGATGACCAAATCGGTTTGCACTGCAAGGTTTTTGCGTTTATGTAGTTTCAATGGGCAAATGTACTCTAATTCTCAGTTCTGAAAAGCAGATGTGTCGACGCTCTTCTACCTCCATTCCTACTTGACAATACAGAACAACTTATACTTGGTTCTCCAAGCGTTATTGTACCCACTGTTAACCTGTCCCCCTTTCACCTGCCGTTCCTCTCCTACCCCTTCCCCCTCCACTGCCTTCATCCTTGTGCTGTAGTACTTCCTAATCTTCTTGTTTTCCCTTTTGCCTCAATTTTAAAATTAATGAATGTGAAAGTATATTGATCTCTGCTTATTTCCTACATGTGAAGTACGTTCAGTCTATTCCACGAGCCTGGTTACTTTTATAAAATAAATAAATAAACAACGGGGTTTGAAAGTGCCTGCTCTCCCCAGACTGTAACGTAAACCCATGGATTTTTAATTTCCTCTATTTAGTTAGCACTTGGCATTGGAGAATAATTCTGTTTGTGAAGCCAGACAGTACTACCAAGTTACCTTTTGATTACAGGTGAAGGAAGGAAATGTCGTCGACGATGTGACAAGCTCGGTCTCAAACATTGCATCAAAGGTACGTGCGGAATCGATGCGACGTGCACGTCATCAGGTCTGTGCTGACACTCGTAGCACGAAGAAATGTTTTTGTCAAGACAGTGCAGAAAATATCGCTAAAATGTAAATTGTTTTTTTGTGAACAAAATATTCTCTTTTAAATTCGCGATTTGTTAGCAAACTTTAGGAATGCTGGGCAGCCATTACACGGAAAGAGGGAGAATAGTTTCTGGTTAAACCCGACGATTGGAGCACAACAATATGGCGGCCTCCGACGTTCCTCTGCACGTATGTGAGCCACGGAGGCTTAGAGGCCCTCTCTTCCCGGAGATTATTCACGGCTTTGCACCGTAAGGGGTCATCTTGGCACTCTAAAAGCCAAGCTTCGCAATTTGCCGCACAATTGTGTAATTCTTCCGGCAATTTTGACATGTCACTCTCGAAACCTCGGCAACGACGACATCCTGAGCAAAAATGCTTCCTACGATCATGATCGTCCGAGGAGTTTGCTCTTCAACGTAGTATTCAAACTTTCCTCCTTTCAGAAACCAGATTTTGAGACCTTTTGAAATCGAGGACGATTCATTTGGCATTGAAACTTTTTGTGGTGTTCCAGTCCTGTTTAATATCGGGTAATCCAAAAAGAGAATTTCCTGTGTTGACCAAGGGAAGACGATGTTAAATGAGGTGGTACGCCAGCATGCACCACGTTAGTTCATCTGCACCGGAAACTTGTGGCTTTTACTGAAGTTTATGAAGATTGTATGTACGAGGATAACATTTTTGAGGCCCTGATTATTCCCACCTTTTTGTTGGGTCGACTCGGTAATGTTTTGGGGCTGAATTATTTCATGAGCCAGCTGGTCAGGCAATTTGGGCAGGAATTTGTCCACGTTGCCAGCAATAAACTAGTCTACCTTTCACGGACACCCTGGCATCTTTAACGTCCACCATCTAATGCTGGCAGACAGGATACCTAGTTGAAGGTTCATCAGAGGGATGGCACACTCGATGTTAGATCGCCTGGCCTGCAAAACACCAGAGTGGCAGTTTATAACTGGGCCAGGATTCAAACCCAAACTAGACAGCTCAGACGTGTGTGTGCATCTGTAGGGTCTAGGCCATCCTGCCAGCCCAAGCAAATGAATGTTATAATGTCCGCACCACAAAAACCGACAAATGAGGAATTAATCATTGGAATCAGAGAATTGTACCACTTGTATATCTTGATGGCTAAAATATAACCAATGATAAACTTAAGTATCATACAGGTGTAAAAGGTAATAAAAACGAAACATCCATTTGAGTTTAGATATTGAGGGAAACGTCACATCGCTGGGAGGAGGCAGATATCAAATTCACCGAGTTTGTATGTGCAGCACTGCTTTTGCATCGCTGGGTGGTGTCAGTAATCCAATTCACAGTTTGTATGCATAGTATCGCTGGGTGGTGTCAGTAATCAAATTCACCGAGTTTGTATGTACAGTATCGCTGGGTGGTGTCAGTAATCAAATTCACCGAGTTTGTATGTACAGTATCGCTGGGTGGTGTCAGTAATCAAATTCACCGAGTTTGTATGTACAGTATCGCTGGGTGGTGTCAGTAATCCAATTCACAGTTTGTATGCATAGTATCGCTGGGTGGTGTCAGTAATCAAATTCACCGAGTTTGTATGTACAGTATCGCTAGGTGGTGACAGTAATCAAATTCACCGAGTTTGTATGTACAGTATCGCTGGGTGGTGTCAGTAATCAAATTCACCGAGTTTGTATGTACAGTATCAATGGGTGGTGTCAGTCATCAAATTCACCGAGTTTGTTACAGTATCGCTAGGTGGTGACAGTAATCAAATTCACCGAGTTTGTATGTACAGTATCGCTGGGTGGTGTCAGTAATCAAATTCACCGAGTTTGTATGTACAGTATCGCTGGGTGGTGTCAGTAATCAAATTCACCGAGTTTGTATGTACAGTATCGCTGGGTGGTGTCAGTAATCAAATTCACCGAGTTTGTATGTACAGTATCGCTGGGTGGTGTCAGTAATCAAATTCACCGAGTTTGTATGTACAGTATCGCTGGGTGGTGTCAGTAATCAAATTCACCGAGTTTGTATGTACAGTATCGCTGGGTGGTGACAGTAATCAAATTCACCGAGTTTGTATGTACAGTATCGCTGGGTGGTGTCAGTAATCAAATTCACCGAGTTTGTATGTACAGTATCGCTGGGTGGTGACAGTAATCAAATTCACCGAGTTTGTATGTACAGTATCGCTGGGTGGTGTCAGTAACCAAATTCACCGAGTTTGTATGTACAGTACTGCTTTCGCCATTTTATTTGTGTTGATGAACTGACTTGGTTATCTCTGTCTCTCCTGGTCATATCGGTGGCTCGGTGAGTCAAACCCCACCTGAATGGTCTTACCTCTACCTTTGCTTTCATTCTGCTTTGCTTCACGCACCTTTGGAAATTTTATTTCATCGCTTTTTGCTCCCCTCCCCTCCCCATCCCATTTGTCCATCTCTCCCACCGATTTGCCATCTTTCAACATACCAGTGGAAATACAATGGAAAATCGGAAAACTGCTTTTTAAATCCTGAAAAGCATTGAATTTTTTAAAATTTGATCACTCAGTAGCTCTGGTGGCTGTCATCATCAGTCAAGAGAAAACGGCCTCCATTGGTCACGTTATCAACCAATCATGAATGAGAGTTTCGATCTGGCCTGTACACAAGTCTGTCGGGGTGTTTGTTTTTAGTTTCGTTTCCTGTCGACCATTTTGTTCTGCTGATGAAGATGTCAGACAAACACTTTGCACAGGCCTCGTGTTTGTGAAATCTGTGACCTTTGCACATCTGGGGCACCTTTTTTTGTGGTGGTCCATGATAATGTTCTGTGGAGATGTCCACCTCCGTTAATCCATCTTCTCACCACAAAACTCCACCATTGTTTGTCCCTCTTTCACTATCGTCTTCCCCAGCTCCTTTTCATTTTTTATTCCACTTTATCTCTTCCCAAATTATTTATTATTTTCCCCATGTTGCATAGTGTGTAACGGAATTTTAACCCTCTTGTGTTTATTTTTAATTTTGGGTGGGGGGTGAGGGGGAGGTGGGGTGATAACTTGACAACAATCACAGCCACCACTACAACAACTACGTGTTATAAAAGATCCATATTTTTCACACGTCACTTAATGTTTACATCCTCATTGAGATTCACAAATAGACGTGCAATGTTTGTGAAGTACAATATGCTGTGTTTTGATTAAACCCGTTGGCAAAACGACCGACACGTATACACGAGATCCGACACGTACACACGAGATCCGACACGTACACACGAGATCCGACACGTACACACGAGATCCGACACGTACACACGAGATCCGACACGTACACACGAGATCCGACACGTACACACGAGATCCGACACGTACACACGAGATCCGACACGTACACACGAGATCCGACACGTACACACGAGATCCGACACGTACACACGAGATCCGACACGTACACACGAGATCCGACACGTACACACGAGATCCGACACGTACACACGAGATCCGACACGTACACACGAGTTCCGACACGTACACACGAGTTCCGACACGTACACACGAGATCCGACACGTACACACGAGATCCGACACGTACACACGAGATCCGACACGTACACACGAGATCCGACACGTACACACGAGATCCGACACGTACACACGAGATCCGACACCTACACGAGATCCGACACCTACACGAGATCCGACACGTACACACGAGATCCGACACGTACACACGAGATCCGACACGTACACACGAGATCCGACACGTACACACGAGATCCGACACGTACACGAGATCCGACACGTACACACGAGATCCGACACGTACACACGAGATCCGACACGTACACACGAGATCCGACACGTACACACGAGATCCGACACCTACACGAGATCCGACACGTACACACGAGATCCGACACGTACACACGAGATCCGACACGTACACACGAGATCCGACACGTACACACGAGATCCGACACGTACACACGAGATCCGACACGTACACACGAGATCCGACACGTACACACGAGATCCGACACGTACACACGAGATCCGACACGTACACACGAGATCCGACACGTACACACGAGATCCGACACGTACACACGAGATCCGACACGTACACGAGATCCGACACCTACACGAGATCCGACACGTACACACGAGATCCGACACGTACACACGAGATCCGACACGTACACACGAGATCCGACACGTACACACGAGATCCGACACCTACACACGAGATCCGACACCTACACACGAGATCCGACACCTACACACGAGATCCGACACCTACACACGAGATCCGACACCTACACACGAGATCCGACACCTACACACGAGATCCGACACGTACACGAGATCCGACACCTACACACGAGATCCGACACGTACACACGAGATCCGACACCTACACGAGATCCGACACCTACACGAGATCCGACACCTACACGAGATCCGACACCTACACGAGATCCGACACGTACACACGAGATCCGACACGTACACACGAGATCCGACACGTACACACGAGATCCGACACGTACACGAGATCCGACACCTACACGAGATCCGACACCTACACGAGATCCGACACCTACACGAGATCCGACACCTACACGAGATCCGACACCTACACGAGATCCGACACCTACACGAGATCCGACACGTACACACGAGATCCGACACGTACACACGAGATCCGACACGTACACACGAGATCCGACACGTACACACAAGATCCGACACCTACACGAGATCCGACACCTACACGAGATCCGACACGTACACATGCCTAGTTTTTATAACTTGGACACACAAATTCACCTTATATTTGTGGATGTTTCCTGCCATTTAACTTAATGGTATGAAGGTAAGGAAAACGCCTGAATGGTCACCTGAAGCTCACTGGTAGTTAGTTTCAATGTTGCTGACTGGTGTGGTCCAAGTTTGGTAGTTGGTATTTTTTTTCCCCAGCATTTAGGTAGCTCGCTTGCGGAGTTTGCCCCTCCCCCCACCCCCATCTTCCCCTCTTTCACCCATCCCAATGGAAAAGTGATCATTTCAATTGCTTTGGCTTTTTACAGATGCAGGATGCAAGTGTAAAAGGCTGGAGGGAAATGAGTAACTTGTTTGCAGCAAAGGAGAGTCATGAAAATCTTCCGGGAGCCAACTCTTCACAAAGGTATGGCCAACAGGTTTTGCACTTGTTGTACCATTTCGCTCTTTCAATTGTCCATCAGAGGAGGACAGACATAACGGTCATTTCATTATTTTATCATTTCATTATTTTATCGACTTAACAGTTGGGAGGAAGAGGGTAGAAGGAAATTAAATATTTGGGAACTATCTGCATGACCTAAAGGGAGGTGGGACACGTCAGATTAACAAGACCGAAAGTCTAACAGCGGCGTAGCCGGGCTTGTAAAAGATTATAAACTACAAACACGTATGCTTAGCTTTTTAAACAGTCGCTATTATAACATTAAACAAATAAATTTGGAGGAATCCCGACATCCATGAGGTAAGTTTTACTTACAGAACTGAGGGAAGATCTACTGTAATCTAGATTATACCCCACAAGGGTTGGGTACGTACTGTTTTGTTGGAAAAGACGAAACGCCGATGCTTTTGATATTTGATGGTCATTTTAACAATCGGTTTGTTTGTGTTTCATACTGAATGAAAAACGTAAAGGTAGAGCATGGTGATTGTGATATGACAGGTTCAATGATATTGTTGCGGATTTGAGAATGGCATGAACGGCATATAAATCAAAATGGCGGTGTGTGGAGAGTCAGCCGTACCGCCATCAGACGTAATCACATCACCCTGTCATGTGACCAGACCCTCAGCTCTGGTATACGTTTGAGGGGACATATATAGAGACGGAGAAACACTGTTCTAGATGGCTTTGCCCTTTGGGCTACGCCGTAAAAATGTGCAGAGATGACAAATTGGCAGAAGGCCCAACCAAGTTGGTGATGTCGTCCTGAAAGCAAATGCTCAAACATCGATTGTTTTTACTTCAGTGTCTCTTACTCAGGACTATACAGAACATTTTCCAAGTCTTCGTGTACTGCATGAAGGAAAGGGTAGAGGTGGTTGGAAAGAACGTGGGAAATTTGGCTTTGGGGAAATAAGAAAGATACAAGTACAGATTGGTGAATATAAACACGTGCTTTGGCACCGAGTTTGTTAGCTTATAGTCACTACCACTATAAGCAGGTAGTGACTCAAAGTACACCGCCCCCATGCCAAATAATTAAATATCCTCCCCGTGCAACATTGCGTTGGAAATGCTCAGTCGCATAGATGATAACGAGGATTACCTAAAAAGGTTACTTTTCACAGACGAAGCTTCATGTATCGGAGAAGGTCATCCGGCACAATGTGAGGATCTGGGGCTCTGAAAATGCCCACGTGGTCATTGAACACATACACGACAGTCCAAAGGACAGTGTGTGGTTTGGTCTTCTCCATGACCGCTTGGTGGGTCCGTTTTTCTTTGCGGAGGATGCAGTGAACTCGACAATTTACATGAACATATTGGATTCGCCTACCAACAGATCGAATACCTGCAACCCAATATCATTTTTCAACGGGACGACGCTCTCCCTCATTGGGCCTCAGTTGTTCAAGCCGTCCTGAATGAAAAATTTCCAGGTCGCCGAATTAGCCAAGACGGACCAACCACCTTGTCCCCACCATCACCAGACAAAACGACCCCCGTCCCCTTGATTTTTCCTTATTTGAGGTTTGTAAATGATGTCTACAACACCAAGATGGCAGACCTGCAGGATGCAAACATGCTGAACTGAACATGGCAAGAACTCATGTACCGCCTTGATGTCCCGTGCATGGCAAGTGGAGCTCACATTGAAGTGCAGTGATGGTGTGCACAACCTTGAGTTCCTGTATCATATAAACCAAAGGGTTTCGTTGTGTCATTTGTGGTGCTAAATATATTCACACCCTAAAGTTGTCCAGGTCTTTTTGGAACACCCTGTATACATAACCCATACTTACATACACCATTGTATGACAAGTGTACATATCCAGTCTGATGTGATATTTGACAAAGTGATTTTGGCAACAATGTTAAATTTGTTCCAGGTGCCAGCGATAAGTCGCACGCTCTTCCCGAAAGACACTGGGATCATTCATGTCCAACTTATGGCCGCAGGTGGTGCAGTTTTAACGTCCGTCCAATGGATGGCGCACACATCGATCCCTTGCCATGTCTGCAAAACACCAGGGTGACCGTTTATAGCTGGGTGGAGATTCAAATCCAGGCGAGACGGATCGGAGGTGAGGGCACGTACCTCCACGCCATCCTGCTGGCCCTCTCAACAGATGAACGTCCAATGAAACTCTTCAAACTCCAAGAATTGAAAGTACCCAACGACCGTAATCTCTTTTCAGATACAATTCCAGTGACGACGGTTGGTCTTGTGTCGGTTGAGGAATTGAGCTCTCCGGTTCCGTGGATAACACGCGTCCCAAATTTTGATCAGATATTTCAGGGGGGAAAGTGTGGTTTATTCATACACGAGTGATTACAGTATTCTTACTTTCGTGATTGTTTGGAATAACCAACGTGAGTGTTCTTGGCCTGGCATTGACGGTGTGTTTGTGCACTCTTTGTTTTGTGTGCACAGTGATCTCGGCGGGGAATTCTGGGACGGCTTCGGGCAGAAAGACGATTCGTCCTATCAGAACGTGGGCAGCAACACGAAGGAGGGGCTTGCGGAAATTACGGGCCAAAGCTGTGTCCCGGCGGAGAGCTGGGGCAGCTGGGACAACTGGGACGCGAAGCACGAGTTGGAGGGAAAAGAAGATCCCACACCAGACAATTGGGCCGTCGACGGCTGGTAGAGCACCTGCTCGGCCACGTTCGATCGTGGTGCCCGTCGGCGGCTCGAATTTTAACCTGAAGGTGGGACAGCCGACCACTACTCCCAAGGTGTTACACGTAGCCATGATGTTCTCATCCAATCAGATTTGGTTTTTCTATCATCGGAACAGTAATGGAAGCGGATAAAAGGTGTTTTAAAAATGTGCATCGTGCAAGCTTAATAACCGTAGAGGTGATTATTAATGTAAACCTGAACTGTGATTCCATTCACAAAAAGAAGATCATCTCATTGTTCTTCAACCGCAATGTTTTAGCATCGCCATGGTATAAATCACAGTGGACTTGGAGGCACATAAATGGACAAGATGGTGGCTTGGTGGGGCCAATTCACACAAACAGGGTTTTTGCTAAAATAATAAATGTACTTGGAAATGAGGGCACCACCAATTAGTAGACCCCTAGCAGGTGAGACTCAGGTGTGAATATTGAGTGGCTTCGTGAAGGATTCTACCTGGTGTGGGGTGGTGGTGGTGGTGGTGGACAGAGACCCAATATTTGCATCAGGTTATATTGGGTGTGGACAGGTAGGCCTATTGGTGGTGATCTGCATCCTTTATATAGATGGTCATTAAAAAAAAAAAACCTGCCACACCCCTTTGGAAGGGACTTCATCTGGCGGTGTCCTGTAATAACCAATCGGTCAAACTAGGCCCGAGCCTTGCATTCTGGGTAACTGCGCACAAAGGCTCCTGATTTGAACGGAGAGTTTGTATCGTGATCATGTGGGAGATGTTTGAGCAACAAATGGAGACGATTTACATTCCCCGTTTCGTGCGGTGCACGGGAGCAGGGACGCTTCACCGCCACACTCGGGATGTTCTATCCCTGCACTTCCCTTCCGTCTCCTTGCGACACCTCGTTCGCGTAATCTACTGCAACTCGAGGCCAAATTTTCAGTCGGCTGTAGTATTATGTGGACAGGTAGGACAGGTCTTGCGACTTTGCGATCCGAACAAGATCGGCGGTCAGGGCCCCACAGCGGTGGTTGCAATTTCAGACATTTGTGTGTCCGTCACAATTTGGAAGGTTCTTTTAAACATTCCTGGAAACCTCATCCTAAACCATCGATTGGACTCCTTTTGTATCCCGCTGTAAGTTTTGCAGGACGAAGTTTAATCCCAGGTGGGAGAGATCGTCGGTGTAACATGGACAAGTCACGTTGCTCCTTCGTTCGAATTTCCTCGGCAATCCCTCTTTTCCCCACGTGGTTTGTCCAATATGTGGGAATCCATGAGTATAATCACAATCGTCAGGAATGATGTCCACATCTTTTATTCGTTGTGAAAGTCTGTGGTAAGTAAGGTTTGTTTGCATCACAAATTCTAAGCACCGTGGATATTACCGCAACCTGGGATGCATATCCAGGTGCGACATTAAAACTCAAGAAGTTGTAACTTGTGAAAGAGACCGTTCGTTCTAATTGATCCTTCTCTCGACATTCCCTGTGAATCGTTCCTCTCCGCTTGCTGTGCATGATCCTGGTCTTGCTTCGTTTAATCTGACAAAATGACAATTAAAGCCCGTTTTGGAATGCCTTCCTTCATTTTCATCGCCTTCCTTATTTCAAAACCAAGGTAGCGTAGTGAGGGGGCACCGCAAGGCAGGTGTGCACGAGTACCTGTTGCCGTCGACTGAGGATTTGAAGTCGGGACCGAGCGTGGAGCTACCTTGTGGGTCGGTGGATGGGGCGGCGCGCGCCGTACATTTTCACCCCACGATGGACAGAACATCGTGTGTGCTTGGTGAGCAAGGCCGCAACGGTCTGCTTCTCACCACACAGGTCTCTGGGAAAACAGGTACAAACACCGATGCTGCTTGGTAATCATTGTGGGTAATCCGACGATATAAAATAAGCAATTTGTCTAATTCCCGATTGGATGTGTCATGTTGTTGCGGAGCATTGGTTCTGCTGAAGCGATTTCTTGGCCGGGTCATGCTAGGGGGTTTGCCATCCCTCTCACAGCAGGAGTTAAGGGAGGAATTTGGAATTTGTTCAGGTGGCCGGCGATAGCTCACCTATTGTTCGTGAAGCAGAGGGTTGGCTCTGTTATCCACCAGGTAAAGGTCTGTTACCTGTCTTCTACCGACTCCTCTCCGGCCTTGCTCCTCCAGCTCTCTCTGGGCTGTCCCCCAAATATTCCTACAGGTCGCACAAGATCTGCCAGCAACCCTCTTATGGTTAAACTGCCAAAATCAAGACTCTCTGCTCACCTTCACTCTTTCTTTCCTCTTTTCTCCCACCTCTGGAACAAACTCCCTCACTCCCTTCAATCCCACTCCTCCCTCCAGGTCTTTAAATCAGCTGTTCACCACCATCTCTTATCTTCCCCCATCCAAAACCTTCATCTTTTCTACCCCCATTAATTTCACCCCAGATCCACTTTTTTGAAATACCGACTTCTTTCCTGGAAGTCCATGGTGTTCATGTGTTTTATACTTCTCCCATCCCCACCCCCCTTCCCGTTCCTCCTCCCCCCAAGCCCTCTCCCTCCCATAGATCTTCCGATGTCCCTGTTCTCTACTGTTGTGCTTGTGTGCTTCCCTCTCTCTCCCCATCTTGTCTCCCGCTCCCTTTATCATATGTTTTGTTTGTCTTTTTGTGATTAATGTTAATGTTAGCTCTTACACGAGCCTCGATCTTGTGTACATATATTTATTTATTTATTTTTAAATGGGACGCCTGGTTTAACGTCCGAGGGTGAAACTGGTGAAATACCAGGATGACAGTTTTTGGTTGGGTTGGGATTCAAACCTCCAGACCACCCTGTCAACCTTATGTCTGATAACTATAGCATCAAACGGCTTGGCCAATGTCTGAAATTTTGCATACGTGCTCGGGTTACCCAGGGTCAGGGCATGGGCACAAAATATCGCCCACTCCTTCCAATGAGGGTGGGGAGATGACAATTTTTGCCTGTACATGTGGAATGGTGCAATTGGTTGATATTTGTCCAACCACTGATCCTTGCTTGAGGGAGAGGGCCACGACACCATAATTCACACCTGTGAGGAGCGGATATTACTGGTGTTCAAAATTATCTGCACTCAAGGATTCTGTCCCCAAATATCTGCTCCAAATAACTGCTCCAAATGTCCCCAAATATCTGCTCCAAATGTCCCCAAATATCTGCTCCAAATAACTGCTCCAAATGTCCCCAAATAACTGCTCCAAATGTCCCCAAATATCTGCTCCAAATGTCCCCAAATATCTGCTCCAAATGTCCCCAAATATCTGCTCCAAATGTCCCCAAATATCTGCTCCAAATGTCCCCAAATATCTGCTCCAAATGTCCCCAAATAACTGCTCCAAATGTCCCCAAATATCTGCTCCAAATGTCCCCAAATAACTGCTCCAAAGCATCGAGTTCCTCACCGTATGTATGGGACGATGTCATCCTCGCGCCACCTTGATCGCAGAGTGAAGAGCCGGTTGAACCGTTCGTTGACGTCCTCGGGGAGATCCGTAATTCTCATGAGGGAGATGACTGGTGGCAAGGATTCCCGATCTACCAATACCAATCCCTAGAGCACAGGAAAGCATGAGGTGCTGACTGAGGAATGAATCTCAAATTGAAAAATTACCTGCCGCACCTGCAACAGATCACATCGTATTTTTCTTTGGGTACATTTTGGAAACCAGTGGTTTATACCTCTTGATATAAATAATCAAATCGGAGACAAATGTGCTAAACTTAGTGTCGATGTCGAAACGTTCAAAGTACCCTGCGGACAAGAATAGATACGTGTTTGTGTCCTCATGGACCGGCCCTTTCCCTCCTGTCTGTCTCTCTCCCTCTCTATGTCTCTCTCACTCACAAACTCTAATTCTCTCTAACTCTGTCGTGGCTACACCATCCTAGATGTGGAGGATCTCCTGGGAGATCAAGTGGTTGTCTCCGTGCCACGGGCTTGTTCAAGAGAACTGTCCGGGTCCGAACAACAACAACCATATCAGCCGAGTGAAATCCCACATGCTTGTGTAGGTGTTCTTTACCTCGAGTTGAACCAGGTCTGTGTGCATGCCTTCTGGTACGCTCTGGCTCCACACAGTCATGAACTCGGACAAATTGAATGAGATGGAGGCGCAGAGCAGCATTTCCGCGAAGGCACAGCACACACGCACCTCGTCCAGAGCATAGTGCACCTCAGCTGCATCACAGCAGGGAAGGGGAACCAATGTCAAAATAAAACGGTATTTAATGCATCAAAACAAAGGGACATCAATTCAGCTTTCTCGTGTACACAGATGCTTGGTTTGATTACTTTAATGCCGAGTGAAAATACCATATTTCCTCCAATAAGCGCTCTCCCACCCCCCAGAACGGGGTTCAAAGAGTAAGTGCCCCCCAACCCTCCAATAGATGCCACAAGGTGGTTATTGGGGTCAAGAAAACAAAATCACTGCCAAACAATTTATACGCCATCATAAATCCCCACGCTTCCCATCAAAAGCAAAGTTTAAAGATGGAAAAAAGTTCCACCAGGATTGACCAATATAGAGTTTTGAGTTTTAAAAAATCCACTGCGACCCCAAAGTTCCCACCTCCTGGGGTAAGAACCAGGGGTTAAATCCAAAAAAAATCGTTACGTATTTCATGCGTCCCCCAATGTTAATTGCACATACAAAGTTTCATTAAAAACGTTTTAAAATGCGCCATAATTGCATTTTTGTATTTGACATTTTGGCCCCACCCCAAAGGGCAGAGCCAAAATGACACTGCTCATTCACCTACTTGTCCTGTGGTGATCACAACTACCAAGTTTGGTGAATTACTGCACAACCGTTTATGAGATAGCATGACGGACAGACAGACGGTGAAAGAGGCAATTACAACAGACAGACAGAGAGACAATTACAACAGACAGACAGAGACAATTACAACAGACAGAGGCAATGACAAGAGACAGACCGAGAGGCAATTACAATGGACAGACAGAAAGGCAATTACAATGGACAGACAGAGAGGCAATTACAATAGACAGACAGAGAGGCAATTACAACAGACAGAGAGGCAATTACAAAAGACAGACAGAGAGGCAATTACAATAGACAGACAGAGAGACAATTACAATGGACAGACAGACAGCGTGCTCACCCTCCCTCCCCCCCTGACGATACAAAAGTGGGAAGGAAGAAACTTTCCCTTTCAAGGTTTTCTTTAAGAGCCTCTTGTTCTTCCTTTAGGTATGAAAAGTCCATCGTTAAGGAATCCCTGAAGAAATGAATCTGTGGTCTCATGTAGAGAGACCGAGATGGTCAGCGCACATCAGCGAACGACAAAAATTACACCATTCGGAAACATTCTGGAGATTTGGCTTTTATAGTCTTACTAGCCGAATGCAACCGGCATTGCCCGGGTTCTTTTTGAATGAATTTACTACTATAATTCAGCTTTTATTCACGGCCGTAGAAGATTGACTACTATAATTCAGCTTTTATTCACGGCCGTAGAAGATTGACTACTATAATTCAGCTTTTACTCGCGGCCATAGAAGATTGACTACTACAATTCAGCTTTTATTCGTGGCCATAGAAGATTGACTACTATAATTCAGCTTTTACTCGCGGCCACCGGCCATAGAAGATTGACTACTATAATTCAGCTTTTATTCGCGGCCATAGAAGATTGACTCCTATAATTCAGCTTTTACTCGCGGCCGTAGAAGATTGACTACTATAATTCAGCTTTTACTCGCGGCCATAGAAGATTGACTACTATAATTCAGCTTTTACTCGCGGCCATAGAAGATTTGACTACTATAATTCAGCTTTTATTCGCGGCCATAGAAGATCGACTACTATAATTCAGCTTTTACTCGTGGCCATAGAAGATTGACTACTATAATTCAGCTTTTACTCGTGGCCATAGAAGATTGACTCCTATAATTCAGCTTTTACTCGCGGCCATTAGGGTGCACACGGTGCCCCTTTAAAAAATATATATTTATAGAATCAATTTGTCCCTGGTCTCATTGTATTCCTATACCAAAATAAGAAAGCCAGGCAAACTTTCAAGAAGATTGGAAACTATTTATGTGTCCCACCACTGCTTTGAATATTCACTGGCAAAAACAAATAAACGGCAATAAACGCTTACAGAAATAGGTGGTATACATACAAAGGACACATGTAGGGATTAATTTTGTTAGCAAACATCGACAGAAAATATTAATGCATGACAGACATAGTTCAGATATTGATATAAAGTACATTTTATATTCCTTCACAAGTTCACACATGTATTCAACAATGTATTAATTGAACATAATGGCCAATTTGGCTAACATACACAAAACAGAAAGGCAACAAACTCATGAATCAGCTGCTTATGACTTTTGGTCCAACAATGTCTTTATTGTCCCTGACTTTTATCATCTGGTTCAGTTGTCCTTTTTCTCAGATTGGGCCTCATCTTTCTGTTCTCTTCAACAACTTGGAGAACATTCTGATAGTGCTCTTCACCGCGAGCAGCTGCCAAGAAGTCGGAGCTCAGCTTCACGCCTCGTTCTGCTGAATCATTCACTACATTGATTGCTCCAACATTGATCAAGGCACTCTTGTAGAATTCTGATTCAGGCCACTCGGAAACATCCAGGGACAGGAACCCTGCTTCCAGCTTCAGAACATGGAAGAAAAACCATGAATCTTCGGTGACAAAGTCAGCAAGTTTTGAGCCGAGATTGACTTCTGTTGGGAACCTTGGTTTGCCGAAGCCTGTTCCGAAACGATTCTCAGGAAGCTGGCACGGTGTGTCAGGTCTTTTTTGGAGCAGTTGGTCTGCAAGTAGGCGACACTCATGAGCTGGGGTGTTACTGCTGAATAGTGCCAGTGGTATTAGCTCTCCGGTAAGGTACCACAGGTGTCGACTGAACGCCTTCAGTGCGCTACTGGCCACTATGGTGTTGAGTTCCTGATACCGTAGCAGCTTCTTGTACAGGAAGAGGTCATTCCAGGGCGCATCTACACTGATGGAGCATTGCATCCACCAAGTGGAATAGACGAGTGTTGCAAAGGTGATGAATTCTGTGAGCTTCTTTCCCTGGTGCTTGGCTGTTATTGTTCCAGATGGGAGATCCTGGATTTGTGTCTCAAACAGGCAGATTTTCAAACAGTAGATCAATTTCGCCATCCACCTAGCTTCGTGTAAGGCACCAGGACGCTGAAATGTTGTAGTAGGGTAGTCAGGATCGAGATAGACTGCACACAGCTGTAGAAATTCTTTGTAGTCGTCCCGTTTCTGGTCAACTTGTGATGTCACGAGTTGCAAGGTTTCTGCACGCCATTCATCAATTAGATCTTTACCTTCCTCGGGAAATGACGCTAACTGTATTCGGTGCAGTGGCTGATCGCTCTCATGGGGAACCAAGTTCCAATTTTTCCTGAGACAAGTGAACAGCATGACATCTGGAGACTTGGATGTCTCGATCTTGAGATCCTCAAACACGTGCGTAAGAATGACTTCTCCTACGTGATGCCGACAACCAGACCACAAAAGTGGACGTTCTAGGGTTTCCTGTATCTGAATGCATGCTGCGGACACATGCCCTGTGTTGCTAGCGGTCGTATCAAACACCATGTTGCAAATGGAGTCTGTGCAGTTCCAACTGCACAGCAAATCAAATGTGAGCTTTGAAATGATTTCTCCAGATTTTTAATCAGTTCCAGGTTTGTAAGCAGGCACACCAAGAACCTTGATGTCTGTCACATCTCCAACCGCCACAGTCAGCCGCTCCTCATTTTCATATTTATTTGTGAGCGAGGGAAGCAGCTTGCCATCCCAGTGAAGAGAAGCAAACTGTGGAACATCCCACTTCTCCTGGTAACTTTCAGCTATTTGCTTTCCGATTTCTCGTCTGGATTTATCAGCCACAGCATACGATGTATATACTTTGGACACATCCCCTCCAGCTTCCTGGACGAATGCCTCAGTGAAAGCAGCCTGTTGTGATGGAGTCACAACCATTTTGGGGGATTTCATGATGTTATGAGGTATGAAAGCCTCTGTCCCAGAATGTACCACTCGTCTGTGCTTTTTTCTCGGATGTGTATCCATAGAGGTTCCTGGCAAGAGATCCACTCCATCCTCGGTGTCACCAGGATCAGTATCAGAACTGCTCTCAAATGTTGCTGTAGCAGTTAACTCCGCCATCTCAGCTTCTGCCTTTTCTTGCCTTCGTCTGTCCAGAAGCTTGCGTTGTTCTGATCTCTGTTTCTGTTTCGCGAGGGAAGCGTCAAAACCTCCAAAGCTAGCAATACGATCTGTCTTCATGGACTGCAGGAATTTGATGTCCTCAGGAGTTTTCATTTTCTCTTCAGCATCAAGCGGCCAGAGTGGGAATGTTTTGGAAAGATCCTGCTCATGTTCATGGACTTTGCTCAAAACAGTTGGCATGTCACGGCGACTTTTGGGGATTTGTCTTAGTTTGGAGTTCTCATCGTGCAGCTTCAAGATCTTTTCACATGCTTTGCGATCACATATCAAAGGAACGTTTGCTTTCTCATAAAAAGGCTGAATCTTTGCAAACACCAGCTTGGAACAATCCCACTTGGTTTTGTTGGTAGAATATCCATCCTGTATATGGAATATCAGACACCGAAGGACCTGTAGTGCTGTAGGCAAGCGAGATCCAGTTATTTCTGAATCAACGTCCGTGATCGATTGACCTAGTACAAATATCTCAGAAGAGTTTCTTGTTTTCATTCTACTAGATCCTGCTGCAGTTGCTGGCGAGCCTGGCGTAGATTCATGCTGGAGTTCTTCAGTTGAGCAGATATCAAGAACACCAGCATCTTGTGATGATTTATCCTCCTCCATAATATTTCCTCTCTGCTAGTAATTCTGGCAGCGCACACAAACGTATCACAAATGTGTGTCAATATCTACAACTGGGTAATAGCATCTGTGTCATGACAGGCCAAAGGCAAACATGTCAGCTACATCAGGATCAGTTCCTGCATAATGCATATACTTGCTACAGAGCAGATCAGTCAATCAGCTCATATTGTGACTGCATTGTTATGTCTAGACAATGTCTAGACTGTGCATGTCTAAAAATAGCCCAAATCTAGCAGCAGTTTCCATGGCAACTGTCTGGACATTTCATCCCTGGCATTTATATTTACAACTTTACACAGGTAAATCAATTCACATTGAACTCTCAAGAAAAAACAACAACAAATAATGATACTAGTGCTGGAATTAAAGACAGCCTATTTACCATAATATTGTTATAATGGCGGCTTATGGCCATTTTTGTGGAAATATTCAAGTGAATGGTGGGACACATAAATAGAGTCCAATTTTCATAAAAATTGACTAGGACTATTATTTTAACTAGGGCATGCCCGTACTATATATAAGCTAGGACGTGCCCGTACGTGGGTGCCCGTTCCTTGCCAAAAAAAAAAAAAAAAAAAAAAAATTTGTGTAGGGGTGTGTGTGTGTAAACATCCTAGGGCGTGCCCGTACGTGGGTGCAAAAAAACATGCGTGCAAACAACAACAAAAAAAAAAAACTTTGAAACCACGTGGCAGTAACGACCACAGAACCCCCCCCCCCCTCTATTTACATGAATGGTTTGGTCCATTCGCAACGACCACAGAACCCCCCCCTCTATTTACATGCAATGGTTTGGTCCATTCGCAACGCCAAAGCGAACGGCGAACGGCTAAATCGCCATAGCTCGGTAAGTACTTGTCCGATTAATTTCAAACCTTGAAAAGGCACATCCTCGGGTCCCCAGCAATATACCTGGCAAGTTGCAAGTATATCGGACCCGTGGTTGTCGAGAAACAGCGGTCACAGACAAACAAACGTACAAACGTACAAACGTACAAACAAACACACAGAGATTACTGGAATTATAGATAGATGATTGGAACAAAATAAAAACAGGGACAGGGCAACATGCTCATATGGGGGCACCGTGTGCACCCTAGCGGCCATAGAAGATTGACTACTACAATTCAGCTTTTATTCGTGGCCATAGAAGATTGACTACTATAATTCAGCTTTTACTCGCGGCCATAGAAGATTGACTACTATAATTCAGCTTTTATTCACGGCCATAGAAGATTGACTACTATAATTCAGCTTTTACTCGCGGCCATAGAAGATTGACTCCTATAATTCAGCTTTTACTCGCGGCCGTAGAAGATTGACTACTATAATTCAGCTTTTACTCGTGGCCATAGAAGATTGACTACTATAATTCAGCTTTTACTCGCGGCCATAGAAGATTGACTACTATAATTCAGCTCAGCTTTTAATTGTGATATCTATCTATAATTCCAGTAATCTCTGTGTGTGTGTCTGTGTGTGTGTCTGTGTGTGTGTCTGTGTGTTTGTTTGTCTGTGACCGCTGTTTCTCGACAATCACGGGTCCGATATACTTGAAACTTGCCAGGTATATTGCTGGGGACCTGAGGATGTGCCTTTTCAAGGTTTCATATTAATCGGAGAAGTAGTTACCGAGCTATTAGTAAAAGTAACGCAAGCCGTTCGCTTTGGCTTTGCGAATGGACCAAACCATTTCATGTAAATAGAGGGGGGGGGGGGGGTTCTGTGGTCGTTCGCTTTGGCTTTGCGAATGGACCAAACCATTTCATGTAAATAGAGGGGGGGTTCTGTGGTCGTTACTGCATGTAAACGCATGTTTTTTTGCACGCACGTACGGGCAAGCACGTACGGGCAAGCACGTACGTGCGGGCACGCCCTAGTAATAATAATAATAATAAAGGAGTCTTATATAGCCCCATCAAGCAGAATAAACTACCCTCATGGCACTTTACATTATCATGCGAACGCACACACACCGCACACACACACACAAACAGACACACCTTCACTCTTGCCCTATTCCTCTCCCTCCCCATTCAAAACCCACAGATGTGTACTCCCCTTCCTCCTCTCCTCCCTCCCCCGCACATGTACACAGACATACTCTCGATCTCTGTCCCACCTCAAACCAAAGGGAAAACAGGACTTAGACTTTGAAAGACTTGTGAAACAGATAGGTTTTGAGGGAGGTTTTAAAGGCAGGAAGAGAGTCAACATGTCGAACAGAGGAAGGCAAGTCATTCCAGAGCAGAGGTGCAGCAAAGGAAAAGGATTTCTCGCCAAACGACTTGGTGCTGGTGCGCGGCGGCTCTAAGGTCATAGTCGTCGCTTGAACGAAGCCGTCGCCGAGGTTCATAGAGAGGGAGCAAATCAGAGAGATAGTGAGGTCCCGTTCCACACAATGATTTATAACATAGTGTACAAATTTTGTATTGCACACGAGCAGAGACAGGCAGCCAGTGTAAAGATTCAAGAAGCGGAGTAACATGGTCAGACTTCTTCGCCTTACAGACAAGACGAGCGGCAGAGTTTTGAACCTTTTGTAACTTATTCAAGAGAAACTGAGGGCACCCAGCATACAAAGAATTACAATAGTCTAGCCTTGAGAGGACAAGGGCACAGACCAGAGTTAGAGCAGCTTGAGGAGTAAGAAAGTGGCGAATGGATGCGATTTTTCGCAGCTGAAAGTATGCTGATTTGCAAGTTTGAAGTACTTGCTTGGAAAATGTCATGTTGCAGTCGAAAACCACACCAAGGTTCTTGGCCGCCGAAACAAAGTTTACATCGGTTTCACCAACATGAATAGTGGTAGGAAGTGAACATTGTAGAGGACATCTGTGCGATCTTGCAATCATAGACTCTGTTTTAGCATCGTTCAGCTGAAGTTTGTTTTGGGTCATCCACGCCTTCACGTCGGCAATGCAGCCTTCTAACACTTCAACAGTGGGCACGATTTGTTGAATCGTGCTTCCTTTGTACAGCTGATTGTCGTCCGCAAAGGCGTGGTGATCAACTGAATGTCTGGCAACAAGATCAAATAGAGACTGAGTGTACAAAAGAAAGAGGATAGGTCCCAGGACTGAGCCCTGGGGAACGCCAAAGGAAAGCGGAGAAGGGCTGATTTCTGGCCATTGACAACAACTGTTTGCACTCTATCAGTAAGATAGGACATCAGCCAAGAAAGGGGAGGACCCGTTATACCAATTGTGATTTCAAGACGACGAATTAAGACACAATGGTCAAAGGCGGCAGACAAGTCCAAAAGAGCAAGAATGGAAACCTTACCACAGTCGAGAGGTCAGAAGATCATTGGTTATTCTTAGGAGAGCGGTCTCGGTGCTATGGCCTGGTCTATATGCTGACTGGCGAGAATTGAAAAGATTATTTGAAACTAGATGGTCATTCATCTGTGATAGCACAATTCTTTTTGTAATCTTTGACAGGAAAGACAGGTTGGAGATAGGACGGTAATTTTTCATGTCGTTAAGGTCACGGGTGGGCTTTTTAAGAAGTGGTTTAACAAGAGCTTGTTTAAAGAGAAGCGGAAATGAACCCATAGTCAGAGAATCATTGATAACTGCAGTAATAAATGGGAGGAGGGTGTCCAAACACTCAATAAACAAATCGGTGGGAAGGGGGTCAAGATCACATGTTTTTGTGTTTGACTTAAGGATTGTACATTTGACAATTTCCTCAGTAACAGGAGTAAACGAACTAAGAGGTCGTCCGTGAAAGCAGTGTTAAGCATCATCGAAGGAAAGGAGTGACTGCTTGTCAAGATTGTTTCTTATTACCTTCGCAAAAGCGGAAGGTTATGTTTTGATCGCTGTGTATTTATTTGTATGTCTGTGTGTGTGTGTGTGTGTATGTTATTCGCATAACTCAAAAAGTATTCAACCGATTCGCATGAAATTTGGTGGGATGATAGGTTATTATCCGGGAACCATTTGATTAGATTTTGGAATCGATCGGGTCAAAGGTCAAGGTCAAGGTCATGAAAAGGTCAAAATCGTCTTTTTACCATAGCGCGGTCAATTTGTGTCCAATTTGTATGAAACTAATGCCAAAATGCTTTGCTACACAGATCTTGTAGTCTTTTATTTTGGCAACAAAAGTAGCTGCGGCGAAGGTATGCGCTCTACCGAGTGCCCGTTCTAGTTGACTGAATTTTATTGTGAAAGAAATGCAGGAAGCGTTGGGGTAGTTCGTTTTGAGGAAACACAGTGGGAAGAACGGATTTATTTTTGGTGGCAAACAGGCGGTTGGTAATGCTGAACAGTTGCTTGCAGGAGGAGCTCCTAGTAATCCGATCAGAAATATATGACGTTTTTGCTTTCAGAATGATTTTTATGACGAGTCTTTTAGCTATGTTATACAACTGTTTATGGACTGTGAGGCCAGTCTTCAGCCACTGTCTCTCGGCACGTCGTCGTTCCTTTTTGGCAGCCCTGACTTCGTCGCTGACTGCACTGAACCACGGAGTACTCCTGCGTCTGGGAACGGCGCGCCGTGTCGCTGGAGCATGACAGTCCAACGCTGTGCAGAGGCAACAGTCGAGGTCTTCTGCAGTGACATAGGAACGGCCAGAGAGACGGGTGTGAAGGTCCTCTTTAAAGGTGGAACGGTCGATGGCACGAATGTTGCGGGCAGTGATGAATGTGGGCTGAAGACGAGGTACAGCAATACTCAGGTGGCTGGTGACACAGAAGTGGTCCGAGGTGATAGCACAGGTCACTGACGTGGACTGCACCAACTGATCATCGCATCTGTGCACTAACCAATCCAGGATGTGTCCTTTAACGTGTGTAGGTTGAGAGACAGACTGAGACAGACTAAAAGTAGAAAGGAGGTCAATGATCTTTGAAGTGAGAGGATGTTGTGGTTGGTCGTAGTGGACGTTGAAATCTCCAAGAATCAAGACGAAACCAGGAAGAGTATTGCAGTGGTCGAGCAGATTAGGAAGCTGGGGCACGAACATAGTCAGTAAGCTTGTTTTTCCGGTTAGTTGGAGGTCGGTAGAGGCAGAAGAAATGGGCCCAGCCCGGCCGAAGCGGCCTCGACCGGCCTCGCCACCTAGCCTGTAACCTTTCCACGGCCCGTCCCGACATTTTTGGTTCTTTTTGAAGGAATTTACTACGATAATTCGGCTTCTACTCACGGCCGTAGAAGATTGACTACTATAATTCAGCTTTTACTCGCGGCCGGAGAAGATTCACTACTATAATTCAGCTCAGCTTTTAATTGCGAAATGGGCTCAGCCCGGCTGAGGCGGCCTCGACTGGCCTTGCCACATAGCCTTCAACCTTCCCGGGGCGCATCCCGACATTTTTGGTTCTTTTTGAATGAATTTACTACTATAATTCAGCTTTTACTCGCGGCCGTAGAAGATTGACTACTATAATTCAGCTCAGCTTTTAATTGCGAAATGGGCCCAGCCCGGCCGAAACGGCCTCGACCGGCCTCACCACCTAGCCCATAACCATCCCGGGGCCTGTCCCGACATTTTTTGTTAGAGGGCAACGTCATAACGGCAACACCTATGACGTCATAATTCGACAAGTAAAAAACTTTATCCGATCAGGATGAAATTTCTTGAGCATTTTCTCAGTATAAATTGATGCAGAAATAAAATTATAATGACGTCGTAGATCACGTGGTTCAGACGCCATTTTGTTTTGAGTGAAAAGCCTGAAAAAGCACAAATCCAATTTTCTCCAAATCGAGGCCAATCTTTGCAGGCAGGATCGCATACCCATGATGAACAAAAAAGTCAGCGAGCATGACGTCATGCATCACATGGTTTCCGAGTTATGACGTTTTTAAGCAAACTTTTAAAACCAAGCTCCTCCCTCATTTTTGATCCTATCGAGGGGAAACTTCACAGATGTGTTCAGCATATCAGTCTACTAAAATGACCTTTTGGAATTTGCGATAGGTGACGTGGTTTGTTAGAGGTTTCCTCCTATCTTTCACCGTTCAGGAGATTAGCGCGTGCAGACAAACAAACAAACAAACAAAAACTTTCTTTTATATACAGTAATAGATAAATAGATCATTAAAACGCTTATTTCTGAAGTTTGTAATCGGAACTTCTCTCCAGCTATTGCTCCTGTCGCCCCAAGATATGTGTGATACTATGTAGTTATGACTAACCCTTCCATATAACCATACCTATGTCTCCAAATGTCTATAAGTGTAGAATAAAAGCTGAAAATCAGTGAAAAGTTTTGAATAACCCGCACCATTTTGTTTTACGCACAGTGAGACGCTGCACTTGATACCGAGGAGAAGAAGAAGACGTCCCGATGTGTGCCGGACGTGCAGCGACTCGAGAGGCATTCTACGCCTTTTAATACAAATATAAATGCGATCAGAAATGTAAAGGGGATACTTACCAGTAACCACACTATAAGAGACAATACTGCAGTTGAATACAAAGCGATATTCAGGATATCCGCCAGAATGAATGTTGGTGCCAACTGACACAATTATTTTGAAAAGAAGCGGAAAGGAAGAGGAAGGGCAAGTTAGTTTGAACATAAACACTATTTATGCCCGTGATTTTCATGGGTTACGGCTAGTATAGATAAATACGGACCGAAAATGTGGTCCAACATTATCCCGTACTATACAGTAACGCGTCCTCAATGTAACGGCCTCCTTTGCATGCTACGTGGTGGTGCAGAAGCCCATACTCGACAGTTTACCTTATTTATAAAGGCACTTAAATTGAAGTGAGCTTTGTCTATCATCCAGTCTTTTGTGAAACTCATTTTCACTTTCCACCATACCAACAAGGTGTTTGGCAACCGTAACAATGTGGCATTGGTGCAGGACTCAAACCCCGAACAGACAACTCGGGGGCGAGTACATCACCTCCGAACCGCCCCCCCCCCCCCCCCCCCATCAATCCGTTTTCACAAAGCGTGGATTGTATCCAGCAGATCAAGGATTAGAAACCAATTCAAGCACCCGTGTGATGTTAGCACCAAAGGAAAGGTGAGGCCTTTGAAAAGTTAACGATTTCCGTGAACAAAGGAGGGACAAAAAACAGCGGGAGGGCAGAGGGTGATAAACGTACCGAGGTGGCACAGCCTTTGCCCGTAGCACTCCAGACAGTGTTGAATCATCTCCCTGAATATTAAAAAAAAAAAGAAACAAACAGTGGAAAATGGACAAAGTGGTCAAACCCAGGGAAATAAATTAATAAAACAATTGCAATTATTATTGGAAAGATCAATATTACAGGAACTCAGTTCAACTTGTGTTTTATCTGAGAAATACATGATGTAAGCTCATGAAAGACGTGACACACATGGGAAAAAGGGAATGTGGCGACCCGAGGACAGCACGTTGATGCAACAAGCAAGGGTACACAGTACTAGGCCGACTCACGGGCACATGTGACATCCGAGGCCGAGACAGGCAAACTCAAAATCGATATAACAGGACAAAGGGTTGTCCTGTTACACACAAACAGATTCATGATACGATCAACAAGACAGGCAACAAAGGAGAACAGTTGAACGAGACGGATCCGATGTGGTTAGCTTGGTTTCTGAAGAAGTTCTCACGGAACAAAGAAAAACCGCATGGACTTTTGTTGTTTTTTTTGTATACAGAATCGAGGCTCGTGTAAGAGCTAACACATTGAACATGAAAACATGTACAGACACACAAAACATGCAATGAAGGGAGCGGGAGACAAGAGGGGGAGAGAGAGGGAAGCACACAAGCACAACAACAGTAGAGAACAAAGATGTCGGTAGATCTGTGGAAGGGGGAGGTGGGAGGGGTACACGGTATAAAGCAAATGAACACTTCTAGGAATTTCAGGAAAGAAGTTGGGGATCGAAAGAGGTGGATTTGGGGTGTTTTAACGGGGGTAGAAAAGATCAAGGTTTTGGATGGGGGAAGATAAGAGATGGTGGTGAACAGCTGTTTTAAAGACCTGGAGGGAGGAGTGGGATTGAAGAGAGAAACTGCAACTTGCGAAGAGAGAAAAGACTTGCGAAGAAACGGCAACTGGAGGTTTTCATCAACTTGCATTTTAACCTCCGTAATTAACATCTACATCCCACTTGTACAGGACACAACAAAATTCGACAAACATGCTCTTCCATTTATTTCAATCTGATGCGCATGTAGCGGACCAAAAAATAAAACAATTGAAAACACAAACGTAAGGTCACTTAATAGGGCGTTGGGCCACCACATATGACCAGTACGGCCTGTATGCACCGTGGTGCAGAGTCCACCTGCATCTGGAATTCTGGAGGAGGAACACGATACCATTCTTCCGTGACAAAGTCGATCAACTCACACCTGTTTGATGGATGTGGAAAACACCGTCTCGGCCGCCGTTCCAGAATATTCCAAAAAATGTTCGATCGGGTTAAGATGTGGTGACCGAGAAGGCGATGACATATGGATAACATCAGCGACATGGTCATCAAACCATTGTGCAACCACACATGTTCTGTGGATGGGGGCATCGCACGGTCTCCTTTTGCAGCCATGCTAGCCAAAAGTATAGGCAACCAGGCCTGTGCAGCATTTTTATACATGACCCTAAGCATGCTGGGAGGTTATTTGCTTAATTACCATGCTCTCGTGAAGCAAAATTCAGGGTTAAGCATTCGGGTACGTACGTGCATGTCTGCATTTCAGTAAAGTAAAGTGTGTGCCGTGTCTGCATTTTAAAAATGCATTTTCTCAGCAACCGTTGGTCCGATTGACATGAAATTTTCACCATAGGAGGGCCTCCGCTTGTAGAATATTTTAGTGAACATTATGACGTCACAGGTCATGTTGTACGGGCGCCATCTTGGAAAAAACAAAAAAAACTTTGCACCTCCATCTCAAAAACCGCTGCACAGAAATAATCGAGACAGGTCTCATTGCAAAGAACTCTCCATGTGGAATAACATATGTGAATGATGTCATAGGTTGCCGTTATGACGTCATAATTCAACAAGTAAAAACTATCCGATCAGGATGAAATTTCTTGAGCATTTTCTCGGTATAAATTGATGCAGAAATAAAATTATAATGACGTCGCAGGTCACGTGGTTCGGACGCCATATTGTTTTGAGTGAAAAGCCTGAAAAAGCACTAAAATCCAATTTTCTCCAAATCGAGGCCAATCTTTGCAGGCAGGATCGCATACCCATGATGAACAAAAAAAGTCAGCGAGCATGACCTAATGCGTCACATGGTTTCAGAGTTATGACGTTTTTAAGCATAAACTTTTATGAACCAGGCTCCTCCCTCATTTTTGATCCTATCGAGGGGAAACTTCACAGATGTGTTCAGCATATCAGTCTACTAAAATGACCTTTTGGAATTTGCGATAGGTGAACGTGGTTTGGCAAATATCAATAATTAAACAAAAATATTACAAAAATTTATAACTCTTGAACCGCTTCATTGATCGACATGAAACTTTATATTATAGTAGATAAGTAGAGATAATGAAGTGTAACAAGTCTGCAAAATTTCAAGATGATTGGATGTACGGTCTGGAAGCTATAAGTTGTTATTGCGTGAAGAAGAAGAGTCTTCTAGAGTGGGCATATAATTAATTATCACACTGCACAGATGAGCAGGCAAAGTACAGAGCGACCTCACGGGATCATTTTGACCTCAAATAAAATTCTGATTTCAGATTTGTCAATCACTGAGGTATATTAAAACACGACCAAAACAGATTTGGCGAAATTCCGACGATTTTTGACGAAAATATAACATTTGTGTCTGCATTTCAGTAACGTAAAGTGTGTGCCGTCGGCATTTTAAAAATTGAAACGTGGCTCATTGTAAATAACTCCATATGGGGAATAGGTGTTGTTAACGATGACGTCATTGGTGCCATAATTATGACGTCACAATTCATCAGGGACAACGCTTAGTCTGATCGGTTTGAAATTTATTGAGGATGATCTATGCAACAATTATTTAGAGAATATAAATTTATGATGTCATCACTCATGTGATCTGGCAGCCATATTGGATTAAAAAAACCAAAAACGTTCAAAAATCAACCCTCGACTCTGATTCTGCAACTGGACCCGACGGCATCAGCCCACGGGTCCTAAAATCCTGCTCTGCTGCTCTATCTCACCCTCTCTCTGTTCTCTTCACCCTCTCTTTTGCTCAAGGTCAACTGCCATCTGCTTGGAAATCAGCCAACATCACCGCTTTGCACAAAAAAGGTGCAAAAACAGATCCTAGCAACTACAGACCAATCAGCCTTCTCCCAATTATCAGCAAAGTCATGGAATCCATCATTGCTTCTGATATGAAATCTTTCCTCTTCTCCAATGGCTTGATCTCTGATCATCAATTTGGTTTCAGACCAGGTCACTCTACTCTGGACATGCTGCTTCTGCTGTCTCAACAATGGATGGAGGTCCTCAATGCCAAACAGGAAATTAGAGCTGTCTCCCTCGACATATCACGTGCCTTCGACACGGTCTGGCACCCCGCTCTGCTCACCAAACTCTCCTCCTTTGGTATCCATGGAAATCTCCACGCATGGCTGGCGGACTTCCTCTCTAGTCGTCGTCAACGTGTGGCCCTGAATGGGTTTCTCTCATCTCCTCTTCCTGTTCAGGCTGGAGTTCCCCAAGGCAGTGTTCTGGGCCCCGTGCTTTTTCTGGTCTTCATCAATGATCTCTCTGACTCTCTCGAAAATCCTCTCTATCTCTTTGCTGATGACTCCACTCTCTGCCGCTCCATTCCTCTTCCCTCAGATCGGCAGTCTGCTGCCTCCTCACTCTCTGAAGACCTGGACAAAATCACAGACTGGTCAAACAAGTGGAACATGTCTTTCAATCCTGACAAATCTCACACTCTTACTATGTCTCTCCGAAAAGATCGACTGGACAACCCTCCCATCTACTTTCTCAACAATCCTCTCCAAGAAGTTCTGTCGCTCAAGATTTTGGGTCTCACTATCTGCCATGATCTTTCTTGGGAAAACCACATTTCCAAGCTGGCCTCCAAAGCCAGTCGCCGACTGGGCATCCTCCGTCGTGCGAAGTCCTTCCTCGGCACACCTGAGCTCCTCACCACATACAAGGCTTTCATCCGCAGCTCAATGGAATACTGTTCTCCCCTATGGGCCGGTGCTCCTGCCTCACACCTAGCTCGGCTTCACGCTGTTGAAACCAAAGCTTTCAGAATTATTGGAATCTCCCGCGATGAAGCTATCTCTGAGGGCCTTTCACTCACTCACCGCAGGCAGGTAGGTGGTCTTTCTGTCTTCTACCGACTCCTCTCCGGCCTTGCACCCCCAGCTCTCTCTGTGCTCTGTCCCCCAAATATTCCTACAGGTCGCACAAGATCTGCCAGCAACCCTCTGATGGTTAAACTGCCGAAATCTCGGCTCTCCGCTCACCTTCACTCTTTCATTCCTCTTTTCTCCCGCCTCTGGAACAAACTCCCTCACTCCCTTCAATCCCACTCCTCCCTCCAGGTCTTTAAAACAGCTGTTCACCACCATCTCTTATCTTCCCCCATCCAAAACCTTGATCTTTTCTACCCCCGCTAATTCACCCCAGATCCACCTTGTTTGAAATTCCAACTTCTTTCCTGGAAGTCCTGGCAGTGTCCATATGTTTTATACCTCTCCCACTGCCCCCTTCCCACGCCCCCCCCCCCCCCCAAAGCCCTCGCCCTCTCTCAGATCTCTCGATGTCTCCATGTCTCTCGGTCCCTGCTCTCAAATGTTGTGTTTGTGTCCTTCCCCCTCTCTCCCCATCTTGTCTACCGCTCCCTATGTTATATGTTTTATGTGTCGGTTTGTCTTTCTGTGTGATTAATGTTCGCTCTTTCACGAGCCTCGATATTGTATACAAAAAAAATAAAAAATAAAAATAGAAGAGTTGGCTCACACCAAGTTGTCTGTGCAGGGTAAGTATTCTATGAATACCATCTAGTCAACATATGGGCCACACCTGTGTGGAAGCCGTTGCTTGGTGTCTGGCTTTTACCGAGGCGTTTCCATTTTTTTTGTCCACTACCTGTGCCTTCCACTGTTACAGAGCGTTGGTTCTGCCGAAGCAGTTTCTAGGCCTGGGCTGGAGTCATGCTGGGTGGTTTGCTGTCCCTCTCCCGGCAGTAGCTGGGGTAGAAATTTGGAACTTGACCAGCATACGGGATCCGAACACAGGCTAGACAGCTGAGATGGGGGTGTGTGTACCTTTATGCCATCCAATGAGCCCCTTGGGACCAACCGGCATCTCAGAATTCAATTTACTTGTGAATCGTCAAGGTGTATATGGTCAACCGTGGCAATATTCCATTGTGATGGACCGTCTGATTTCCCACTCTCCATACAACACAGCAACAGACAATGGGTAACCCGGCAACAGGGCCAAAAGGACCGGACCCTCGTTACCAGACTGGTACCCGCATTGGCTCCTGCTGGTTGAGTCAAGTTGAGTGATTTGGTGCAGAAGCACAATGGCCTGAGAGAAGCGTGGACGGTGAACGTGAGCAGTTCAAGTACACGCCGCAGCGGCCCAAAGTCGGGGGAATGAGCGAGCAACACTGGGACTACGCTGCTCGCAAGCGCAGCCTTCTTCCCGAGGAACTGTAGCACATGCACGTGCAGTTTAGAAATATCAGAGTAAAGTAAAGTTGAATATTTTTGCACCTGCACCCTTTTTCTGTGCTGTGCCATGGCACGAGACTATCATGCGGGAAAACTTAATGATCATGGATTGCAAAAACTGATTCGCTTTGCCGTTCTTATGAGCTGAATGCAACAAGTGGGGTATTTGTCACCACCAGGGCCGTGGCACTTTTCTTTTTTTTGTATACAAGATTGAGGCTCGTTTAAGAGCTAGCACATCAAATACAAAAACATAAACAGACACATAAAACAATAAGGGGAGGGGGAGACAAGATGGGGAGAGAGAGGGAAGCACACAAGTACAACAGTAGAGAACAGGGACATCGGGAGATCTGTGGGAGGGAGAGGGCTTGGGGGGAGGAGGCGTGGGCAGGGGGGTGGGGGTGGGGGTGGGAGTGGGAGAGGTATAAAACACATGGACACAGCTAGAACTTCCAGGAAATAAGTCGGTATTTCAAAAAAGTGGATCTGGGGTGAATTAACGGGGGTAGAAAAGATCAAGGTTTTGGATGGGGGAAGATAAGAGATGGTAGTGAACAGCTGTTTCAAAGACCTGGAGGGAGGAGTGGGATTGAAGAGAGTGAGGGAGTTTGTTCCAGAGGTGGGAGTAAAGAGGAATGAAAGAGTGAAGGTGAGCAGAGAGTCTTGATTTTGGCAGTTTCACCACAAGAGGGTTGCTGGCAGATCTTGTGTGACCTGCAGGAATATTTGGGGGACAGAGCACAGATAGAGCTGGAGGAGCAAGGCCGGAGAGGAGTCTGTAGAAGACAGAAGGACCACCAACCTGCCTGTGGTGAGAGAGAAAGGCCCTTAGAATCAGCTTCATTGCGGGAGATTCCAATGATTCTGAAAGCTTTGGTTTCTACAGCGTGAAGCCGAGCTAGGTGTGAGGCAGGAGCACCAGCCCAGAGTGGAGAGCAGTATTCTATTGAGCTGCGGATGAAAGCCTTGTATGTGGTGAGGAGCTCAGGTGTGCCAAGGAAGGACTTTGCACGACGGATGATGCGCAGTCGGCGACTGGCTTTGGAGGCTTGGAAATGTGGTTTTCCCAGGAAAGATCATGGCAGATAGTGAGACCCAAAAGCTTGATTGACAGAACTTTTTGGAGAAGATTGTTGAGAAAGTAGATGGGAGGGTTGTCTAGTCGGTCTTTTCGGAGAGACATAGTAAGAGTGTGAGATTTATCAGGATTGAAAGACGTGTTCCACTTGTTCGACCAATTTGTGATTTTGATATTGACCTTTTACCTCAGATAGTCAGTCAATTAGGCCTCAGACTATGCTGCAACCCCAGTTCGCAAACGAAACAAGCATAATTACAGTTTTAACACTGTCCTGCCATTGTTGAAATGGTAAAAGCACAGATCACTATCAATTTTAACAAATAGTCCTTGTAATCATTTGTACCCAAGATTTCGAAAGTTATAACCTCTTTATAACCACCAGTGAAAGTTTAAACACCACCCACCACCACCACGACTAACCTTGGTTCCAAAGGTTCAAGTTCCTCCAAGCAGGTAGATAGTGGGACAAGGCGGAAGTCCCAGGATTCAGAATCGACCAATTGAGTTATCAAACCAAGCAGCCGCATCTCGTAGTCAAAGCTCAGCATCCGCCAGCGTCCTGTCCATTGGGAATAGCTTTACATGAATGGCTCCTTCAGATAGGCTGTAAGCTAATGGTCACAATATGGCACTCTTCTCTAACAACTCTGGGTTTTACATGGTGTTTAATTTTGGGGGGTTTTACGTGACGTTTATTTTTTGGGGGTTTACGTGATATTTATTTTTTAGGGGTTTTATGTGGTTTTTTGGGGGGGTTTATTTTTTGGGGGTTTTACATGGTGTTTTCTTTTTGGGAGTTTTTACATGGTGTTTATTTTTTGTGGGTTTACGTGATATTTATTTTTTGGGGGTTTAACATGGCGTTTATTTTTGGGGGGTTTTACATGGTGTTAATTTTTTTGGGGGTTTTACACATGGTGTTCATTTTTGGGGGGTTTTGCATGGTGTTTATTTTTGGGGGGTTTTACATGGTGTTCATTTTTGGGGGGGTTTTACATGGTATTTATTTTTGGGGGTTTATTTCCTTTTCAAAGGTAGTTTTAATACCCATCCACTTTTCAATGAAGGCATCAAGATTCAACCTCCGTGGACTTGGACCGGCATCACATGTCGGTCTGACCAGGCAGTGAAGGTAGATTACTTCTTCTCTGAAGGTCATCAGTGAGCCAGCTGGGATTTTAATCAGCAAAGCAATAGCAACACAGCAAATATCCTGTGACGAGATTGGTTTCCAGAATCTTGGAATCAAAATCCTTTTTCTTGCTACCTTTAGCCAGATTTCAACCCACAACCTCAGATGACATTTTGGGTTCAAATGAAACCATACAGGGTTTATAATATAAAAGACCCGTCTATGGTATGGTGTTATAAACCAAACCTAATAATTGCTGCAACAACATCCAATTTCCATAGCTTTTTGGCCTTTCTGCATACCTCCATAATTTGTAAGCAAAACATTGAAATAATGGACAATCTGTAAAGCGTAGGCAGATTTGCTATAAATGGTCAAACAGGAACTGCAGGTTCAACCATTCAAGGTGTGCGATATAAATATATTGTTGCGGTTTTAGAACCCTCACTTTTTAAATAATTCTTGTAAATATTCCATTATTAAAAGGTTAAAGGTCGCACCCTTAATTCGTCCATATGCAACACGTAGGCCACCATAGGAACTTTAGTTATTTCCTTATTATGTGCCAGATAAGGCCGTGTTCCCAATAGTTGAATCTACGTTGCATCAATCAAATAAGGAGTAGGCCCTTTCGTTCATTTTGCAGCCGCTCTCTCCAAGCTACGCCATAATGCGCCCCTACAGTCGGGGCTTGTCTCCCCAAATTGTCACGTGGTTTGGTTAGCAGCGTTCGCTGCATTGAGCCTTTGTCGACGCCTTAGCGCTCGCTCCAAACGCCATTGAACATGCGGTCTCAGGCTGAGGAAAAAGGGGGCGGGACACAAGAACGAGGTGTGGCCACGTCAACTCACCATCAAGGGCGGAGCCGGTGAGCTCTCACCAACCAACCAGGGCTGAGGTGAGCTCACTGGCGGGCGTAGTTTGATGAAGCGCGCATTGATCTGTGAGCGCATTATATCGGCGCACGCGCCAAGCCCTTTGAAGGACTGCGCCACGGACTGCTTATTGTATAGGACTGCGCGGAGAGAGCTCGATTACCACGGACTTGGGGACTTGAGGAACTGCGTGAGGGAGCTCATTTGATACGAACTGCCTCCGATACGAACTGCCCTTTGATTCGAACTGCCTTTGATAAGAACATTGATCGGGAGAGAGAGAGAGCGTTGGCACAAAATACGTATTACGTACGCCGCATCCCAGTTCCCCCGATATCTGTAAGGTCCGCTCGCGGTCAACGACAATGACGCGCTGCCGGCCCGCTTCCATCACCACCACGGCATGAGTCAGGACCGGACGAGGAGCCTGGACATCTGTTTGGACCTTCCTCCCCTACCAGCTACTATCCCGTGAGTGTGTCTGTTTGTCCTGGGGTCGTTAAGTTAAGACTGTATAGGTAAGCCTGCCCTGTGTCCTGCTTCTTCTTCTTCCTCCTGTATATTCCTTCCGTTTCCTCTTCTTTTGCTTGTAAATAATTAATAAACCCACTCTTTGTTCTTCCCTTACTCTGGTTTTCTCTTATCCGATCGTTTGTCTTTTCTCGATTGAGTACCTGTGGCACGATTTGGAAACCGCTCAGAATCGGGTTAGTCTTTGTTAACGGCTCGGACCGTGGACTGCCAACCGCTCGGCATTTACCATCACGTCCGTGGTTCGAACGGGAGTTATTTCCCTGCTCGCGGTCGGTGTTGGTAATTAGGTATTTGGGACCCAAATTGACCAATCACCCTACCCAAGACCGACCGGGAGGAGCGTTGTCGCTTCCAGGACTCGGGACGGCCAGCTTAAAAGGACCAGGGGATTAACCCCCCCCCCCCCCCTTGATAAGGGGAGCGCCGACCCCTGAATCCGCAACAATATATATATATATATATATATATATATATATATATATATATATATATATATAATATAATATATATATATAATATATCTATATTATAATAGCCGTAGATGATTCTGTCTGTCTGTCTGTCTATCTGTTGGGTGTCTGTCCGGGGTGTGGCTTACTCGGTTTGCAGAGTAGCTCCACCCATAGCTCCACCCATTCTGGGAGTGGCTATA